>NC_041387.1:191280169-191290717 GCF_002162155.2 Triticum dicoccoides | reverse complement strand
ACCTCCGACGAGGCGCCATGGCCCTGCCTCCCACCTTCGGCGACGCGCCACGGCCCTGCCTCCCATCTCCGGTGACGCGCCGCCCCTAAACCCCGTCTCCTCTCTCGCGCCGCCCCCACTCGCCCCAGAACGCGGCCGTTCCTCCCACGGAGCCAAGCTCGCGCACCGTCGTCCCTCCCACCGCGCCGAGCTCGCACTCCATCGCCGCTGGTGCCCCCATCCTCGCGCCGTCCGTGACCCCTCCACTACACTCCTCTGCTGCAAGAACACGTCAGTTCGTGTGGAGAATAAAAGTCCGTCAGTTCGATAGTTCGTCAATTCACCGATGGGATCCGCAGGTCAGCCCCTCATCTCCCACAAATTACACTTAAATCGTGTGCAAATTTGTAATCAGTTCGTGTGTATGTGTCAGTTCATGTATGTTCTTGTCAGGTCGTGTTCATAAAATTGTTTTTTGGCTAATTTGTTGTTATGTACAGTACAGATGCATATTGTTGTGTAGTACTACATGTGTGCATTGATGCGTTCGAATCTCACTTTGATTCCTCCTGGTAGTTCAAGCAGCAGCAGCGCTCGCTCCCCAATGGTTGCCCGCGCAAGGAGGATACAGGGAGGCGACAGTGGTGGAGTCGGCAGCGTTCCATGGCCTTTGTCCTCCTCGTCGCATCTTTTCTTATAAACAACAAGAAGAAAACGAGGCATAGGCTTCATGCTCTCCATCTCCTGGTAAAGGGGAGTTAAGCTCTACGGCCACTTGGATGTGTATGCTCACGCTCCTCCACTGGGCGAGCTTCCAGGGCACCACGGGGATTGATATTGTCATCTCTACCCGTCGGCTATGAGGGCCAAGAGGTTGCCTGCACCCTGCTGACTGAAATGCCACTTCCGACCAGCACCTGGCCTGATGTCATACGTAGACCCCCGTGCTTTTTAAGATTTCCTGTATGCCTGTACATGAAAAATCTCAACAATTCCGTTTCTTGTCTACATGATTTTGTGCTAGCTTATCACAAGTTCATGTTGCATGCTCAATGTAGTAGCTAGCTGAAGAAAATTTATTGTTCTGTAGCTTTGGTCTTACCATTGTGGTGCTTGTGTTATTGTGTGGGAAAATGAAAGAAAGGAGTTTTTTTGCAAATCAATGAATGAGAACAAAGTTTGTTGTTTCCCCATCCAATTTAGAGCTCCAAAAAAGTTCAGAGTTCAGAGTAGTTATTTGGAGATGAACAATAAATAAGTATAAGAAAAATTTGTAAAAAAGTTCGACAAAGTCCACTATGTATTTCACCATCAGTACATAAAGAAATATTATATAAAATTCCCTGCTCACAGACTATTTTTATAGCCTACTGGTTAGTGTCAAAATGTGTTGTTCTTGTTTCTTTACGGTTGCTTCTACATTATATGAATATGAATGTGCTAGCTAGCTAGCAATACCATTTGGAGTCAGTAGGTGTAGCTCAAACAATTCTTGGGCCATTTTGTCATAACAATAAGGCAGGACATGCTTACAAGATGACGAAACCATGTATATATAACTTGATGACTGTCTAAATTGAGAAAATCCTGAAATATGATATGTGCTCTCTTTGTATCAGTTCTTATGCTTGTGACAATTCTGCACTCATACTGTGCTCGGTAACTAGAAAAAAATACATAAGTTCGAAATATACTTACCATGTTTGTTCAGTGTTTTTTCAGTGGTTATTGGTTTCCTCTTAAGCAGATGAACTACATTGTCACATTAAACTGCAGGGACAAGTTCCCTCAGTCCTCTCTCGACAAATCCAACAGTACAGGTTCTCCGGTGCGCCAAGTATTGCCGGCGGCGATGCCTGCATCATGGCCCATTGAGGAGACCATGCACGTCAGTTGTAGGTTTTTCTGTATGCACATTTATTTGTTTAGCTTTAAATTTTTGTTTTTTTCCACATTCGATAATTGTGTTAATGCTTCTATGTTGTGCACTTCTGATCCCATTGTGAGGAAAAAGACAAGTGAGATAAGTACTTATTTGGAAAGTTTGTAAGTTCAAACACAAAAACCTAGAAGTTCATTGAAAAAGTTTGGTGTGGTCTTCTCGACCACGAGCCCCAGCGTGGATCACCTGCAGCGGCCAAATTCCGGCGCGCCCAGCCACTGCTCGTGAACCCCGCCTCCATCAGCTCGACTTCAGCGGAGCCGTCAGTCCGTAGGAGTAGGGGTAGCAGGTTCACCCAACGTGTGACGCCTTCTTCCATCTCCAAAAATCTTGTTTATTGAGTTCAGTTCTTCGTCGCATGTTTCAGTAGCTAAAAAATGTATGGTCTTCTGAAATTGCTTGCGAACCACTAGCTGAAAAAATAATCCCTCTTCTAGTAAGTTCTGGTCAGAGTTCAGACTATACCAAATGTCCAAATTACATGGTGTGGTCTTGTGTTCTTTCCGTTCATTTCAAGTTAACTATAGCTGAACTTGTGTTGTGTTGATACTGAACTTGTGTTTTGGCTGATTCTAAACTGACGTGTATCCAACATTGGTGTTTAAACAATTTTTGGTCCATTGACTGTTTGAACTTGCAACCTTACTTCCTTGAACTATGGTCTAAAAAAACTAAACTCATGCAGGTACTTGGTGGTGCAGACTTGGTAGCGGTGATATCTTGGTTCGATTATATATCAACAACAGTGCAATGACTGAAAGATCATCAGTTCAAAATATATATGCAGGAGGTTTGCGAACCAAAAAGCTGATATTTTGTTGTGTTTAAATTTTCGGGTGCCTGATTGAACAAGATATAAAAATAAAATATGATGTATGATATATAATTTTTTCTTGTAGGAGGTTCAAAGATTGTCGTGGAGCAAGTTAAAGAGTTCAGTACACCTGCGTCAGTCATCCATCATCTTCTGACATCTAGTATCGAAGTCTTTCCCCCCCTCTCGCCGCACACACAGGCCGGGCGGTTGAGCACCTCCTCAAGTGAGATGCGCGGTGAGGCCCTACCATCTCCCGCTGATGGCTTGCCGGCACACCCTGCAGATTCACCTCTCACCATGGGCAGAGTCTTCATGGATGAACTAGATCGTCGCCTACAAGCTCTGCTCCAGGTCATCTCCCTCCTCTGTTGTTTTGCACTAAAAATATTGTAGAATTTTTAATTGGCTTCCGTGCGTAAAGAAGTATCAATAGCGATGCATCATTGACATTAATCCTCTAACAAAAGAGTACATATGAGAACCTGCTCGGCTGCTCCTGGTTTAGAACAACCTGCATTCATACACTTCTTGGAAAAAAACTGAATTTCAGTTCAGAGCACTGGCTCCGGCAGCCACAGCGCCCCATCTCCCCTGGCTCCCACACCACCGCGCCATCTCCTCCCGGCGGCAATGCTGTAGCGATCTTGTCCACGGCCACATGTTGTTCTGTTTAATGTTGTATGATGTTCGTAGATACACGTAAAAGTTCGCCTTTATAGCCTGAAAAAAAATTCAGAGAAGGAAAGAAGTTCAAAAAAAGAAACCTGGGATGTGTAGCTTTTTTTTGCTTATTTTTAGCTTCATGGCAAAGAGCTTTTGCTCAACAGTTGTATGAACTTGTGCATGACCATGGAAGTAGAAGAAAACAAACATCAGTCCAGCTGGTGGATGTGGAGGTGATTTCTGTATCTAAAATCATATGTGCTTTTCTCTCCAATTTATTCTTTGTTAAAGGTAGCATGTGGAGGTGATTTTTGTATCTAAAATCATTTGTGATTTTCTCTCTAATTGATTGCTTGTTAAAGGTAGCGAGGAGAAGCTACAGGAGAAAAGTGTGTATGATCGTGGAGCTGTGCATGTGTTATGTAATGTCTGCTGTAAGTGTGTGAACAGAAAGGAAAATGATGTATGTTGATTGATGAAAGTTCAATGTAAAATAATAGTTCACATGGATAGATCTTTTAGCTATGGTGTAGCAGTTCAACATGTATTATATCATCAATCCATAAAGAAACACGTACAAAGTTCAGTATGTGTATAGAGAAATTTGATACCAGTTCAAAGAAAAACATAGCATCACAGTACTCAATATGTGTATAAAGAAACATCTACAAAGTTCTGTACAAGAATAGGGTGATTATTTTGTGTGTTGACGTCGGTGCTATGGGTAATATGATTCATGTACATGTATTATGTGTGGAAAAAAATTCTGTCAGATGAAAGGAAAAATGGTTTAATTAAAAATATTGATCAGTACGAGTTAAAAAAGGTGGTCTGTTCGGAATAAAAGATATGACAGAAATTCAAATTATAAAAGTTCAAGCAAAAAGAAACCCCATGCAATTCAAATGGGAAAAGTACAAGTCGTAAAAAAAGAGAAGTCCAGAACATCGTTGTAAAAAAATGTTTAGTTCAAAAAAAAGAATAAAAAAATTTTCTTTTTGAAAAAATTATCATTCAGTTCGATGATATAAAGTAAAGTCTAGTACGTGGAAACACGCTCAGTACAATATCATATAGACATCCGTTCAAGTAATTTTTTTGGAACCATTCAAAACTACTGTGAAAAATACATCAGTACAAACACACAAATATATCAGTACGAGTACTCTGTTTTTTTAAGGAAAAACACCATGATGGGTCTCACCGTAATCCAAATTACTCTTCAACGGCTGCAAATATGAGAAAACGTTCAACATGACTAAGTTTCGCATTTTTTATAGCTATCCAACGGTATATTATTTGCCCCATTTTGACAAACTTTTAAAAAAATCGCGTTCAAAGTCAAATTTGACCGTATTCAAATTCGTTTTTAAACCGTAAGGAATTAGAAAACCATTTAAATACAAAAAAGTTGCGTATTTTCCGTAGATTTCCAACACCGTATCATTTGCGTCAATCCGACAAACCGTTTGCAAAAAATCGCGAAAATACGTTTCGCCCAGAATTTCACCGTTTTTCAAATTACTTTTAAATCATATAGAATTAGAAAAAACAATACATATATGGAAGATGCGGATTTTCACCAGCTTTCCAACGCCGTCTTATTTGCTCAATTCTGACAAACCGTTTGAAAATTGAGTCCAAAATACGATTCACGCTTTCGGTTTTGAAAAAACGGTTTTTTCAAAACTGCTCTTAAACCATAATGATTTTGCAAAAACGTTCAATATACTTGAAATATGGTTGTCAAGACCTTTCCAACGATATATTACACGCCCCGTTCCGACAAAAAAATTATAAAAAGTTTTTGAACTAAAGAAGACGATCTGTTAAACACAACTGAAAGCATCAGTTCAACCGCTTCGAAAACATCAGTACAACCACCTGAAACCGTCAGTTCAAAAAGGGTAACAGAATAATATTAACAGAATAGCTCAGATATATATATAGGACAAATGTTTCCTACAAGCAGTGGTAGTTACCACCACTTGCGTTTTGTATGTTGTATGTAGTATTTATCGAAACCGAGAGTATATACGTGTAGTATGTAGTATATAACAATGATTAGGTAGTATATATACAAATTTTTAGGTAGTATGAACCATTTTTTGAGTATGCTAACAAAAACTATGGGCTCATATGCAATTTTTTCATGTAACTTGTTTTGAAATATCTTAGATATAGTATATGAAAATATTTAAAATAATAAAATAGTATATATAGTACCACATGCTAGTATATAAGAAATATGGAGTAACTGCCACCTGGTGGTAAGATGGATTTTCCATATATATATATATATATATATATATATATATATATATATATATATATATATATATATATATATATATATATATATGGTGGGTCTATTATGATAACACCCCTTAAGACCTTATTTTGCACACCCGAACCTTATTCTGCTAACAGTTTCACACTTCAAGACCCACGGAACCGAACTCCATTCAACAAACAAAAAAGCTCTCAACACCCACCACCCACGACCACACGACCCCATTTCCTTATCCTTCTCCACCTTCCTCCCGTGGCCGCCCATTCTTCCTCCTGCCTCCTTCCTCTCCGGCCAGAGCCACCCATTCCTCCTCCTACCCCGCACCACCACGCGCCGCCGGAGCCCCGCCTCACCACGCAGTGCCGGAGCACTGCCGCACCACTCACCGCGACTTCCCACCTCCCTCCCGCCCGCCCCACCCTCTCCGACGCGGCGAGGTCTACCAGAGCCGCCGCTCACCCTCCCCACCTTCTTCGGTGCGGCGCAGCCCACCCCGAGCCGCCGCCCACCTTCTTCGGCACAGCGCGACTCAGCCACACCTGCCCCCTGATGGATCCCGCCATGGACAGCCCCACCCCAAGCTGGATCTCATCGCGGCCTCCCACCTTGGCCCCGGATCCGTTGGTTAGAGGCCGGATCTGAGCTCAACTGGGCCACCTGCCAAAAAATGGGATGGAGTTGCCGGCAGCGCCGCCACGGGCCTCCGGCCACCCTCTCCCCCCCCCTAAACCACCATCTCTCCCTCACCGCCTACGACGGCGGTTGCCATGGCGCTCGGCTGCATCCACCTTTGCTCTCATCTTTGGCGCCAGATCAGCACCGCCCCTGTGCAGTGCGAACGGTGAGCACATGCAGTCCGGTGGGCGCATGCGTGCAGCGCACTGAGTGCGGGCGCTGGATCAGCACCGCCCTCGTGCAGTGCGGACGGTGAGCACGTGCAGTCCGGTGGGCACGTGTGTGCAGCGCGCTGAGTGCGGGCGCCGGATCAGCACCGCCCCCGTGCAGTGCGGGCGGTGAGCACGTGCAGTCCGGTGGGCGTGTGTGTGCAGCGCGCTGAGTGCGGGCGCCGGATCAGCAACGCCCCGTGTAGTGCGGATGGTGAGCACGTACAGTCCGGTGGGCGCGTGCGTGCAGCGCACTGAGTGCGGACGCCGGGTCAGCGGCTCCCCCCGTGCAGGATCCCACGAACAGCATTGGATCTCGCAAGATCGAGCTTCTCTGCTTGGACATGGCGGCCTCCCGTCCACCCAGGCTATGGAGGCGAGCTAGATCCGGTGAGATCCTTTCCTCTATGGCCCCGACTGTCCAACCTCGCACCCCGGCGGCCTCCTGCAAGCACGGCCAGGTACAATAATCTCGTCTGGTACACTAATTTTGTCTGGTACACTAACCTCCTCTGCCCGCTACTAGGGGGCATCTCCGCGCCGCCGTTGCACCGCGCTACCCCGACACTACAGAGCAATGGCGGCAACAGGGCTCCTCATCCTGCCTTGTAGGGCAGCGGTGCAGTTGCTGCAGCCATGTAGTTCGGCCCGCGGGAACGTGTAGTTAACTTGCACATGTCGGTTGCTCTCTGCGAGGAACCAATTTGATACCATTTTTATTTGGGTGATTCAGCGTTAGATGCTAACTCTTGCTTTTGCATCTTTGCTGAAGGTCCACAGTGGTTGCAGATGCATTGGAGCGAGAGGGCTTCTAGAACTAGCCTGCATCACCTGAAGTCTTAAGACACTGAAACCAGGTATCATCATTCGGTACATTGATCTCTGGAATCCTCCCTAGAATTTACTGAAGAAATCTTGTGCTAGTGTATAGTGTTTTGCAATTCTGCTAGTTTGTGCTGTAATGAGCCATTGTTTTATCCATGTATGCAGCCTTGTTGCTACTTGTAATGGCGTTCACTGACCAGGTTGAGCAGATCTTCGAGTTGGCCTACATCAAATTGTGTTTAGGGTCGCCGCTCTTCTAGTTACTCTCTTGAGTTCATACGTTTCACTATCAGGGTATGGAACTCTTCATGATTTCATACTAAAATTCTTCTATGGACAAACAAAATTGGTGCTACTGATTTAAGCTTAATGGCACGAACAACAATTCCTGTTATGTAGTATGTGGGCCAGTTATAAAATTTGGATGCACACTAATTTGATTTTTGTGTTCTGTTTGATTCATTTAGCTGCAGGTTGAGTGTGTTAGTAGGTGTGCTTGATGAGATCTCTTTAGACCGAAAAAGGATGTTAGGCTCCATGTGTAATATTTATGGACTTTCAAAATTTTTGACTGTTTGTGTATTTTTGCTGGAGTAATTTCTTTTTCTCTGATACTACTTTTCTATTTTCAGTTTTTAGGGATTGTTCTGTAAGAAGATTGGGATCCTATTTGACTGTACTGCGCAGATCATTCCTCATCTTTGTTCCAGCAGCCCCTGGAGATCGACGAGAAGTTGACTGCAGTTTATTTTGTTCGTACAATGATTAAAGAAAAAAATTATGGAGTTCTCTAGCCTCGGCAAATTTAGCTCAGCTCACACGTATATGTTTAAAAAGTAACATAAATTTAACATTAGCTTATTTAAATGAAGTTCATTTAGAGAAGCAGATAACAATGCTTGCGGTTCACTCTGTTTTGTTTTGTCAAGTGAAAAAGAACACTTTGCTTATGCAGCACACTTGTTTTGTGTCCGGTGGCATTCTGTATATGATCAGCGCCTTGTATTTATTAAAGAAAATAGTGCAGTTCATTGTAACAAACGTTTATGGCTCACTTTGTAAAAAAGCATTGATGCAGTACACTTGCGTCGTCTCAGCAGTCAAAATGTATTCATTTAAAAACAAGATGAAAAGGACAATATAATAATGCAGTTCAGTTACCTCAACCATGCAAACTTAAAAAGCATTTTGCAAAAAGAAAGATGCAGTACACTAGCCTCAGTAATTCATTTTGGACATGTTCTTAAAAAAGTAGTTCAAAAACAACAACAAAGCCATGCGGTCACTTTGATTTGTGTTGCAGTTCACTTTCCCTTTGATGTGCACTGCACTCATCCCACGAGGTATCATGTGTTTTGGAATCAGTCAACTTGATTAGAAAACTGCGGTGCACTTGGCCGTCGGATGCAGCTCATGTGGCGTCCGACTAAAAAATGAATAACGAAAATCAAGACAAAAGAAATCATGCATCTAGCTTGCCCGTCGGATGCAGTGCGCTTTTACATCCAAAGCAGTGCTCTTTTCTATCAGATGGAGTTCACTTCGTCGATTTGAGTGTCGCGAAAAACAGAGTGTCCGCATTTCGGTAAATTTGAAATTCCTCTTAAACCATAAAAAATTAGAGAGTATTCTACATAAAAAAGTTGCGTCTCGTCGATATCTTTCGTACGGCGTATGATTTGAATCATTCCGACCAGCCGTTCGTAAAATTTTTGCGAAAAAACAGCCGCTGCCTCTCGAAGTCAGCCGCACGATTTTCAAAATTAACTAAAAACTGTAAGGAATCTCAAAACCATTTCAACATTTGAAAATTGCGCCTTGTCCGTAGCTTTCCAACGGCGTATCATACATCTCGTTCCAATAAACCATTAGAAAACTGGAGCAAAAACAGTACCGAAAATTTCAAAAAATTTGAAAAACAGAGTTCCGCGAAGTTGCGCCTAAACCAATTTGAAAAATTTGAAAATTTTTTGAAAAACAGAGCAAAAACTGGAGCAAAAACTGCCACTCGTCATCCGCCGCACTATTTTCAAAACTGCTCTTAAACCATGTGGAATCTCGAAAAATGTTCAACATGTCGAAGTTGCGCCTAATCCGTAGCTTTTCAATGGTATATTACACGTCTCATTCCGATAAACGGTTAAAAAATTAGAGCAAAAACAGTACCAAAAAATAACGCGTGCAGTTTTTTTCGACGAGAAGTTCACTAGTCTCTATTGCAGTGCTCGTCGTCAAAATGATGCAGTGCGCTTCTGTTGAGCGTGCAGTGCCGAAGTGGTGTGCAGAATAGTTATTCTGCTAATATTAGCAGAATAGACCGTCTATATATATATATATATATATATATATATATATATATATATATGTATGTATGTATGTATATATATATATGGGAAATGCATCCTACTATCGGGTGTAGCTACACCCATCTCTCATATACTACCATGTGGTAGTATATGCTCTACTTTATTATTTTTAGTATATTCATATACTATATCTAAGATAATTCGAAGTGAGTTATATGAAAAAAAAAATGTAAGTGAGCCCATAGTTTATCCTTAGGGGTGAAGTATTCTTGCTTCTCCTTCCATGCGTACACACCATGATCAAAGCTTGTTGACACCATTATGTCCCGTCTCAACGGAGCAAACTTGTTAAACGCATGATCTTGTACTAGCATGAGCATGGAAGTCACCATTGTAGATCAGGAGATGATGGTGACCGCGATTTGTGTAACAAGGCGCTCCACAGAAGACACCACTGGAAATGGCATATATAACGCCCTAGGTCCAGCTAGACGGAGTCAGGGAATAACACGCACACACATTCCCTCACAAGGCTAAAGCTAGCCAACCTTCAATGGTCAAAACTGGAGCCAGAGGACTAAGATGCACATCTGCTCCATAGGACAGGGCAGCCGAGACAAACTTGCAAAGGAAAACCCCGATCCAAAGATCTAGACATGGGGATACACCATTCTCCGCATGCATCCCGACGATGTCAAGAAGCGCCACATGAACTAGGATAAGTTGGGGATGACTTATTTCATACACACGGCGCCGCCATCGCCTCACCACTGATGTTTGGGTACCAAAACCTAAACTAAAACCTCACCCTACCACAACCGGTATGAAACAACATGGTC
>NC_041387.1:191209875-191279753 GCF_002162155.2 Triticum dicoccoides | reverse complement strand
TCGTCGGGGAGGAGGTAGATCGGTCACACCACCATAGCTTCTAGGATTTTGAGGCATTGATCCCAAGTCCCTATCACGCTTAAGTAAAGCAACTTTGACAATGACATGTTATCACACGTAGCCACTTAAATAAAAAAATCAGGGGAATGATACAATACATAATAACAAGAGAAAGTACTAGAAAATCACAATATTAGGGAATTTTAAATAAATAAAATGAAATCAAAGAAAAGTACTCAAAACTGTAAAAATAGCAATGGGATCCGAAGTGAATAAGAGAACCTTAAAAAGTTTTATTTATCATTTAAAAACATGTAGATTTTGCTAACTTTTGTGCAATATTTCTGAATACAATAAGCTTCTAGGTTTTAGTAGTTTTTGTGCTATATCTAAGAAATTCTGAAGAAAAGTAGATAAATTTATAAAGTTAGGGGAAAACAAAACAAAACATATCCGAAGGAAATGAAGGGTGATATAAAATATAATTATAATTTCTCAAACATATGGATTTTAGTAACTTTTTGTGCAATATTTCTGAATTTATAAGCTTAAAAATGTATTTATTGAAACATTGGTTTATTTAGTCTCATTTTTGGGGATTTACTAAAAGTCACAACACCTTTAAAATTTGTGGAAAAAAACATACATTCATGGATGAGTAGAAACTTGCCCTTTATGTTTAGTAAATAATAGTTATTTATGAGCCTACAAGAGCAACTAAATTCGCTACACAACTCACGTGCAATAGCTGTTTTTATCATGGTTATTTACAAAAAAGGTCGTATGGGCACATGTTCCAAAAAAACAAGTGTTCTCATCTTTCCTTATTTATATATGTTGCCATGAACAATTGAGAAGCACCAACTGTTTGTAGTCTAGTAATGTTCTAATTTATTATTACTTTTATGATGCAGATTTTTGAAACATGGGTACATGTGCACCCTTTATGAGCAGTAAAATTGAAAAAAGATTAAAAAGTCAAACAATTCAGAAGTAAGATACATCCTCAACTGTTCTACTCATGTGTAAAGTTTCCCAAATAAATGTCATCCATCATATTTTGGAAAGAAAAGAGACAAAATCGGTGTTACATGAAAAGAAGGAAAAAACATGTTTGTGTTAGAGTTGTATTAAGTGATGTCTTTTGGCCTTTTGCATTCTAGTCTCTTGGCATCCTCTTATAGCCTTTTGGCATTCTCATGTATGTGTATATATGTTGGCATTGGCCTCCTAATAATGCAAGTTGATATTCTCAACATGGTATCAGAGCTCTAGGTATTTTTTCCGCACGCACAACTCGTGCCGCTCCCGATCCAATCTCCTACACGGTGGCAGTTGTTCTCTTTCCTACCGGTCGTGATTTTGTTTTTGCCTGCGTCCATCTCCAGCTATAGGAACTTCCCATCCAAGCTAGTTAGTTGATCCAGCCGCTGGCTAGTTGTTGCCCTCCCGTGGAATTAGTGTGAATCGATTTGGCCCTCGCATGGAATCCGCTGGCTAATGTTGGATCCGATCAGACTTGGTCTTAATCGATCCAGCTGCTGGCCGCTCGTCCTCCTCCAAGGTTGCTGCCGGCTGTGGGCCTTGTCCGCGCCGCTGCTGCTATATGTAGCTGCCGGCCACCGGCCGCGTCCACGCCGCTGCTGCCTTCTATGATGCCACCGGCCACCGGCCCCGTCTGCGCCGCTGCTACCGGCCGCCGGCCTTGTCCGCGCAACTGCTGACTTCTACGGTGCCACCGGTCGCCGGCCCCGTGTGCGCTGCTATTGTCTTCTATGGCTGTATGCAGGGCGCTCGCGTGGTTATGTGAGTGGCTGCTGCCATTTCTTGTCTAGGTGTCTACTACTCGAGATCGCGACTCCGTCTAATTGATTTGGTCCTCGTTCGGCTGGCTTTTCGTCTGATTGATCTGCTGCTGGTTCTGGCCGCTCTCATCTTGGCTAGTTGAGTCTTGGGTGACCTTTGCTATTCTAAAAAGACAAAAAAGGAGCACCATCTCTTTGGCGTCATCTGGCTATATTGCCATCCCGCGCTGCCCAATGATATTCGATGGGGCTAACTATGCTGAGTTCGTTGCCTTTATGCGCATTCACATGCATGGCATTCGTCTCTGGGGTGTTCTTTCCGGTGAGGTCCCCTGTCCTCCACGTCTAGTGCCTCCTGTGGCTCCTTCCCCACTGCCGACGCCACCGGCTCTTGATGCAGATGCTTCTGATGCTGATAGGGCTGCAGCCAGGGTTGCTGATGATGATGCGGATGCCGCTTATGACCAGGAGGTCTTGGATTATTCAAATGCTCTTTCTGTTTATCGTGACACTCTGGCTTCTTACACTCAGTGGTGTGATGATGATGCTTGTGCTGCGACTATTCTCACTTCTAGTATTTTGCCTCAGTTTGCTTCTGAGTTTATAGGCCTCGGTACTGTCTTTGGGATGTGAACTCATCTTCGTCAGCGCTATTAGCCCTCTGGTGATGCTCTCTACTTGTCTGTGGTCTGTCAGGAGCATGCTCTTCAGCAGGGAGACTCCACTATTGATGAGTTCTACACTTAGAGTTCTGCTATCTGACGCTAGCTTGACTCCCTTCGCACTACTATTTGTGGCACTTGCCCATGTTGCCGGACTGTGAGGTCAGACTTGGAGTTTCAGCGCATCTATGAGTTCTTGTCACGGCTCCGTGGGGAGTTTGAGCCTCGACGTGCTCAGTTGTTTGCTCGTGGCCGTGTTCCTATTTCTGAGGTGCTTTCTGAGCTTCGTGCTAAGGAGACTCGCCTCTGTGGTGCTAGTTTGCTTTAGGTTCCCTCTGTGCTCGCTGCTCGAGCTGCTACTCCACCAGTGTCTTCTCGCTCCAGTGCTCCACCGCTACTGCCCACTCCTCCGGGTAGTGAGGCATGCTCTCGTCCTCGTACCCATTGTGACTACCGCAACAAGGATGGTCACTCCGAGTCTCACTGCTTCAAGAAGAAGCGTGATATGCGTAATAGGGAGCGCAATTCTTCTTCTGGGACTCATGCTTCTTCCTCGACGTCGTCTACTGTCTCCTTGACTGAGCAAGATATTGTGAAGCTCAAGCGTCTACTTGCTGCTTCAGGTTCTTCGACAGGTACTACAGGCTCTGTAACTAGTGCTTCTAGTGTTGAGCGACCACTGTCTACACAGTCAAGTACATCCCCATGGGTTCTGGATTCTGGAGCTTCATTTCATATGTCCTCTGATTCTTCTATCTTGTCCTCTCGTAGATCTCTCGATTTTCCTATTCATGTTCTTACTGCTGATGGTACTCCTCTTCCTGTTGCGAGTCGAGACACTCTTGCCACTTCTTCCTTTTATGTTCCAGATGTTTATCATGTGCCTCGCCTTACTATGAACCTATTTTTTGCGGGTCAGCTTACTGATTCTGGTTGTCGTGTCATTCTTAACGTTGATTCTTGCACTATCCAGGATCGCCACACGAAGTCTCTGGTTGGGGCTGGCCCGCGCCGCCATGATTCTCAGTGGCTTTGGGAGTTGGACTGGCTTAATGTTCCTTCCGCTACCACCACACTCGCCAGTCCATCTGCCTTCGTCGGTTCAGCTACCAGCTCCTTCTAGCAGTGGCATCAGCGACTTGGTCACCTTTGTGTTTCTCGACTATCGTCTTTAGTTCGTCGTGGTCTTCTGGGGCCTGTCTCAGGAGATGTCTCCTTATAGTGTCAAGGTTGTGGGCTTGGTAAACAAGTCCAGTTACCTTATCCTACCAACGAGTCAGTGTCTTAGCGCCCTTTTGATTTAGTACATTCAGATGTGTGGGGTTCGGTTCCCTTCTCTTCCAAAGGGGGTCATCGCTACTATATTATTTTTATAGATGATTTCTCTCGCTACACTTGGCTTTACTTCATGTCTTCTCGTAGCGAGGTTCTCTCTATTTATAAGCGTTTTGCCGCCATGGTCCACACTCAGTTCTCTACACCTATTCGCGTGTTTCGTGCTGATTCTGCTGGTGAGTATATCTCCAAAATGTTGCGTGGTTTTCTTGCTGAGCAGGGTACTCTTGCTCAGTTCTCTTGTCCCGGTGCGCACGCTTAGAATGGCGTGGCTGAGCGCAAGACAACTCGTGCAATGATGATTGCCGCCTCTCTTCCGCCTCATTTCTGGGTTGAGGCTGTCTCCACTGCCACATATCTCATAAACATTCAACCCTCATCTGCTCTTTAGGGAGGTATTCATCTAGAGCGTCTTTCTGATCATTCTCCTAATTATTCTGCTCTTCGGATGTTTGGTTGTGTTTGTTATGTTCTCCTCCCCCCCCGAGAACGCACCAAAGTAAGCGCTCGGTCTGCCGAGTGTGTTTTTCTAGGCTATAGTGATGAACATAAGGGTTATCAGTGTTGGGATCCTGTCGGTCGACGGATGCGTATTTCTAGGGATGTGACTTTTGATGAGTCTCGTCCATTCTACCCACGACCATCCTCTTTGACCTTTTCAGTAGAGGATATCTCTTTTCTCACATTTCCTGATACACCTCCCTATGTGCCTCATATTCCTACTCCTCCTTCTCATCCCACTATTGCAGATCCGACACCATCTTCTCCTATCGTTTCTTCTCCTTCCTTATTGCATGACACTCCACCTTCATCACTGATGTCTCCTCCATCTTCATCACCTCCGGTGGTTCCTTCTCATCCCACTTTTCCTTTTCATTATACCCGTCGTCGACGTGTTATGGATGAATCTACTGACGTGCCATCTACTTCTGGCGCACCATCTTCCTCGTCCCAACCGACTTATGGTCTTCGGGCTCGACCCTACCCTCCTCTTGACCGCTATTCTCCTAGCCGATATGGCCTTTCGATTGTACTTGAGCCTACCTCTTATCGTGCTGCTGTTGTTCATCCTGAATGGCAGTTTGCGATGGCAGAGGAGATTGCCGCACTTGAGTGCAACGGCACATGGGATCTGGTTTCTCTTCCTCCCCGTGTTTGTCCCATCACTTGTAAGTGGGTCTATAAGATTAAGACTCGCTCTGATGGTTCTCTCGAGCGTTATAAAGCTCGTCTTCTGGCTCACGGCTTTCAGCAAGAGCATGGTCGTGATTATGATGAGACATTTACTCCTGTGGCCCATATGACCACTGTCCACACACTTCTCGCCGTGGCCTCTATTCGCCACTGGTCTGTGTCACAGCTTGATGTTAAAAATGCCTTTCTTAATTGTGAGTTGCATGAGGAGGTTTATATGCAGCCACCACCTAGGTATTCAGTTCCCGATGGCATGGTTTGTCGTCTTCGTCGCTCTCTCTATGGCCTTAAGAAAACCCTTCGCGCTTGGTTTGAGCGTTTTTCCTCTGTGGTCACTATTGCTGGTTTTTCACCCAGTGATCACGATCCAGCGTTGTTTGTCCACCTTTCTGCTAGTGGTCGCACTCTTCTTCTTCTATATGTTGATGACATGATCATCATTGGCGATGATTCTGAGTACATTGCCTTTGTCAAGGCCCATTTTAATGAGCAGTTCCTTATGTCTGATCTTGGTCCTCTTTGTTACTTTCTTGGGATTGAGGTTTTTCCTCCACCTTTGCTGCCTTTTTTATTTCCCAAGGAAAGTGCATCCAGGGTCTTCTTACTCGTGTGGCTCTTAGTGATGAGCGCACTGCTGAGACTCCTATGGAGCTCAATGTTCACCTTCGTGCTTCTAATGGTGAGCCCTTGTCTGATCCGACATGTTATCGTCATATTGTTGGGAGTCTTGTGTATCTCGCCGTCACTCGTCCGGATATCTCCTATCCTGTCCATATTCTGAGTCAGTTTGTTTCTGCTCCCACTTCAGTTCACTACAGTCACCTTCTTCGCGTGTTACGATATCTTCGTGGCACGATCTCTCATCATCTCTTTTCCCCCCGTTCCAGCTCATTACAGCTCCAGCCTATTCGGATGCTACATGGGCTAGTGATCCTACAGATTGCCGTTCACTTTCTGCCTACTGTGCCTTTCTTGGTGGTTCCCTCATTTCCTAGAAGATGAAGAAATAGACTACAGTTTCTCGTTCGAGTGCACAGGCCGAGTTGCGAGCTATGACTCTTCTGACGGCTGAGGTGACTTGGTTACGATGGTTACTGGAGGATTTTGGTATTTCTGTTACTACACCTACCACCCTCCTGTCAGACAGCACAGGTGCTATCAGTATTGCGCGGGACCCCGTGAAGCATGAGCTTACCAAACACATTGGTGTTGATGCTTCTTATGTGCGCGCTGCTGTGCAGGATCATGTTGTTGCTCTTCAGTATGTGCCTTCAGAGTTACAGCTAGCAGACTTCTTCACGAAGGCTCAGACTAGAGCGCAACATGGATTTCACCTCTCCAAACTCAGTGTTGTGGATCCACCATGAGTTTGAGGGGGGGGGGTGTTAGAGTTATATTAAGTGATGTATTTCGGCCTTTTGTATTCAAGTCTCTTGGCATCCTCTTGTGGCCTTTTGGCATTCTCATGTATGTGTATATATGTTGGCATTGGCCTTCTAATAATACAAGTTGCTAGTCTCAACTGTTTGAAGCATTTTTTTGAAATGGAAGGTAGATATCTCTACCTTATATTCAAAAAGTGTCCTAAAAGGCCAAGGGA
The DNA here is from genome assembly GCF_002162155.2 of Triticum dicoccoides. Taxonomy (NCBI): domain Eukaryota; kingdom Viridiplantae; phylum Streptophyta; class Magnoliopsida; order Poales; family Poaceae; genus Triticum; species Triticum dicoccoides. The sequence goes on along the minus strand of NC_041387.1, from coordinate 191,273,157 downwards.
TACCAACATGCCCCGTCGAGAGTGGGTAGAGAAGAGTTAGAGCGCAACCTAGAACACGACAAAAGAAGCAAAAAACCAAGAAAGAAACGGGAATAAAAACGGAATGAGACTGAGGAAAGACGAACAGAAAAAGATTAAGCGGTGAAGAAAGTATGTGCCTCAATGTACCCACAACTTCATATTGTCCCCAATGCGCTTCACAGTAACATTGTGTGGGTGGACATTTTGATTGAAGACCCGGTCTTTTTCGCAATTCCAAAGTTTAGCAGTGCAGGAAACAAAGATGACTGGCCATTAGCAGTGATTGACTATAGTTTTGCCAAATTCATAAAATCTAGAAGGGAAGGAGCTCTCCCAATGATGTTCTGCAATTGCAACCTCTGCCAAACTAGTTTTGCAGAGAAACAATGTAGAACGATGCTCAGTGGATTCCACTACATGGCAAATGTCACACCAAGGGTCCTGCGAGCAAACACTTCTTTGCGAAGTTGTTGTTGGTATTAAGACGACCTCAAAAGGCAATCCAAAGGAAAACTCTAGACTTCACTAGGACAATAGGCAACCAAATAAATTGAGGTGCATGGTCTATCATTCCATGAAAAATGAGCAGCACACATGGTGGGCTGCCAAAAATCATACATGATCTCTCAAGGTCGGCAGAAGCCATAAAGGTGCGAAGCAGGTGCAATAGTTGTGATAATTCATGTGTGGTCATGGCTGAGAGGACTGACCAGAGCTTGTCAGACCAAGAGCCATGCACAAACTGTGATCGTACTGAGCAATATTTCTTAACATCAGATGGGAAAAGGATACGAAAGCAATCCATCAAATGTTTCTCGGTGCAACATATGTCCATCCACAAGGATATGGTTTGTGAATCTCCCAACGTGCAAGTGGCTACATTCTATACTAGGGAACAAAAGTGTGAATATTTCTCATAATGGGTGTGTTAAGTTGGTGTTTACCTGGAGTGAACATGCGTCCTTAATCTCCCCAAAACCAATTCCAGCATGGTAAATTATTTCCTTGCAGTATCTGCACAACAAGCTTGCAAAACATGGCTTGTGCTCTGAGTTCTCTGATGCCTAATCCGCCACATTCTTTTGCAGGACGACTGTGTTTCAGCACCCATGTAGTGACCTCCATGTACCTCCTTGCATTTTTCAGAAAAAGGAACACATGATCTTGTATATTTTCTGGAAGCTATAATCAGGCCACATAACACATGACATGAAATGTCAAGGGATTGCGGATAGTAGCGCATCGATCTTTTCAATCTATCGGCTAGGACAGGAGGCCAGACATCCACCCCGGTAGGCATCCATCAATCTTCTGAATCACTGTTTGCGGCAGGTGTTGCGTAATCTTATGAGTGGACAAAGGGCAAACACGATAGGTTCAGGGCAGGGAACCAATCGGGCATCCCAAAATTTGCACGACTTTAGTAGTCAGAACATCATCCATATTAAGAGACACAAATGTACTCTTAAGATAGTTGATTTTTAGGCCAGCGAATTCCAAATATGCTGTGAGAATTTTCTTAATTACTCTAGCCTAGTCAACATTGCCCTTAAGCAAAATCAACATATCATCTGCGTATTGTAGGACTGGAAAAGGTTCTTGGCAGTGCAAAGGATGAATGAAAAGTCCATCATGAAAGCATGCCTGCACAACCGTTGTAAGACTGTTTGTGATTTCTCATGGCATTCTCGAGATACAATTTTATTTTCTCTGTTAAAAATACCACGAATGTCATTTCTTTGCTAAACTTCACATGAAGTGGAACAATCAACCAGTTTGTTGACAAATAGTTTCTGAAACGATTTGATTGTTTTAACTATATTTAGATTTTACATTCATAAGAGGTGCGCATGTACCCATGTCCACCTTTGCATTTTCGTTATTTTTCTTTGTACATTGGTTTTTTTAGTACTCTTTCTACATTGGTTGGTTGCTTGGATCCCATCTAACACAAGACATTGCTATATATGCAACCAAGGTCGTGCTAAGCTACTGGCACCAAGCACACCGGCACCTACCATCGCTCTACTCCGCTTCGAGTCCACAGCACCTCGCGCGCGCTCTACCCACCATAAGCCTTCGGGCCTTCCGGGAGCCCAAGCCATGGCGCGCAAGAAGATCCGGGAGTACGACTCCAAGCGCCTCCTCAAGGAGCACCTCAAGCGCCTGGCCGGCATCGACCTGCACATCCTCTCCGCCCAGGTCAGTCACCACCCACTCTGATCTGGAATTTCGAGAAGTTTTTCTTTTTTGAGCGATACCTGGTTGGATCTCTGCATATTCTCGCATGATCCGGGCGGCCTGGAAGATTGCATTGATCCAGTTCGGACGAGCAGTGATAAGCCAATGCAGAACTGCCATTCTAACAAGTTTAGGGCCGAAACAGTTCCTCGTTTAGGATGGAGATCTGGCTCGAGATCATGCCAAGAAGCAATTTATCTGCATTGGTGATTGAGAGTCCTATTACTGGAACTGTTCTTCGTGAGGTCTATGGGAATAAAGCCAAAGGTGCAGTTTGGTACTGGCGGTTGTGTTAGGTGCAACAAATCTTTCAAAAATTATTGTCGTGTTACTTAGATCCAAGTTGTTCTGCACCGTGTGATATAGTTTGTCGATTATTTGCAAATGGTTAGTTATGTCTTGCACTGTGTGATACGCAGGAGGGTGACAGTGACACTCTGGGTATTCACCATTTCTTTTGTTACTTTTGGGTATTCATCATTTCTTTTGTTACTTTTGGAGTCTGCAGTCACTCCGAATCGATAGGCCTGGTTTACATAAATCGAAATCTGAACATTTGAAAAAACAGATCGTAATCCGAGTGACTCCAGTCTTAAATAATGGTTCTGATTTGAAACGGTCTATCTATATTTGATATCTGACAAGGTTTGTTTGACTGATCTGATCCTGTAAGTTGTTTACTGAAAGGTCACACAATTGACGGACTTTGCGGAGCTTGTGAACCAGCATCCATGGCTGTCGACCACCAAACTGGTTGTGAAGCCTGACATGCTGTTCGGGAAGCGTGGGAAGAGTGGCCTTGTGGCACTCAACCTGGATGTAGCCCAAGTCAAGGAGTTTGTGAAGGAGCGGTTGGGAGTCGAGGTAATTGAAGGCCATTCTTATCCTTTGTGTGCATGAGAACGAAGTGAATTCTGATCTATGTGTGCATGTTTGATTTATTCAGGTCGAGATGGGTGGCTGCAAAGCTCCAATTACCACTTTCATAGTTGAGCCGTTTGTCCCCCACGATCAAGAGTACTACCTTTCAGTTGTGTCCGAAAGGTTGGGTAGCACCATTAGCTTCTCGGAATGTGGAGGCATTGAAATCGAGGAGAACTGGGACAAGGTTAAGACAGTCTTTCTTCCGACCGAGAAGCCAATGACACCTGATGCTTGTGCTCCCTTGATTGCAACCCTTCCACTGGAGGTACCTATACTGTAACACTACTTACCTCATTACCTTGCGTTGTTGATTTTATTAGCTTGCTGTCTGTCACATGTTGATAATAGTTTCACTATCTGTTTGTTTATCAGGCACGCGGAAAGATTGGTGATTTCATTAAAGGAGTGTTTGCTGTCTTCCAAGGTGCTGCAGATTTGGAGAGGGCCTACTTGTCATTAGTAGTAATGTTATTCGTCATTAGCTTTCTCGGCTTCCCATATTCACAATAAGTTTGCTCCTCTTTTGCAGACTTAGATTTCTCATTTATTGAGATGAACCCATTCACCATGGTGAATGGGGAGCCATATCCGCTGGACATGAGAGGAGAATTGGATGACACTGCATCTTTCAAGAACTTCAAGAAGTTAGTTTCTTGATCCCCAGTGGTATGATTCTCCATGTGATTGTTGTACTAAACAGTTCTGATAAAATTGCAGGTGGGGAAATTTAGAATTCCCTCTACCATTCGGCAGAGTTCTCAGTTCTACAGAAAGTTTTATCCATGAGCTGGACGACAAGGTATTATCCAACATCTGGAATCACACATTTTTTTCTTTTCCTTTTTCCACCTGAAGTATGAATTACCAATTACTAACATTACCTAGGTTTGCACACGGGTGTAATATAAATACTTGCACTGACCTGTATGATTTGTTGAGCTATGCGTTGACTGTGGTATGGTATCCATTCTTTCAGACCAGCGCGTCTTTGAAGTTCACAGTTTTGAACCCAAAGGGACGCATCTGGACAATGGTTGCTGGAGGTGGTGCCAGTGTCATATATGCTGACACGGTAAGCACGCCTTTTTGCCTGATTCTAAGTTAGCATCTGTTGACCAGAATTGGCTTGTATACATGACTATAAGTTTTCTTTGGTTTGCCAGGTTGGAGATTTGGGATATGCTTCAGAGTTAGGAAATTATGCAGAATACAGTGGTGCTCCCAACCAGGAGGAGGTTCTGCAGTATGCTAGAGTAGTACTTGATGTAAGCATTCAAGATAACATTTTATGACACCACTCTTCACTTCACGTAGGTTAATATGTTAACAATATTATTCAATGCAGTGTGCGACTGCGGACCCTGATGGCCGCAAGAGAGCCCTTCTCATTGGAGGTGGTATAGCCAACTTCACTGATGTCGCTGCCACTTTTAGTGGCATCATTCAGGCATTAAGAGAGAAGGTATACAGTAGCACTTAACCTGCAACTCTGGCTAGTGTTGTATTCTCCTTTTACTTCTGCATCTAATTTGCCACCTCACTATAAAATATACTTTCAGGAATCCAAGTTAAAGGCATCCAGGATGCACCTCTATGTTCGACGAGGCGGTCCAAATTACCAAACTGGACTGGCGAAAATGCGCAAGCTTGGTGCAGAAATCGGTGTTCCGATTGAGGTACTGTTGTAGTCAGTATCTCCTATAGGAATCTTATGCAAAAAGCTCACGCTGAATTATTTCCATTGCTATGAAAAATTCTTCATCGGTTTGTCCAACATAAAACACTCACTGAAAACGAAAGTCCATCTGTTTCTGGTTGGTGGTTCAGAGCCGCTATCCCTGTACAGGTGAGCTGATTATGTCTTGAACAATCCACTGCAGGTGTATGGACCGGAAGAGACAATGACTGGCATCTGCAAGCAAGCAATTGAATGCATTATGGCGGCATCATAAATCAGGATACAGTTGAGAAGTAGTTTGAGATCTACAAACAAGAAACTGGCTGCCGCATAAATGAGAGCATAGTGGCACTAGGTTCACATCACATGGTTGATTAGTTTCTTCAGAAGTTATTTGGACAAAGACACATATATTATTGTCGTAAAGGAACCTGTACTGTTGTAATGTGACAAACAAAAGATTTATTACCATGCAAACCGGTATGTCCGTAGCCTGTTACAAGCATGGAATTGCAATTATCTTGATTGGACTGCCTCATACACAGCTGCTATTGGGTTTGTTGTGTTACTGAACTTGTTCAGAAATTGCATGTCCTCACAACTTTCTAGAGAAGCTGCACCCCATGAGAATATGCCTCCTATTTGCCGCGTCGGTCGCTGTGTAGCGACCTAGCGCACACCCCACCCACCCGTCTGTCCAGGGTATGGCTAGCCCATTTTGATTTTTTCCACCGGTTTTGCGAAGGTTTTAAAACCTTCCTTGAGCTGGTTTTTTCTTTTTCATCTCCATTTTGGCCTGGTTATTTATTTATTTGTTTTGTTTTTCAGTTTTCCTTTGTCTTTTCTATTTTTATTTTCTTTTTTCATTTCTGTTTTCCTTCTTTTCCATATTTTTTATTTTACTTTTCTTCTTCTTCTTCTTCTTCTTCTTCTTATTTATTTATTTATTTATTTATTTTCTTTCTTTCTTTCTTTTTCATTTCATTTTGTGAACATCTCTCAAATTTGAGAACATTTTTTAAAATCATGAACAATTTGTAAATTTGCGAATATTTTTTAAAATCCTGAACATTTTTTGGAATCCTGAACATTTTTAAAAATTCATGAACATTTTGTTACAAATTAGTGAACATTTTTTGAAATCATGAATATTATGCAAATTCGTGAACATTTTTTACAAATTCATGGGAACAATTGCCGGATTTGCAAATATTATTTTACAAATTCGTGAATATTTTTTGTATCGGCGAATAATTTTTTAAATTCACAAACATTTTTTACAACTTCGCAAACTTTTTTTTTCAAATTGTGAAGAGTTTTCTAAATTGGCGATCATTTTTTTAAAATTCACGAACATTTATATGTTTTGACAGACATTTTTTGAAATGCATAATTTTTTTCAATTGATGAATTTTTTTGAATCAGCAAACATGTTTTGAAGAGATGAACTAAATTTGGTAACATATTTTGAAATTCAGGAACACTCAAAAAAATCAAGAACAATTATTGAATTAACGAACATTTAGTTTAAATTCACGAACATTTTTTGAATACACGTATTTTTTTTCAAAATCATGATTTTTTATTATCGAACTTTACTGGAATATGTGAACATTTCCTTCAAACTCATGATTTTTTTCAAAGTCATGAGCATTTTTTTTTGAATTCATGAAAATTTTATGTTTTTCAATATTTTTTTTTTGCATTTTTAGAAATTTGGAACTATGTTGAAATCCCGAATTATTTTACAAAGAAAAAATGAAAAACGAAAAAAAAATCAAAAGAAAAAAAGCAGGGCGCGTCCCGCCCGCATGGCCTGGCCCAAAAGGGACGCCGGTGGAGGTCGGGTGCGTTCTGCTTGTTTGCGGCGTGCATTACGCCAAATAGGAGGTCCCGTCCATTGTATCTTCGCCCTGATCACACAAGTAGCAAGTAGATGGCTGATCTTGCAGGCCCCTCCTTGTACCGATGTCGACACACCATACTGAATTGACAACCAGATGAAAATTTTGCAATTAAGAGGGGCCCAACTCTTCCAAATGGCATTGGCACAAGGGTTACTACCCTAGCCACCGAACAACAGGCGGTAGGCTAACGCGGGTGCGTAAACCTCTGGCCGTAACTACTAGATCGTCTAGGTCATGAGAATATGGATTGAGATGCATTGACTGCACAACATCCCGGAGATAAACGTATTGCACCAGGCCTTGAGTTGATAGATCACCAGAGGTATCCCAACCTAGCGGTGCACGTGAATTCCTTCCCTGACCAATCGATCGGACAACCGGCGGCGTACAACTCAACCTATCTAGCCTCTTGACACGGTTAGGACGAAAGCCAAGCTAGGCATTGGGCGACCACGGGCGCGAGCGACCTAGTTGCATTGTGACCTCAAACGTATCTATAATTTTTGATCGTTAAATGCTATTATATTATCACTTTTGTATGCTTTTTATACCATTTTATATTATTTTTTTGGACTAGTGCCCAGTCCAAGTTCCTGTTTTTTTGCATGTTTTTGGTTTCATAGAAAATCCATATCTAGAAAGGTCCAAACACGATGAAAATTTATGACGATTGTTTATGGAAAATAAGAGACCCTAAAAGTTCCGGGAGAAGGCCAGAAGATGGACGAGGGGCCCACAAGCCCAGGGGCGTAACCTAGCCCCTAGTTGCGCCATCTAGGCTTGTGGGGGCCCCTGTTGCTCCATTTGACCTAATTCCTCCGCCTATAAATTCCATAATTCCCGGAACCTTCAGAGAGACAGATGAGAGAATTTTAATGCCGCCGCAAGCCTCTGTTCCAAAGTGATCCCATATGGAGCCCTATTTCGGTGCTCTGCGAGAGGGGAAGCCACCATGGGAGGCCTCTTCATCAACCTTGCTGCCTCCATGATGATGCGTGAGTAGTTCTTTTAGGACCTATGAGTCCATAGTAGTAGCTAGATGACTTATCATCTTTCACTTTTGGATCTTTAATACAATAATCTCCTCTAGGACCAATCCGATGTAATTCTTGTGGTGTGTTTGTTGGGAACCGGTGATTTGTGGATTTGTGATCAGATTGTTCATTGAATATAATTGAATCTTTTGAAGTTTCTTTGATGTATGATTGAGTAGATATGTATGCTTTCTGAGTTATTTGTCTTCTCTGGCCAAGATGGATGGGTAATTCTTCACAGGAAGTGGTGAATAGTGGTGGGCTCAACCTCATGATGATCTATATCCGAGTGACAGAATGGGGAGAAGGCACGTGATGTATTGTTGATACTAAGGATAAAACGATGGGGATTGATCTTATTGCTAAGTTTCTTTCTATCTACATCATGTCATCTTTCTTATTGTGTAATTATGTTTTTCATTAAACTTAATTCCTTGAGATGCATTTTGGATAGCGGTTTCTGGGTGGAGTAATAGTAGTACATGCAGCTGGATTACGGTCTACTTGTCATGCTTTTGGGTTTTCTGGTTTCTAACAGAGGCATTGAGGCTAACTCGAAGAAGATCAAAGCCATCACCTCCCTGGCTAAGCCGGCGTGTATCAATGATGTTCAGCGTCTGGCGGGTCGTATTGCTGCCTTAAGCCGGTTCATAAGCCGGTTGGGTGAGAAGGCCATACCGTTGTATCAGATGATGAAGAAAATAGATAACTTCGTCTGGAGTGATGCTGCAAACGACGTGTTTGAAGACTTGAAGAGGCAGCTAGCTGAGCCGCCAGTCCTTGCTGCTCCCATTGATAAGGAGCCATTATTGTTATATGTGGCTGCTAACACCCGTGCGGCCAGTGTAGCCATTGTGGTGGAACGAAAGGAGGCTGGCAAGGAGTATTCGGTTCAGCGGCCGGTTTATTATATCAGTGAGGTGCTTATTGAGTCCAAGCAGAGATATTTTCATTGATAGAAACTTGTTTATGGGGTGTTCATGGCCAGCCGGAAGCTTAAGCAATATTTCCTAGGTCATCCCATCACTGTGGTCAGTTTTGCTCCTTTAGGGGATATTATTCAAAACAGAGAAGCCACAGGACGAGTCGCCAAATGGGCCATTGAACTTGGGCTCATGGTTTGAAGTATGTGCCTCGCACCGCTATCAAGTCTCAAGCACTGGTGGATTTCATCAACGATTGGACAGAGCTGCAGATGCCTGAAGAGAAGCCGGATAACACATATTGGACTATTCACTTTGATGGGTCCAGTCAATTGGAAGGCTCGGGGGCTGGAGTTGTCTTAGCTTCCCCTCGGGGTGACAAATTTTGTTATGTTCTAAGGTTGATGTTTCCCTGTATTAACAATGCAGCTGAGTACGAAGCCTTGCTCCATGGTCTTTGGATGGCTAAGGAGATGAACTTAAGCCGGGTGAGATGTTTCGGCGACTCAGACTTGGTGGCTCAACAAGTCTCCGGCAAATGGGATTCCAAAGACCCACTTATGGCGGCTTACCGCCGTGAGGTGGATGCTATTGCTGGTCATTTTAAGGGTTATCAACTGGAACACATCGATCACAGGAAGAATGAGGCGGCTGATGCTTTCAGACGGCTGGGGTCTCAGCATAAGCCGGTGCCACCTAACTGTTGGGGAACGTTGCATAAAATAAAAAAATTCCTACGTTCACCAAGATCAATCTATGAGTTCATCTAGCAACGAGAGAGGGGAGTGCATCTACATACCCTTGTAGATCGCGAGCGGAAGCATTCAAGAGAACGGGGTTGAGGGAGTCGTACTCGTCGTGATCCAAATCACCGGAGATCCTAGCGCCGAACGGATGGCACCTCCGCGTTCAACACACGTATGGTCAGGGTGATGTCTCCTCCTTCTTGATCCAGCAAGGGGGAAGGAGAGGTTGATGAAGATCCAGTAGCACGACGGCGTGGTGGTGGATGCAGCAGGGATCCCGGCAGGGCTTCGCCAGGCATCTGCGGGAGGGAGAGGTGTAGCAAGGGGGAAGGGAGGCGCCAAGTGCAAGGGTGACGCTGACCTCCCTCCCCCTCTCTATATATAGGGTCCCCAGGGGGGCGCCGGCCCTAGGAGATGGGATCTCTTAGGGGGGGCGGCGGCCAAGGGGGGTGCCTTGCCCCCAAGGCAAGTGGAGGCGCCCCCTCCCTAGGGTTCCCAACCCTAGGCGCAGGGGGGCCCAAGGGGGGGGGGCGCACCAGCCCACTAGGGGCTGGTTCCCCTCCCACTTCAGCCCATGGGGCCCTCCGGGATAGGTGGCCCCACCCGGTGGACCCCCGGGACCCTTCCGGTGGTCCCGGTACAATACCGGTGACCCCCGAAACTTTCCCGATGGCCGAAACTCGACTTCCCATATATAATTCTTTACCTCCGGACCATTCCAGAACTCCTCATGACGTCCAGGATCTCATCCGGGACTCCGAACAACTTTCGGTTTGCTGCATACTTATATCTCTACAACCCTAGCATCACCGAACCTTAAGTGTGTAGACCCTACGGGTTCGGGTTACACGTAGACATGACCGAGACGGCTCTCCGGTCAATAACCAACAGCGGGATCTGGATACCCATGTTGGCTCCCACATGCTCCTCGATGATCTCATCGGATGAACCACGATGTCAAGGATTCAAGCAACCCCGTATACAATTCCCTTTGTCAATCGGTATGTTACTTGCCCGAGATTCGATCATCGGTATCCCAATACCTCGTTCAATCTCGTTACCGGCAAGTCACTTTACTCGTACCGCAATGCATGATCCCGTGACCAGATACTTGGTCACTTTGAGCTCGTTATGATGATGCATTACCGAGTGGGCCCAGAGATACCTCTCCGTCCTACGGAGTGACAAATCCCAATCTCGATACGTGTCAACCCAATAGACACTTTCGGAGATACCCGTAGTATACCTTTATAGTCACCCAGTTACGTTGTGACGTTTGGTACACCCAAAGCACTCCTACGGTATCCGGGAGTTACACGATCTCATGGTCTAAGGAAAAGATACTTGACATTGGAATAGCTCTAGCAAATGAACTACACGATCTTGTGCTATGCTTAGGATTGGGTCTTGTCCATCACATCATTCTCCTAATGATGTGATCTCGTTATCAATGACATCCAATGTCCATAGTCAGGAAACCATGACTATCTGTTGATTAACGAGCTAGTCAACTAGAGGCTCACTAGGGACATGTTGTGGTCTATGTATTCACACGTGTATTACGATTTCCGGATAATACAATTATAACATGAATAAAAGACAATTATCATGAACAAGGAAATATAATAATAATCCTTTTATTATTGCCTCTAGGGCATATTTCCAATAGTCTCCCACTTGCACTAGAGTCAATAATCTAGTTACATTGTGATGAATCAAACACCCATAGAGTTCTGGTGTTGATCATGTTTTGCTCGCGGAAGAGGTTTAGTCAATGGATCTGTGACATTCAGATCCGTATGTACTTTGCAAATATCTATGTCTCCATCTTGAACATTTTCACGGATGGAGTTAAAACAACGCTTGATGTGCCTGGTCTTCTTGTGAAACCTGGGCTCCTTGGCAAGGGCAATAGCTCCAGTATTGTCACAGAAGAGAGTGATCGGCCCCGACGCATTGGGTATGAATCCTAGGTCGGTGATGAACTCCTTCATCCATATTGCTTCATGCGCTGCCTCCGAGGCTGCCATGTACTCCGCTTCACATGTAGATCCCGCCACGACGCTCTGCTTGCAACTGCACCAACTTACTGCTCCATGATTCAACATATACATGTATCCGGTTTGTGACTTAGAGTCATCCAGATCTGTGCCGAAGCTAGCATCGACGTAACCCTTTACGACGGGCTCTTCGTCACCTCCATAAATGAGAAACATGTCCTTTGTCCTTTTCAGGTACTTCAGGATATTCTTGACCGCTGTCCAGTGTTCCTTGCCGGGATTACTTTGGTACCTTCCTACAAAACTTACGACAAGGTTTACATCAGGTCTGGTACACAACATGGCATACATAATAGATCTTATGGCTGAGGCATAGGGGATGACACTCATCTCTTCTTTATCTTCTGCCATGGTCGGGCATTGAGCCGAGCTCAATCTCACACCTTGCAATACAGGCAAGAACCCTTTCTTGGACTGATCCATATTGAACTTCTTCAATATCTTATCAAGGTATGTGCTTTGTGAAAGACCTATGAGGCGTCTCGATCTATCCCTATAGATCTTCATGCCTAATATGTAAGCAACTTCTCCAAGGTCCTTCATTGAAAAACACTTATTCAAGTAGGCCTTAATGTTGTCCAATAGTTCTATATCATTTCCCATCAAAAGTATGTTATCTACATATAATATGAGAAATGCTACAGAGCTCCCACTCACTTTCTTGTAAACGCAGGCTTCTCCATAAGTCTGCATAAACCCAAACGCTTTGATCATCTCATCAAAGTGAATGTTCCAACTCCGAGATGCTTGCACCAGCCCATAAATGGATCGTTGGAGCTTTCACACCTTGTTAGCATTCTTAGGATCGACAAAACCTTCCGGCTGCATCATATACAGTTCTTCCTTAAGATGTCCATTAAGGAATGTGGTTTTGACGTCCATCTACCATATCTCATAATCATAGTATGCGGCAATTGCTAACATGATTCGGACGGACTTTAGCTACGCTACGGGAGAGAATGTCTCATCGTAGTCAACCCCTTGAACTTGTCGATAACCCTTAGCGACAAGTCGAGCTTTATAGATGGTAACATTACCATCCGCGTCCGTCTTCTTCTTAAAGATCCATTTGTTTTCTATTGCTCGCCGATCATCAGGCAAGTCTGTCAAAGTCCATACTTTGTTTTCATACATGGATCCTATCTCGGATTGCATGGCTTCAAGCCATTTGTTGGAATCTGGGCCCGCCATCGCTTCTTCATAGTTCGAAGGTTCACCGTTGTCTAACAACATGATTTCCAGGACAGGGTTGCCATGCCACTCTGGTGTGGAACGTGTCCTTGTGGACCTACGAAGTTCAGTAGAAACTTGATCCGAAGTACCTTGATCATCATCATTAATTTCCTCTCCAGTCGGTGTAGGCACCACAGGAACATTTTCCTGAGCTGCACTACTTTCCGGTTCAAGAGGTAGTACTTCATCGAGTTCTACTTTCCTCCCACTTACTCCTTTCGAGAGAAATTCTTTTTCTAGAAAGGATCCGTTCTTGGCAACAAAGATCTTGCCCTCGGATCTTAAGTAGAAGGTATACCCAATGGTTTCCTTAGGGTATCCTATGAAGACGCATTTTTCCGACTTGGGTTCGAGCTTTTCAGGTTGAAGTTTCTTGACATAAGCATCGCATCCCCAAACTTTTAGAAACGACAACTTAGGTTTCTTCCCAAACCATAATTCATACGGTGTCATCTCAACGGATTTAGACGGAGTCCTATTTAAAGTGAATGTAGTTGTCTCTAGAGCGTATCCCCAAAATGATAGCGGTAAATCGGTAAGAGACATCATAGATCGCACCATATCCAATAGAGTGCGATTACGACGTTCGGACACACCGTTACACTGAGGTGTTCCAGGCGGCGTGAGTTGTGAAACGATTCCACATTTCCTTAAGTGCGTACCAAATTCGCGACTTAAATATTCTCCTCCACGATCTGATCGTAAGAACTTTATCTTTCGGTCACGTTGATTCTCTACCTCATTCTGAAATTCCTTGAACTTTTCAAAGGTCTCAGACTTGTGTTTCATCAAGTAGACATACCCATATCTACTCAAGTCATCAGTGAGAGTGAGAACATAGCGATATCCTCCACGAGCCTCAACGCTCATTGGACCGCACACATCAGTATGTATGATTTCCAATAAGTTGGTTGCTCGCTCCATTGTTTCGGAGAACGGAGTCTTGGTCATTTAGCCCATGAGGTATGGTTCACATGTGTCAAATGATTCATAATCGAGAGACTCTAAAAGTCCATCAGCATGGAGCTTCTTCATGCGCTTGACACCAATGTGACCAAGGCGGCAGTGCCACAAGTATGTGGGACTATCGTTATCAACTTTACATCTTTTGGTATTCACACTATGAATATGTGTAATATTACGTCCAAGATTCAATAATAAACCATTGACCATCGGGGCATGACCATAATACATCTCTCTCGTATAAATAGAACAACCATTATTCTCGGATTTAAATGAGTAGCCATCTCGTATTAAACGAGATCCAGATACAATGTTCATGCTCAAACTTGGCACTAAATAACAATTATTAAGGTTTAAAACTAATCCCGTAGGTAAATGTAGAGGTAGCGTGCCGACGGCGATCACATCGACCTTGGAACCATTCCCGACGCACATCGTCACCTCGTCCTTCGCCAGTCTCCGCTTATTCCACAGCTCCTGCTTTGAGTTACAATATGAGCAACGGCACCGGTATCAAATACCCAGGAGCTACTACGAGCACTGGTAAGGTACACATCAATTACATGTATATCACATATACCTTTAGTGTTGCTGGCCTTCTTGTCCGCTAAGTATTTGGGGCAGTTTCGCTTCCAGTGACCCTTCCCTTTGCAATAAAAGAACTCAGTTTCAGGCTTGGGTCCATTCTTTGACTTCTTCCCGGCAACTGGCTTACCGGGCGCGACAACATCCTTGCCGTCCTTCTTGAAGTTCTTCTTACCCTTGCCTTTCTTGAACTTGGTGGTTTTATTGACCATCAACACTTGATGTTCCTTTTTGATTTCTACCTCTGCTGACTTCAGCATTGAAAATACTTTAGGAATAGTTTTCACCATCCCCTGCATATTGTAGTTCATCACAAAGCTCTTGTAGCTCGGTGGGAGCGACTGAAGGATTCTGTCAATGACCGCCTCGTCCGGGAGGTTAATGTCCAGCTGGGACAGCCGGTTGTGCAACCCAGACATTTTGAGTATGTGCTCACTGACAGAACTATTTTCCTCCATCTTACAACTATAGAACTTGTCGGAGACTTCATATCTCTCGACCCGGGCGTGAGCTTGGAAAACCATTTCCAGCTCCTCAAACATCTCATATGCTCTGTGTTGCTCAAAACGCTTTTGGAGCCCCGGTTCTAAGATGTAAAGCATGCCGCACTGAACGAGGGAGTAATCATCAGCACGTGTCTACCAAACATTCAAATCATCTTGCAGTGCTGGGAGAGCAGGTGGGTCACCTAACGGTGCTTCAAGGACATATGCTTTCTTGACAGCTATGAGGATGATCCTCAGGTTCCGGACCCAGTTCGTATAGTTGCTTCCATCATCTTTCAGCTTGGTTTTCTCTAGGAACGCGTTGAAGTTCATGTTGACATGAGCGTTGGCCATTTGATCTACAAGACATTTTTTCCAAAGATTTTAGACTAAGTTCATGATAATTAAGTTCATCTAATCAAATTATTTAATGAACTCCCACTCAGATTAGACATCCCTCTAGTCATCTAAGTGTTACATGATCCGAGTCGACTAGGTCGTGTCCGATCATCACGTGAGACGGACCAGTCATCATCGGTGAACATCTCCATGTTGATCGTTCTTCCATACGACTCATGTTCGACCTTTCGGTCTCTTGTGTTCCGAGGCCATGTCTGTACATGCTAGGCTCGTCAAGTTAACCTAAGTGTTTTGCATGTGTAAATCTGTCTTACACCCGTTGTATGTGAACGTTAGAATCTATCACACCCGATCATCACGTGGTGCTTCGAAACAATGAACTGTCGCAACGGCGCACAGTTAGGGGAAACACTTTCTTGAAATTATTATGAGGGATCATCTTATTTACTACCGTCGTTCTAAGTAAACAAGATGCAAAAACATGATAAACATCACATGCAATCAAATAGTAGTGACATGATATGGCCAATATCATATAGCTCCTTTGACCTCCATCTTCGGGGCTCCATTATCATCTTCGTCACCGGCATGACACCATGATCTCCATCATCATGATCTCCATCATCTTGTCTCCATGAAGTGGCTCGCCAACTATTACTTCTACTACTATAGCTAACGGTTTAGCAATAAAGTAAAGTAATTACATGGCATTAAATCATTGACACGCAGGTCATACAATAATTAAGACAACTCCTATGGCTCCTGCCGGTTGTCATACTCATGACATGCAAGTCGTGATTCCTATTACAAGAACATGATCTCATACATCACAATATATCGTTCATCATTCATCACAACTTTTGGCCATATCACATCACAAAGCAATTGCTGCAAAAACAAGTTAGATGTCCTCTAATTGTTGTTGCATCTTTTACGTGGCTGCAATAGGGTTCTAGCAAGAACGTTTTCTTACCTACGAAAAAGCCACAACGTGATTTGTCAACTTCTATTTACCCTTCATAAGGACCCTTTTCATCGAATCCGCTCCAACTAAAGTGGGAGAGACAGACACCCGCTAGCCACCTTATGAAACTAGTGCATGTTAGTCGGTGGAACCTGTCTCACGTAAGCATACGTGTAAGGTCGGTCCGGGCCTCTTCATCCCACAATACCGCTGAAGCAAAATAAGATTAGTAGTGGCAATAAAGTTGACAACATCTACACCCACAACAGATTTGTGTTCTACTCGTGCAAAGAGAACTACGCATAGACCTAGCTCATGATGCCACTGTTGGGGAACGTTGCATAAAATAAAAAATTTCCTACGTTCACCAAGATCAATCTATGAGTTCATCTAGCAACGAGAGAGGGGAGTGCATCTACATACCCTTGTAGATCGCGAGCGGAAGCATTCAAGAGAACGGGGTTGAGGGAGTCGTACTCGTCGTGATCCAAATCACCGGAGATCCTAGCGCCGAACGGACGGCACCTCCGCGTTCAACACACGTACGGTCAGCGTGACGTCTCCTCCTTGTTGATCCAGTAAGAGGGGAGGAGAGGTTGATGAAGATCCAGCAGCACGACGGCATGGTGGTGGATGCAGCAGGGATCCCGGCAGGGCTTCGCCAAGCGTCCGCGGGAGGGAGAGGTGTAGCAAGGGGGAAGGGAGGCGCCAAGTGCAAGGGTGCCGCTTCCCTCCCTGCCCCCCTCTATATAGGGTCCCCAGGGGGGCGCCGACCCTAGGAGATGGGATCTCCTAGGGGGCGGCGGCCAAGGAGGGTGCCTTGCCCCCCAAGGCAAGTGGAGGCGCCCCCTTCCCTAGGGTTCCCAACCCTAGGCGCAGGGGGGGGCAAGGGGGGTGGGGGGCGCACCAGCCCACCAGGGGCTGGTTCCCCTCCCACTTCAGCCCATGGGGCCCTCTGGGATAGGTGGCCCCACCCGGTGGACCCCTGGGACCCTTCCGGTGGTCCCGGTACAATACCGGTGACCCCCGAAACTTTCCCGATGGCCGAAAGCCGACTTCCCATATATAATTCTTTACCTCCGGACCATTCCGGAACTCCTCATGATGTCCGGGATCTCATACGAGACTCCGAACAACTTTCGGTTTGCTGCATACTTATATCTCTACAACCCTAGCGTCACCGAACCTTAAGTGTGTAGACCCTACGGGTTCGGAAGACACGTAGACATGACCGAGACGGCTCTCTGGTCAATAACCAACAACGGGATCTGGATACCCATGTTGGCTCCCACATGCTCCTCGATGCTCTCATCGGATGAACCACGATGTCGAGGATTCAAGCAACCCCGTATACAATTCCCTTTGTCAATCGGTATGTTACTTGCCCGAGATTCGATCATCGGTATCCCAATACCTCATTCAATCTCGTTACCGGCAAGTCACTTTACTCGTACCGCAATGCATGATCCCGTGACCAGACACTTGGTCACTTTGAGCTCGTTATGATGATGCATTACCAAGTGGGCCCAGAGATACCTCTCTGTCATACGGAGTGACTAATCCAAGTCTCGGTCCGTGTCAACCCATTAGACACTTTCGGAGATACCCGTAGTATACCTTTATAGTCACCCAGTTACATTGTGACGTTTGGTACGTCCAAAGCACTCCTACGGTATCCGAGAGTTACACGATCTCATGGTCTAAGGAAAAGATACTTGACATTGGAAAAGCTCTAGCAAACGAACTACACGATCTTGTGCTATGCTTAGGATTGGGTCTTGTCCATCACATCATTCTCCTAATGATGTGATCTCGTTATCAATGACATCCAATGTCCATAGTCAGGAAACCATGACTATCTGTTGATTAACGAGCTAGTCAACTAGAGGCTCACTAGGGACATGTTGTGGTCTATGTATTCACACATGTATTACGATTTCCGGATAATACAATTATAGCATGAATAAAAGACAATTATCATGAACAAGGAAATATAATAATAATCCTTTTATTATTGCCTCTAGGGCATATTTCCAACACTAACACTTTCTTGGATATTCTGCATAACCCTTCTGTCAAGTTGCCTACAAAGGAAGACCTGGCTGTTCTTAACCAGGAGGCACAATTGGTGGCGGCTCTCCACACCATCCCAGATTGGACAGTACCATATTTGGCTTACATGACCCGGGGCGAATTACCTAAGGATGAAACTTTGGCCTCGCAGATAACCCGGCGGTCCAAGTCAATGACAATTGCCAATGGCGAGTTACACCATCGCAGTGTCACTGGGGCGTTTCAGTGTTGCGTCTCTCCCGAGGAGGGCCATGAGATTCATGAAGGAGATTGTGGTCATCATGCTGGTTCAAAGTCCCTTGTGGCCAAAGCTTTTCGTCATGGATTTTGTTGGCTGACAGCTCACGCTGATGCAGAGGATCTGGTCAGTAAATGTGATGGCTGCCAGAAATTTTCATGACGAGCTCATGTGCCGGCTCAAGAATTGAGGATGATTCCAATTACTTGGCTGTTTGCAGTCTGGGGGCTTGATATGGTTGGGCCTTTTAAAAGGTCCAAGGATAAAAAGACCCACCTCTTGGTGGCGGTTGACAAATTTACAAAATGGGTTGAAGCAGAGCCGATCAGTAAGTGTGATGCGACAACAGCGGTTCAATTCGTTAAAAAGGTGATTTCGCTTTGGCTTTCCCCATAGTATCATAACTGATAATGGCACTAATTTGTCCAAAGGTGTTGTGAAAGAGTTTTGTCAACGTGAGCATATTCGCCTTGATGTGTCATTAGTAGCTCACCCCTAATCCAATGGTCAAGCTGAAAGAGCCAATCAAGAAATTTTGAGAGGCATCAAGCCCCGGCTTATGGTTCCTTTGCAACAGACGCTAGGTTGTTGGTTGGAGAAGTTACCCTCTGTGATATGGAGTATCAATACTACCCCCAACAGGTCTACGGGTTACACGCCTTTCTTCATGGTTTATGGAGTAGAGGCGGTTCTTCCTAGTGACATCCGCCATGAGTCGCCCCGTGTGGCGGCCTACATTGAAGCTGATAATGAACAAGCACATCAGGATGCACTTGACCTATTGGATGAGAAGCGTGACCTTGCGGCAGCCCGCTCGGCGATTTACCAACAAGATCTGCGCCGTTACCATAGCCGCCGGGTTAAGTCCAGAACCTTTCAAGAAGGTGATTTGGTGCTCCGGCTCATCCAGGATTAGACTGACATGCACAAGGTATCCCTACCTTGGGAAGGGCCCTTTGTGGTCAGCAAGAACTTGAACAATGGGTCATACTACCTTATCGATATTCGAGAGCACAAGGACTCAAGTAAGTCGGAGGAGGAGACCCGCCGGACGTGGAATATTGCTCATCTTCGGCCTTACTACACTTGAGCCATCGGCTCTTATGATGTACATATTTTTGACGATGTATATATTATGATGATTATAATAAAGCAGGGTCTCTGTTGTTTCATCTTCAACAATCATGCCTCTTCGTCATCATAATTTCAAAGACCAATTGGGGGCGGGTCGTATACAAATCATGCTATTAACCCCTTTTGGCCGGCTTCCTGGTCATATTCGAACCATAGCCGTAAACACTTAGATCATTTGGGGTCTAGATCGTATTCAAATCATAGCTTAACCCCTTTTGGTCCGGCTTACTGATTGTATTCGAATCAGAGTCGTTAAAAGCTTCAAGGTCATTTGTGGGCTTCCTGTTCAAACATAGGTGTATTCACCAAAGAGAACATAACTATCGGTACCCTCTTGATCGGCGCAATGACAACACTTCAAGGTCATTTGGGGGCTTCCTGTTCAAACATAGGTGTATTCACCAAAGAGAACATAGTTGTCGGTACCCTCTTGATCGGCGCAATGCCAAACACTTCAAGGTCACTGGGGGGCTTCCTGATCGTATTCGAATCATAGCTGTCGGTACCCCTTTGATCGATGCAATGCCAAAAACCATTAGGGGGCTTTCTAATCGTCTTAGAATCATAGCTACTAACCCTTTTGGTCCGGCTTCCTGGTCGTATTCGAACCATAGCCTCGCTTTTTGACATTTGGCTTGATTTCTTGAAGTTTTTTCTGGTTCTTCTTGATAATATCTTGCCTGCTGATTTAAAAGTAATTTTGGCCATACATCCTTCACTTTCATAAGCTCATATTTGAAGCTTACCGTGGTTTTCATTACCCGACTTAACACAAAGGCGACAAGCCGCCCATACATGATGTTGTCCAGCACTTGGACTTATTGGCTTCTAAAAAAGCTTTGGGTGCTCACCCGTACTGCACATGTATCGTAAACCGGCAGTGCAATTACATATCACAGGTATGATATCATTATTATTTTCAATTAAGGTTCAACAAACCTTATCCATAACCGTTTAAGCATTAGTGGGTGCATACGAGATATTATGCCCCGCCCTGCAATAAACCGCCAAGGGATCTCTTTTGATTTACTTGTGTGCAGGATAAAGTTGAAATTTTTCTACACCACTCAAAAATCATAACTCTCAGGTGGCAGTTTAACAATATGGAGCATAACACAAAAACGTGCATGATGGCATGGCAGAGCAAAGCTGTTGCTACCCTATTACATGATTCCCAGAGTCCAAATACTTAACTGTCTTTCAGAAGGCCATAAATATGAACCGCCCAGCGGATCAATCTTCTTGCTGGCCTGATGCTTCCGGCTCAACCCTCTCCGCTTCTTTGTCCTGTTCTACGTCCTGAAAGGTTGATGACGACCAGTCAATGCCACTCAAAGCTTGGAACTCAGCTTCATCACAGTTAGCTTGGACGAGTCAACTTCAGGGGCAAAGGTGTGCTTACGGATTGGGGGGATCAGGCATGTCACTTTATAAGACGGTGTTGGCATCTTCTGATTTCCCATGTCATAAGCCGGATGATACTTGGTGAGGTCTGTCTCATTGGCAATCAGGTTGGCCAGAGGACGTATCTCCTTCACGCAAGCAGCAAAGTCCTTATGTTCAAACGGAGTGCCGTCTTCCTTGAGGCTTGGATACCCGATAGAGTTGTCGACCGGGTCTAATTCCGGTAGCCATGCTTTGGCCCGGCTTAAGGCAGTCACGGCTCCGGCTCTCGCAGATGATCGCTTCATTTCATTAAACCATTGTGGCAGCATAGAAAGCTTCCTTAGCACGTCAACCAAGAGTATGGGGGATTCATTGGATGGAGCAATTGTGGCCAATGCGCGTTGAGCACCAGTGTAAAGCTGCTCCACCAATGTGTAAACTGCCTTCAGCTTCACCAACATGTCTTGGTTCAGATTGGTGCTTCGAGGGCCTGCAAAGTGATCATTGGATGGGTTAAAAGCAGATAATATCGTCAAGGAGGATATTCAAAATTTGGCAATCATCAGGCGACTTACCAAAGATAGCAGACACCATCTGAGACACCTAGCGTTTTAAGCCGGTCAGTTTAGTGGTTGCTTCCTGGAGAGCCGCCTCCGCCTTCTCAGCCTATTGGGTCAAGGCAATTTTCTCTTTAGCCCAGGCGTCCTTCTCAACTTTAAAGTTGGCCTTCACTTTTTCTGATTCAGCCACAGTAAATTCAAACTTTGAGTTTGCTTTCTGGGTCTGAGCCTCTTGTAGTTCCAAACGGGTCTTCAACTCAGACATCTTTGTTTGAAGTTCATCAGTGGTGGTCTGTTCATAAACCGGATCAACATCATAATTCAAACGTTAGTTCAAAATATCAAGTCCCAAGCCTTTTGCACGCAATAACACTAGGCACTTAGGGGCTAATGTCTACCGAAAGTTCTATTTACGTGGCGGCTTAAGTGAATAAGTCCCAAGTACTTTGCAAGCAAGAGTACTTGGCAGTTGGGGGCTAATGCATATTGCTTGTCTTATTGCAATTTCACGATGACACCTTGGTGCTACAACCGTCCATAGCCGGCTCATGAGAACTACACAACTTTAAGCCGGATTTGAAAGGATTGTTTCATAGGTTATTTTCCATGTTCATGGTGATCAAGTCTACAACATATTCAAAATAAGTAGTAAACTTGGGGGCTGGCAGGATATGCATAACTTAAGAGTGGAAGAGATCATACCTCAAATTTGTGGTGCATCTGCTTCACCATGTCCACTTCAAGGTCACTGCTGCTGTGTACTTGGCTGAGAAAGTCAGAATATATTTCACCAATGCCCAGTTGAGCATAGTTGGCAACATCAAATCACACTTTGCACGGCTCAACATGTTCTTCCTTGGCAGAATGTTTGGCTAGCACAGTAGGTCTCCTCGGTTCAGTAAAGCCGGTCTTGGTGATCTCTACATCGTCATCTTGTGTATTGGCTGTCTTGACAGGGCTTGAAGCTTCAAGATTTAAAGAGTCATCGGCGGCTTGATCAACAGGCGGGTCAACAGTCATTGTTGGAATATCATGAGCCGGCTCAGACGGTTCAGGAACAGAGACCTCAGGAGCTGCGGTTTGGAGCTCTGGCTCATGGACTTTCGGCTCTTTGGCTGTTTTGTTCTTCTTTGCCTTCTTGCTGGGCTTTGCTTTTCCACTACATGAGTCACAAAGGTCAGTATAAGTATCAAAGGATTCAAATGAGTAAATGATAAGTAATTTGCCATTACCCGGGAGCGGTCTTGAAAGATGACATATTGGATTGGATTGAATCGCCGGAAGAGGAATGAGATGTTTCCTGATAATTTGAGTCGGAAGAATTGAGTGGCTGGCGAGTGAGACCCGCCAAAGGATAAAAAGAGTTTAAGTCGGGGGTGACCTCATTTCGACGCTTGCTCGGCATGTTCGGTAGGCCGGAGGAGAGTTCAACATCCTTGCTCGTCCGAGTCTGTCGCCGGCTCTCGTGTTGTTGTTGCTTCAAAATAAAGTGAGGATCCAGATGAGCTAAGGGGTGTGAAAATCTTACTTTCCGGGTCACTCTTCGGATTTTTTGTCTTGGCAAAGGCTCGGAGTCAGAGGAAATAATAGTTACCTCTTCTTCCACTCCCTGACTCGTTCCCATGTCATCCTGATGATAGTCAGTGTCAATAAGATGGTTGAAAAAAGAGCCAAGAGAATCAAGGGCTACCTCCGACTCAGAGGTGTCATCCAATTGAAGTAAAAATCAGAAGCACTGGGCTTATTCCTCTCTTCTTGGTGGCTCTCCTGGAAGCTTTCTTGGCCTTCCTGGCTCTCTTTGCAGCTTCATGATCATATTCTTTATTCCAAAAGTCATCATCAACCTGTGAAAATCATCAAGGTTGAGTTAATACAAAGTATTAAGGGTGAAAGTAAAATAGCCAGTTTGGCAGCTTACTTTTGGTGTCGGGGTTAGACTTGCAGAAAGGGCTTAGGCCCACCTTGCTGCAATCAGCTAGGCTCTCATTCAGAAGGGACTTTGTCATCTCATTGATAAGGTCATCAGTTAACTCATCGGAGCTGTGGCACAGTGGATCCTTTGTGCTACCGGTGTAAGTGCACATTAAACCGGAGCGGCGGCTCAAGGGGATAATCCGCCATGCAACCCAGCACCGGACCAAGTCAATGCCATTTAAGCCGTTCCCTAACTGAGCCTTGACTTTGGCAATGGTAGGGGTGAGCTTCTTGCGGTCAGCAGCTGTCAACTTGTTGGGGAGAGGATGATTGGACTCGAGACGCAGGGCGCGAAAGCTGGGCAGAGGGTTCTCGTCAGCCGGACAAGTATCTTTGTAGTAGAACCATGTCTGGTTCCAGTCCTTGTGATGACTTGGCGGCTGCGCATAAGGAAAAATGGCATCTCTCCGTCGTTGGATTGAGACCCCGCCAAGTTCCAAACTAGGGCCGTTGGAGTATTCGTTCTGGCGGTTCAAGTAAAAATATTCTCTGAAAAGTTCCAAGTTGGGCTCTTCTTCGAGGTACACCTCACAGAACACTTGAAAGTTGCATATGTTAGACACGGAGTTGGGTCCGATGTCTTGAGGATGGAGGTCGAAAAAGTGTAGAACGTCCCTGAAGAACTTAGAGCCGGGCGGCGAAAAGCCCCGGTTCATGTGGTCGGTGAAGACAATAACTTCCCCTTCTTTGGGCTAAGGTTTCTCTTCTGTCGGTTTAGGGGCGCGGTAAGACATGATATCCTTTTTTGGCAGATAACCGGTTTTCACAAAGTCTTTAAGTGTACTCTCCGTGATGATGGAGCGAACCCAATTACAGGAAGTGGTTGTTTTGGGCGGCATTGTGAAGAAAGAAGCCTAAAAGGAAAAAGAACAAATTTGCCGGTTCAAAATTTAAGCCGGAGGAAAAATGTATTACAGCACATATTCAGAATGGCGGCTTACAAAGGGGCCTAATGGTATATGACTAATTACGTCAGGTTATCTAAGCTGCCATGAGCAATTTGATGTTATCTATTGAGCATTGCAATTAAAGCTAGTAGTATGAGCCGCCATGGCTAGGTGGATCTATCAAGGTGCAGTTTTTTGCTAAGTACAGTACAAACAGGTTTCACAGATTGCAAGTAATATTCCAGATCAGCGGCTATTCAAAAAAAGGAAATAATTAAAGACCTAAAAGCAGTACAGGGGAGTTCATAAGCTCTAATGAGATCTCTTTCCAAGGAAAGGGGGTCCGCTAGTATTAAAGGCGAAGACAAAACAACTACCACATAAGTTCTATACCGTTTCTAGATCAAAAGGTGCTACGGTGGAAGAGCTATGAAGAAACTACGAAGAACACGACGAATAGTCGGAACCCTAATGCAATCTGACGCGCTGGAGGAGAAGCACTTGCAGGTGCAGACTCGACTGCGGTGGAGCGCCGGTGTACTCTGATCCAACACAGGTTGATGCAGCGGCCAAGGTTGAGGAGGACGAGGTGCTTGGTGGTGGCGGCAGAGCTCGAGCGGTAGAGGGTCGCGAGAGGAAGAAGACGATGGAAAAGGGGGAGAACGAGAAGAAGACCAGTCGCGGCTATTTATAAGGAAAGTGTAATAAGTGGGCACAAAAAATGAGGAGGTCGAAACATGGTTATCCAGCTACCCAGACGCCTCGATTTTGGGAACGGTTATTAAGATAAAGATTCGATGAGATATGTAGGAATTAATGGTAGGTGATGTCATGGCGGGTTATCACAAATCCAGAAGATTACATCATGGTGGGTTATAAATTCTCGCACAGATGAAGAAGAGAAGATTTTTTCTAAAGTATTGAAGATTGACATGAACTAGTTCAAATCAATCTGGCGCCTAATGTTGGGGATATAACTATTAGGTATGACCCACCCAGGAGGGGTCGGGTTATACCTATATCGATTCATCATATGAAGCCCACGAAGATATTTGAATATGGAGGTTTAGTTAAGGGCCCAAGGCCCAAAGGCAACTTAAGGCCTGTAAGGGTAAACGGCCATATATGTATGACTTGTGTTGTAAGGCATGAATAGATAGTCACCGAGACGGACACTGTTTATGAGCTGGACGGGACTCTATGGGCCGATGGGCGTCGACCTGTGTATATAAAGGGACGACCCGACGGTGATTCAGGACAAGAGACAACAGATCGAAAGCTAGGTCAAGCGGATTCGCTCCCTGGTAATCGAGACATAAGCAATACCACCTCAAACTGGATTAGGCCTTTACCTTCATCGCAAGGGGCCGAACCAGTATAAACTCCCGTGTCCTTTATCCCATTTAACCCCTTTAAGCATCCTAGTTGCGATGGCTCCACGACTAAGTCCTTTTGCTAGGATATCTGTCGTGACCTTTCCATGACAAACACCAAAAGGGTTTACTAGAGTCAATAATCTAGTTCACATCGCTATGTGATTAACACCCAAAGAGTACTAAGGTGTGATTATGTTTTGCTTGTGAGAGAAGTTTAGTCAACGGGTCTTTCATATTCAGAGTCGTATGTATTTTGCAAATTTTCTATGTCTACAATGCTCTGCATGGAGCTACTCTAGCTAATTGCTCCCACTTACAATATGTATCCAGATTGTGACTCAGAGTCTGGATCGGTGTAAAAGCTTGCATCGACGTAACTCTTTATGATGAACTATTTATCACCTCCATAACCGAGAAATATTTCCTTAGTCCTCTAAGGATAACTTTGACCACTGTTGAGTGATCCACTCCTGGATCACTATCGTACCCCCTTGCCAAACTCATGGCAAGGTACACAACAGGTCTGGTACACAACATAGCATACTTTATAGAACCTATGGCTGAGGCATAGGGAATGACTTTCATTCTCTTTCTATTTTCTTCCGTGGTCGGGTTTTGAGTCTTACTCAACTTTATACCTTGTAATACAGGCAAGAACTCCTTTGACTATTCCATTTTGAACTACTTCAAAATCTTGTCAAGGTATGTACTCATTGAAAAATCTTATCAAGTGTCTTGATCTATCTCTATAGATCTTGATTCCCAATATGTAACAAGCTTCACTGAGGTCTTCCTTTGAAAAACTCCTTTCAAACACTCCTTTATGCTTTCCAGAAAATTCTACATCATTTCTGATCAACAATATGTCATTCACATATGCTTATCAGAAAGGCAGTAGTGCTCCCACTCACGTTCTTGTAAATACAGGTTTCACCGCAAGTCTGTATAAAACTATATGCTTTGATCAATTCATCAAAGCGTATATTACAACTCCGAGATGCTTGCACCAATCCATTGATGGATCGCTGGAGCTTCCACATTTTTTTAGCACCTTTAGGATTAACAAAACCTTCTGGTTGCATCATATACAACTCTTATTTAATAAATCCATTAAGGAATGCAGTTTTGTTATCCATTTGCCAGTTTCATAAAATGCAGCAATTGCTAACATGATTCGGATAGACTTAAGCATCGCTACGAGTGAGAAAATCTCATCATAGTCAACACCTTGAACTTGTCGAAAACCTTTCACGACAAGTCGAGCTTTGTAGATAGTAACACTACCATCATCGTCCATCTTCCTCTTGAAGATCCATTTATTCTCAATGGTTTGCCGATCATCGGGCAAGTCCACCAAAGTCCACACTTTGTTCTTATATATGGATCATATCTCAGATTTCATGGCTCAAGCCATTTTGCGGAATCTAGGCTCATCATCACTTCCTCATAGTTCGTAGGTTCATCATGGTCTAGTAACACGACTTCCAGAACAGGATTACCATACCACTCTGGTGCGGATCGTACTCTGGTTGACCTACGAGGTTCGGTAGTAACTTGATCTGAAGTTTCATGATCATCATCATTAGCTTCCTCACTGATTGGTGTAGGAATCATTGGAACTGATTTCTGTGATGAACTACTTCCAATTCGGGAGAAGGTACAATTACCTCATCAAGTTCTACTTTCCTCCCACTCACTTCTTTCGAGAGAAACTCCTTCTCTAGAAAGGATCCATTCTTAGCAACGAATATCTTGCCTTCGGATATGTGATAGAAGGTGTACCCAACAGTCTCCTTTGGGTATCCTATGAAGACACATTTCTCCGAGTTGGGTTCGAGCTTATCAGGTTGAAGCTTTTTCACATAAGCACTGCAGCCCCAAACTTTAATAAATGACAACTTAGGTTTCTTGCCAAACCATAGTTCATACGGTGTCGTCTCAATGGATTAAGATGGTGCCCTATTTAATGTGAATGCAGCTGTCTCTAATGCATAACCCCAAAACGATAATGGTAAATCGGTAAGAGACATCATAGATCGCAAAATATCTAAAAAAGTACAGTTACAATGTTCGGACACACCATTACGCTGTGGTGTTCCAGGTGGCGTGAGTTGCGAAACTATTCACATTGTTTTAAATGAAGACCAAACTCATAACTCAAATATTCGCCTCCGCGATCAGATCCTAGAAACTTTATTTTCTAGTTACGATGATTTTCCACTTCACTCTGAAATTCTTTGAACTTTTCAAATGTTTCAGACTTGTGTTTCATTAAGTAGATATACCCATATCTACTCAAATCATCTGTGAAGGTTAGAAAATAATGATACCTGCCGCGAGCCTCAACACTCATCGGACCACATACATCGGTACGTATTATTTCCAATAAGTCAGTTGCTCGCTCCATTGTTCCAGAGAACGGAGTCTTAGTCATCTTGCCTATGAGGCATGGTTCACAAGCATCAAGTGATTCCAAAAGTTCATCTGCATGGAGTTTCTTCATGCGCTTTACACCAATATGACCTAAACGGTAGTGCCACAAATATGTTGCACTATCATTATCAACTTTGCATCTTTTGGCATCAATATTATGTGTATCATTGCGATCGAGATTCAGTAAACCATTTACATTGGATGTAAGACCATAGAAGGTTTTATTCATGTAAACAGAACAACAATTATTCTCTGACTTAAATGAATAATTGTATCACAGTAAACATGACCCAATCATATTCATGCTCAACGCAAACACCAAATAAATAACATTTATTTAGTTCCAATACTAATCCCCAAGGTAGAGGGAGTATGTGATGGTGATCTTATCAACCTTGGAATCATTTCCAACACACATCGTCACCTCGCCCTCAACTAGTCTCCGTTCATTTTGTAATTCCTGTTTCGAGTTACTAATCATAGCAACTGAACCGGTATCAAATACCCAGGGACTACTATGAACACTAGTAAAGTACACATCAATAACATGTATATCAAATATACTTTTGTTCACTTTGCCATCCTTCTTATCCGACAAGTATTTGGGGTAGTTCCGCTTCTAGTGACCATTCCTTTGCAGTAGAAGCACTTAGTTTCATGCTTAGGTGATACGACCACGATTGCTATTCAAACGTCACATATTAAAGGATTGCCTGCTGAAGATAATAACGTGCCAAAAATATTTTCATTGGGTGGAGACGACAAGGAGGTTAAGGTGTTGGTTGCAGCTGTGGAAAAACAGTGTACAGTACAAAGGATTAATCCATATGGGCATTGCCTAACGTACATAGCTGTGTTTTCATGCACACATGTAGTATTAGGGAATCAAAAATCATGTACACATGCAAGTGGGCCTAACCAGAAATTGATTAAAAATAAATTTGTGTACATGCATGACAAAGGACAAAGAACTGGACGTTCTTGTCCAGAACATGGGGCAGGCACACAAATTAAGCAAGAAGGAATACTACGAGGATTTTCATTCATCTTCTTGCCTCACAAGAAAAATAGTAACAAAAGGATTTCCTGTCCGTTTAAGTTGTTAAGCCTGAAGGATTCTGGATGGGGTCCACCAGCAGGAGATGCACGCCAAAAAAATAAACATTGCTAGAGTCCTAGATACTTTAAGTACGTCACGGTGGAGTTGTATCTTATTATGTGTGCGTGAGATAGACTAGGGAATTAATGGGTCGGTTACCTTGTGGGTCAAGTTAGGAGGATTGGTTACTACTATAAAACCAAGTCCGCGCGTCATGTAAAAAGAGGTTAGGTTATATTTTATGAAATAGACAGATATGTTTTCGAGGGTAGATGCCCGTATCAAGTTTTTGAGGTAGCTTTAGAAAACCTCTTTGTTGCGATTTCTGCGAGGAAATTGTTTTGCGCGTGAGGTGCCGTCGTTCGGATTGTTTCTCTCGTGCTGAGCCGCAAGGTTCAAACCCTCTAATTCGTGTACATTGCGTGCGCGGGCGAGAGGCTATTGCTGCTAGAGGTGGAGTACCGTGAAAGATCGGGCCGCAACAACAGGTCGGATCTCACCAAGAGGTCCGGTCTATATCATTAGGTCTAGCTTTGGGCTTCTTCACGGGAGTGGCAACTTGCTTGCCATTCTTCTTGAAGTTCCCTTTCTTTCCATTGCCCTTTTAATTGAAACTAGTGGTCTTGTCAACCATCAACACTTGATGCTTTTTCTTGATTTCTACATTCGCCGATTTCAGCATCGCGAAGAGCTTGGGAATCGTTTCCACTATCCCTTGTGTACTATAGTTCATCATGAAGTTCTAGTAACTTGGTGATAGTGACTAGAGAACTTTGTAATCACTATCTTATCTGGAAGATTAACTCCCACTTGATTCAAGTGATTGTAGTACTCAGACATTCTAAGCACATGCTCACTAGCTGAGCTATTCTCCTCCATCTTGTAGGCAAAGTACTTGTCAAAGGTCTCATACCTCTCGACATAGGCATGAGTCTGAAATACTATTTCAACTCTTGGAACATCTCATATGCTCCATGGTGTTCAAAATGTCTTTGAAGCCCCAATTCTAAGCCGTAAAGCATGGTGCACTAAACCCTCAAGTAGTCATCATATCGAGCATGCCAAACGTTCATAACATCTGCATCTGCTCCTGCAATCGGTCTGTCACCTAGTGGTGCATCAAGGACATAATTCTTCTGTGCAGCAATGAGATAATCCTCATATCATGGACCCAGTCCGCATCATTGCTACTATCATCTTTCAACTTAGTTTTCTCTAGGAACATATCAAAAATAAAATAGGGAGCTATACGCGAGCTATTGATCTACAACATAGATATGCAAATACTATCAGGACTAAGTTCATGACAAATTAAAGTTCAATTAATCATATTACTTAAGAACTCCCACTTAGATAGACATCCCTATAGTCATCTAAATGATCATGTGATCCATATCAACTAAACCATGTCCGATCATCACGTGAGATGGAGTAGTTTTCAATGGTGAACATCACTATGTTGATCATATCTACTATATGATTCACGTTCGACCTTTCGGTCTTAGTGTTCCGAGGCCATATTTGCATATGCTAGGCTCGTCAAGTTTAACCCGAATATTCTGTGTGTGCAAAACCGGATTGCACCCGTTGTATGTGAATGTAGAGCTTATCACACCCGATCATCACGTGGTGTCTCGGCACGACGAACTATAGCAACGGTGCGTACTCAGGGAGAACACTTATACCTTGAAATTTAGTGAGGGATCATCTTATAATGCTACCGTCATACTAAGCAAAATAAGATGCATAAAGGATAAACATCACATGCAATCAAAATATGTGACATGATATGGCCATCATCATCTTGCGCCTTTGATCTCCATCTCCAAAGCACCGTCATGATCTCCATCGTCACCGGCTTGACACGTTGATCTTCATCATAACATCATTGTCGTCTTGCCAACTATTGCTTCTACGACTATTGCTACCGCTTAGTGATAAAGTAAAGCAATTACATGGCGATTGCATTTCATACAATAAAGCGACAACCATAAGGCTCCTGCCAGCGATAACTTTTACAAAACATGTCATCTCATACAACAATTTATATCTCATCACGTCTTGACCATATCACATCACAACATACCCTGCAAAAACAAGTTAGACGTCCTCTACTTTGTTGTTGCAAGTTTTACGTGGCTGCTATGGGCTTTGAGCAAGAACCGTTCTTACCTACGCATCAAAACCACAACGATTTTTCGTCAAGTGTGTTGTTTTAACCTTCAACAAGGACCGGCCGTAATCAAACTCGATTCAACTAAAGTTGGAGAAACAGACACCCACTAGCCACCTGTGTGCGAAGCACATCGGTAGAACTAGTCTCATGAATGCGATCATGTAATGTCGGTCTGGGCTGCTTCATCCAACAATACCACCGAATCAAAGTAAGATGTTGGTGGTAACCAATATGACTATTATCGCCCACAACTCAATGTGTTCTACTCGTGCATATAACATCTACGCATAGACTTGGCTCGGATGCCACTGTTGGGGAACATAGTAATTCAAAAAATTTCCTACGATCACGCAAGATCTATCTAGGAGAAGCATAGCAACGAGCGGGGAGAGTGTGTCCACGTACCCTCGTAGACTGAAAGCGGAAGCGTTTAGTAACGCGGTTGATGTAGTCGAACGTCTTCATGATCCAACCGATCCAAGTACCGAACGTATGGCACCTTTGTGTTTAGCACACGTTCAGCATGATGACGTTCCTCGAGCCCTTGATCCAGTTGAGGACGAGGGAGAGTTCCGTCAGCACGACGGCATGGCGGCGGTGATGATGAAGTTACCGGCGCAGGGCTTCTCCTAAGCACTACGATGATATAACCGAGGTGTGTAACTGTGGAGGGGGGCACCGCACACGGCTAAGACAAATCTTGTAGTACCTTTGGGGTGTCCCCTGCTCACATATATAAAGGAGGGAGGGAGAGAGGCCGGTCCCCTGCCCACGTATATAAAGGAGGGAGGGAGAGAGGCCGCCCCCCTAGGGGCGCGCCAAGAGTATG
Organism: Triticum dicoccoides; assembly: GCF_002162155.2. Classification (NCBI taxonomy): domain Eukaryota; kingdom Viridiplantae; phylum Streptophyta; class Magnoliopsida; order Poales; family Poaceae; genus Triticum; species Triticum dicoccoides. The sequence continues at coordinate 191,240,868 of NC_041387.1, read as the reverse complement.
GAGTCCTACTAGGACTTCCAAGTCCTAGTAGGAATGCCTTTCCTTTTCGGAGTAGGAGAGAAGGAAAGAGGGAAAGAGAGAGGGAGTAGGAAAGGGCAAGGGGGGCGCGCCAAGAGTATGGAGTCCTACTAGGACTTCCAAGTCCTAGTAGGAATCCCTTTCCTTTTTGGAGTAGGAGAGAAGGAAAGAGGGAAAGAGAGAGGGAGTAGGAAAGGGCAAGGGGGGCGCCGCCCCCTTCCCTAGTCTAATTCGGACCCATGGGGGGCGCGCACCACCTCCCCTTGGTTTGCCTCCTCTTTTTCCGTATGGCCCAATAAGGCCCATTACTTCTCCCGGTGAATTCCCGTAACTCCCCGGTACTCTGTAAAATACCTGAATCACTCGGAACCTTTCCGATGTCTGAATATAGCCTTCCAATATATGAATCTTTACCTCTCGACCATTTATAGACTCCTCGTCATGACTGTGATCTCATCCGGGACTCCGAACAAACTTCGGTCATCAAATCACATAACTCATAATACAAATCATCATCGAACGTTAAGCGTGCGGACCCTACGAGTTCGAGAACTATGTAGACATGACCGAGACACATCTCCGGTCAATAACCAATAGCGAAACCTGGATGCTCATATTGGCTCCTACATATTCTTCGAAGATCTTTATCGGTCAAACCGCATAATAACATACGTTATTCCCTTTGTCATCGGTATATTACTTGCCCGAGATTCGATCGTCAATATCCTCATAATTAGTTCAATCTCGTTACCGGCAAGTCTCTTTACTCATTCTGTAATGCATCATCCCGCAACTAACTCATTAGTCACATTGCTTGCAAGGCTTATAGTGATGTGCATTACCGAGAGGGCCTAGAGATACCTCTCTGATACACGGAGTGACAAATCCTAATCTTGATCTATGCCAACCCAACAAACACCTTCGGAGACACTTGTAGAGCATATTTATAATCACCCAGTTACGTTGTGATGTTTGATGGCACACAAGGTGTTCCTCCGGCATTCAGGAGTTGCATAATCTCATAGTCAGAGGAACATGTATAAGTCATGAAGAAAGCAATAGCAATAAACTAAACGATCATAATGCTAAGCTAACGGATGGGTATTGTCCATCACATCATTCTCTAATGATGTGATCCCGTTCATCAAATGACAACACATGTCTATGGTCAGGCAACTTAACCACAAGCTAGTCGAGTAGAGGCATACTAGGGACACTCTGTTTTGTCTATGTATTCACACATGTACCAAGTTTCCGGTTAATACAATTCTAGCATGAATAATAGATATTTATCATGACATAAGGAAATATAAATAACAACTTTATTATTGCCTCTAGGGCATATATCCTTCAGAATTATCGCGTTTCATGAGACAGAGCTGCCGCCACCTCCTATTCTTCAATGGGAGGCCTTATCTGGAGTCTTTGGGGCTCCGGAGAGGGGGATCTTCGATCTTCGTCATCACCAAACTTTCTCCATCGCCAATTCCATGATGCTCCCCACTGGGAGTGAGTAATTCCTTCGTAGGCTCGCTGGTCGGTGAGGAATTGGATGAGATTCATCATGTAATCGAGTTAGTTTTGTTACGGCTTGATCCCTAGTATCCATTATGTTCTGAGATTGATGTTGCTATGACTTTGCCATGCTTAATGCTTGTCAACTTGGGCCCAGGTGCCATGATTTCAGATCTGAACCATTTATGTTATCACCATTATATCTATGTTCTAGATCCGATCTTGCAAGTTATAGTCACCTATTATGTGTTATGATCCGTAAACCCCAGAGTGACAGTATTCGGGATACTTTCCCATGATGACCGTAGTTTGAGGAGTTCATGTATTCACTATGTGTTAATGCTTTGTTCGGGTTTTCTATTAAAAGGAGGCCTTAATATCCCTTAGTTTCCTTATGGACCTCGCTGCCACGGGAGGGTAGGACAAAATATGTCATGCAAGTTCTTTCCATAAGCACGTATGACTATTTACGGAACACATGCCTACATTATACTTATGAACTGGAGCTAGTTTTGTATCGCCCTAGGTTATGACTGTTATATGATGAATATCATCCAACGAATTCACCGATCCAATGCCTGCGATTTTCTACATATTGATCTTGCTAAGTTACTATTGCTACTATTACTGTTACACTTGCTACAAAATCATTGATATCCCTGTTACCGTCACTACTGCTGTTGCTACTACTATCAAAACTATCATATTATTGTGCTACTGATCACTTGCTGCAGATAATTAATCTCTAGGTGTGGTTGAATTGAAAACTCAGCTACTAATACTTGCAAATATTCTTTGGCTCCCCTTGTGTCGAATCAATAAATTTGGGTTGAATACTCTACCCTCAAAAACTGTTGCGATCCCCTATACTTGTAGGTTATCAAGACATGCATGTTGGGAGGAACGGTGGTGGCGTGTGTGATACCTGGCTACTGCATGTATGATGTACCAGGCCCCTCCTACTGATAGAAATAATGCAAGGTGGCTTAGTTATCCAAACCTAGAATTATGCATTTGCATATGTACGTATATCAAACTAATTGTGACGACTTCAAAACCCCTGAGAACACTTTATTACTCAAGCATCGTCCCTACTAACCTTGTGCCTTTTATTTATTGCTTTATTTATTACAATGATATGGAAATAGTCATGGGTATGAGGACTTAGACACGCAACCTTGTCCTTGTGCTTGGAATCTCATATGATATTAAACATGGTCTTGGTAGACACACATTATGAAATGCTAACAACACAATGAAGTGGGGATGTGTCCAAAGTACATCACGACCGATCATGACCTGCATCGAGAGTTGGTTGTCCAACCGCTCGCCCTTAACGTCGCGCGGTGTTACCTCAGTTATTAAGGATTTCTTCAGACAAGAGAATTGGACGTTTAATGACTGCACCTCATTCGTCCCCAAGGAATTGCTTTTCACTATTATACTAATCCTTTCTGTCACTGGTTTTCAGAATAGCGTCCTGATAACCCACAAGTATAGGGGATCGCAATCGTTCTTGAGGTAGATTATTCAACCCGAATTTATAGATTCGACACAAGGGGGCCAAAGAATATTTGTAAGTATTAGCAGTTGAGTTGTCAATTCAGCCACACCTGGATAATTAAGTATCTGCAGCAAGTGATCAGTAGCACAGTAATATGATAGTTTGATAGTAGTAGTAACGATAGCAGTGGTCACGGTAACAGCAGTAACAGTTTTGTAGTAGTTGTAACAGTAGTAATAGCAATAGTAGCGCAGCAAGAACAATATGTGAAAAACTCATAGGCATTGAATCAATGAATTCGTTGGATAATATTCATCATATAATAGTCATAATCTAGGGCGACACAGTACTAGCTCCAGTTCATAAATATAATGTAGGTATGTATTCCATAAATAGTCATACGTGCTTATGGAAAAGAACTTCCATGACATCTTTTGTCCTATCCTCCCATGGCAGCGGGGTCCATAAGGAAACTAAGAGATATTAATGCCTCCTTTTAAAAGAGAACCAACACAAAGCATTAACACATAGTGAATACATGAACTCCTCAAACTACGGTCATCACCGGAAAGTATCCCAGTTATTGTCACCTTGGGGTTTACGGATCATAACACATAATAGATGCATATGGCTTGCAAGATCAAATCTAACATAGATATAATGGTGAAAATATAAATGATTAAGATCTAAAATCATGGCATTCGAGCCCCGGTGACAAGCATTAAGCATAGCAAAGTCATAGCAACATCAATCTCGGAACATAGTGGATACTAGGGATCAAGCCCTAACAAAACTAACTCGATTACACGATGAATCTCATCCAACTCCTCACTGACCAGCGAGCCTACAAAGGAGTTAGTCACTCCCGACGGTGACCATCATGAAATTGGTGATGGAGGATGGTTGATGATGACGAAGACCGAAGATCCCCTCTCTGGAGCCCCGAAGGGGCTCCAGATCTGGCCTCCCAATGAAGAACATGAGGTGGCGGCGACTCTGTATCATAAAATGTGATAAAACTTCCTCTCCTATTTTTTCTGGAAAAATAGGATTTTATAGCATTAGAATTAGGGTCAGCGGGGCCTCGAGGGCCCCACCACCCACCAGGGCGCGTTAGAGGGGGTGGCGTGCCCTGGTGTCTTGTGGGCAGCTAGCCCCCCCTCCAATGAGTCTTGGTTCCAGTATTTTTATTTATTGCAAAATAATTCTCAAAAAAGTTTCGTCCAAATCCGAGAACTTTTATTTTTGCACAAAAACAACACCATGATAGTTCTAATGAAAAGAGCGTCAGTTCGGGTTAGTTTCATTCATATCATGCAAATTAGAGTCCAAAACAAGAGCAAAAGCACTAGGAAAAGTAGATACGATGGAGACGTATCAACTCCCCCAAGCTTAACCGATTGCTTTTCCTCAAGCCATTTAGTTGACAAACTGAAAGTGATAAAGAAAAACTTTTACGAACTCTTTTGTTCTTGTTTACATATATATTCTTAAATAGCTCCCAGGTTTTCAGCAAAGATCATGTCTAACCATGCAAGCAATAACTCTCAGAAATTATATTAGCTCATATCAATGGCATATCCAGCTAGCGAGCAATAATAAGATATCTCAAATGCCAACACTTTGTCAAAACAATCATGATATAATATGACAACAGTGGTATCTCGCTAGCCCTTTCTGATACCGCAAAACATAAATGCAGAGCACCTGCAAAGTTCAAGTAGCGACTAAACATTGTAATTCATGGTAGAAGAGATCCAATCATGATGCATTCAACATTAACTATACACAATGCATGAGGATGACAATAGTGCTCTCAGGTCTAGTGCTTGTTTGAGAAGGTGATGACTCGACATAAAAATAAAATAACATAATAGTAAAATAGATAGTCCCTTCGTAGAGGGAAGCAATGATCTGCATAGGTGCCAGAGCTCAATGGTTTATATCAGAGATAAATGTAATTTTGGGAGGTGCACCCTTCCTGTCAACGTCACGACCAAGAGTTATCAATATCTTCCATGCTAAACACATTAGCGGCGGTTCCCAAGCGGTAAAAGAAAAGGTTTACTCCCCCTCCACCAACAAACACAAGACATGGCTAGCCGAATCCATGGGTGCCATCCATACAAACAATAGTCCCGGGGGAGTTTTGTTTAATTATTTGCAATTTTTGATTTCAGGACTGGGCATCCCTATTACCGGCCCCTCTCGTGCGAGGGCGAGTGAATAAACACTCATCATGAGAATAACCCACTTAGTATGGAAGATACTGACCACCCCCTACCGCTCCATGAGCAGTCCAGGCACACAAGATAGATGTTCATTTGAAAATTCAGAGGTGGCACATGCAAACTTACTTGGGACGACAGGGTAATACCACATATAGGTAGATATAGTGGACTCATTTGGAATAACTTTGGTTTAAGGATTTTGACGCACAAGCAGTATTCCAGCTTAGTACAGGCAAAGGCTAGCAAAATGGGTTTAGAAGCAACCAGCTAGAGAGCGGAAACAATCACGAACATGCATTATGAATAATCAACATTGAATACTAGCATGAGTGGGATATAAACACCATGAACATAAATATCGTGGAGGCTATGTTGGTTTTGATTCAACTACATGTGTGAACATGTGCCAAGTCAAGCCACAGGAAACATTCAGAGGAGGATACCTGATGTCGCTTGAACTACGTCAGTATTTCCCCAAAGAAGAAGGGATGATGCAGCACAACTACAGTAGGTATTTCCCTCAGTTATGAAACTAAGGTATCAATCCAGTAGGAGAACCAAGCAACACTATGTAAACGGTACCTGCACACAAAGAACAAATACTTGCAGTTTGACGTGTTAGATGGGGTGTCAATCCCTCCACGGTAAAAAGATAGATTAATTTCTGGTAGATTGGATAAATAGCTCTCGATAAAACGCGAAATAAAATAAGTAATAAAAAAGTGCAGCAAGGTATTTTTGGGTTTTTGGAATAATAAATCTGAAAATAAAAGTGGCAAATAATAGATTGGAAAGCAAATATGATGAAGAATAGACCCGGGGGCCATAGATTTCACTAGTGGCTTCTCTCAAGAAATAGCACACGTTGGTAAACAAATTACTATTGGGCAATTGATAGAAGATTGAATAATTATGACGATATCCAAGGCAATGATCAATATATAGGCATCACATCCAAGATTAGTAGACCGGCTCCTGCCTGCATCTACTACTATTACTCCACACATCGACCGCTATCCAGCATGCATCTAGTGTATTAAGTTCATGGAGAAACGAAGTAATGCAATAAGAATGATGACATGATGTAGACGAGATCTATTCATGTGTAATAGCCCCCATCTTGTTATCCTTAATACCAACGATACATGTGTGTCTTGCTGCCCCTTCTGTCACTGGGAAAGAACACCGCACGATCGAACCCATCACAAAGCACCTCTTCCCATGGCAAGAAAAATCGATCTAGTTGGCCTAACTAAACCAAAGATTTGAAGAGTAATACGAGGCTATAAATAATCATGCATATAACAGATCAAAAGAAGACTCAAATAATATTCATGGATATAGATCTGGTCATAAACTCAAAATTCATCGGACCCCAACAAACACACCGCAAAAATAGTTACATCAAATAGATCTCCAAGAGACCACTGTATTTAGAATCAAGAGAGAGAGAGAGAGAGAGGAAGCCATCTAGCTACTACCTACAGACTCGTAGGTCTATGATGAACTACTCACGCATCATCGGAGAGGCACCAATGAGGATGATGAACCCCTTCGTGATGGTGTTTAGATTGGATCTCGTGGTTCTGGAACTTGCGGCGGCTGGAATTGTGTTTCATCGCCCCCCTAGTGTTTCTGGAATATTTGGGGATTTATAGGGCGAAGAGGCTGTGCGGGAGGCCAGCGAGGTGGGCACAACCCACCTGGGCGCGCCCTGGTGGGTTGTGCTCCCCTTAGAGCCCCCTCTGGTACTTCTTTGGCCCATCAGGTGTCTTCTGGCCCAGAAAAATTCTCCAAAAAGTTTTGCTGTGTTTGGACTCTGTTTGACATTGATTTTCTGCAAAGTAAAAAACAAGCAAAAAACAGCATGATAATATAAAGTTGCTATGTCAATAGGTTAGTCCCAAAAATGATATAAAGTTGCTATAAAATGATTGTAAAACATCCAAGAATGATAATATAACAGCATGGAACAAACAAAAATTATAGATACGTTGGAGATGTATCAATACCATATCATCATACTACATCACAATCATTTTAATGTGTGTTGACGCCCAAGATAAATCATTATCCACTCCTAGCTACTTAAGCATGGCATGAGCAAGTATAATCTCTAATTGTCATTGCAAACGTATTTAATCATAACATGTTGAATCATGGATACTAAGTTAAACATATTTACAAAAACAAAAACAAGTTGAGTTCATACGCGCTTTTCCCTGCCACAATCACTTCATCAGATATCGTCATTATTTCTTTCACTTGCACGACCGAATGACATGAAAATAATAATAGTGCAAGTGTGCTGTGGACTAACCTGGAATCTGCAATATTTTATTCGGAGGAGAAATAATATAGGCTCTTTATTAGATGAACAATAATGCATATGAGAGCCACTCAACATTTTCATCGTGGTCTTCCCCTTGGTATGACTCAACAAAAGAAAAGGAAAAGAATTTTAGAGAAACACACTGAGGTATTTTTTGGAGTTTTTAGTTTTTCTTGAAGAAAGCAAATTAAAGAAGGAAAAACAAAAATGAGAAAACTATTTACACGGGAAAGCTCCCAACAAGCAAAACAAGAAATGAGAAATATTTTTGAGTTTCCTTTTAATACTACAACTAAATTAAAGTAGAAAGAAAAACGAAAAGAAGCAAGAAATATTTTTGGATTTTCTCAAAGTTTTTCAAACACACAAGAAAGCAAGAAAATTAATCTAGCATGGATAATACAATGAAAAAGTGCGAACACCGACAACTGGAATGAAATGTGTGAACATGAATATGATATCGGTGGAAGTACGTACTCCCCCAAGTTTAGGATTTTGGCCTAGCTTGGTAATCACCACCCGCAGCCTTGGTAATAGTCAGAGTGATAGCTCATAGAGGCCCTTGGTGCAGCCTCCTCAACATGTCGAGCAGCCTCGACCTCCGCATTGTACGCGTGTGCCTCGCTCTCAAGAACATAATATCTTCCTTTACCGTGATAATCAAAGAGAGCAGGTGCAGGCAAACTAACAGGTACAATGGGATTTTATTGAACATCAGGTTGTAAGTATAATTAGTGGTTGTGCCCTTAAGGAACTTATGGCGCTTCATGGCCTCAAAGTCTAAGTACTGAGTAGGCAGAATGGGATCATTAGGCCAAGGTGACACATCCAGATCCTTAGATACAGGGGATGTATAAATCCCACCATAAAAGTGACCACTATCAGTGTTGCATTGCAACCTCCATGCAACGATCGCTCCAAGATTATAACATTTAATTCCTGTCAGAGCAGTGTGTATGAGGCTCAAGTTAGGGGCACATAGTGTGTTGCAATCTTGCTTGCTCACGACACATTTGCCATTAAAGAGTGCAAAGTAATGAATCGATGGAATATTAATACTTTTTATTCTACCTTGTGTCACTCCTCTATCCTCATCGTAACAAAGACTAGTCAAAAATGACTCATACTTAGATTTTGGTAGTCCATCTAGCGAGCCCCAATATGGAATTTTACATGCAACACAGAAGGCTTCTAGAGGCATGGTAAAAGCATTATTATAAAGGCTAAATGAAACTCCAGACTCATGAGGATGATATTTAAATTTCTTAGTGAATGTCTCTGTAAGGTTGAGATGTTGGATGCACTCATCTGCGATGAAGGGAACGAGTTCGGCGTTGTGAACACATTGCTCAAATTCTTCCTTGATACCCGCACCTACCATGAACTCGTTACATGGCCATAGGCATGATTTGGTATCGGCATCCCGCATCGAGCTTGCACTTGGCTCAACATAGGACTGTCGTATCAAGCTAACGCTCGATGATGCCTCTGAGGACCTCCTCCTCGAAGAACTCCTTCCAAAGAGGTAATTTTTATTCACATACAAATTTCTGAAATTTCTGGGTCACAAAAATTTGTTAACAAAACTTCACAAGATTGATAGCAACTACTCATATGGGTGCCTAGAGGCTATATTAAGCATTCAAACTACTTAGAACTCTAAGAATTGAACATGCAAGCCCTTCTACAGTAGCACCAAGAGTAGCTAAATACTCAAAAATTAAACCACTAAAACAAAAACTAATGGGAGCAATGGAGGAGTCACCTAACAAGTAGCAATCCCCTAAAATAGTTTCGGAAATGGAGCTTCGAGCAAGGAGATCGAAATCCGCGGGTTTGAGAGCAAGAACACGAGAGAGAGAGAGAGAGAGAGAGAGAGAGAGAGAGAGAGAGCGATTTTTTCTGGAGGTAGGAGATGACATGGGCGGAAGAGATAAGTGAGGGGGGCCACGTGTGACCCACCACCCACCAGGGCACGCCTGGGGTGGCTGGCGCGCCCTGGTGTCTTATGGACACCAGGTGCGCCCCCTCGTGTGGTTATTTGTTCCAGAAATTCTTAAATATTCAAAAAATTGTGTTAAAATTTCAGGTCATTCTGAGCACTTTTATTTTTTGACCACTTTTTTATTGCACGGGAAAGTCAGAAAGCAGGATAAACGTGGCATTTTGTTTTATTTAACTAAGAAAAACAAAAAAATAAAAGTAGGGACAGAAGGTTGTGCCTACTAAATTCATCGACCACATGCCTCTAGAAAACAATCCATTAATAAGGTTGATCAAGTCTTACTAACAATCACTTTCGATTAACATGAACCCAAAGAACTTTTGTAAAACACTAAGTTACCTCAACAGGGATATACATATCCCCAACAATAAGTATTTCATATTTCTTTTTGGCAGTGGGTAAAGGGAGTTGAAAACTTCCAATAGTAATTATCAGAGACTTTTCAATAACATTAATGCCATTCACTTGAAATTGTTTCTTCGGAGAGTGCACCGTATGCTCATTACCATTGATATGGAAGTAACTTTGCTTTTATTGCAATCAATAACAGCCCTTGCAGTGTTCAAAAAGGGTCTACCCAGGATAATCGACATGTTATCGTCCTCGGGCATCTCAAGTATAACAAAGTCTGTTAAGATAGTAATATTTGCAACAACAACGGGCACATCCTCACAAATACCGATATGTATGGCAGTCGATTTGTCAGCCATTTGCAATGATATCTCAGTAGGTGTGAGTTTATTCAAATCAAGTCTTCTATATAAAGAGAAAGGCATAACACTGACACCAGCTCCTAAATCACATAAAGTAGTTTTGACATAAGTTCTTTTAATGGAGCAAGGTATGGTTGGTATTCCTGGGTCTCCAAGTTTTTTAGGTACTCCATCCTTAAAAGAATAATTAGCAAGCATGGTGGAGATTTCAGCTTTAAGTATTTTTCTTTTATCAGTGAAAATTTCTTTCATGTATTTAGCATAAGGGGGCATCTTTAAAATATCCGTCAAATGGGTACGCAAAAGACTGGCTGAAGCGTTTCAGCAAAGCGTTCAAATTCTTCATCATCTTTTTTCTTAGATGGTTTAGGTGGAAAGGGCATGGGTTTTTGAACCCATGGTTCTTTTTCTTTACCATGTTTTCTAGCAACAAAGTCTCTCTTACCATAACGTTTATTTTTAAGTTGTGGGTTATCAAGATCCACAACAGGTTCTATTTCAACATCATTATCTGGTTCTTTATCATTGTATGGCTGAGTATCTTCATGAACATCATTATCTTTTTCATTATCACTAGGTGAATGTTCATTACCAGATTGAGTTTCGGCATCAGAGATAGAGACATCATTGTTATCTTAAGAAGGGTTTTCTATCTCAGGTTCACTAGAGGTATGCAAAGTCCTATCATTTTTCTCTTCTTTTTAGAAGGACTAGGTGCATCAGTGTTAATTCTTTGAGAATCTTGTTTAATTCTTTTAGGGTGTCCCTCAGGATAAAGTGGTTCCTGAGTCATTTTGCCTCCTCTAGTTAGTACTCTAACAGCATAATCATTCATATTATTGTTCATTTCACTAAGCAATTCTCTTTGAGATTTAGCAACTTGTTCTAACTGGGTTTGAACCATAGAGGCATGTTTTCTTATACGTCTAACATCATTAGTGATTCTAAGTAACAAGTCACTCAAGAGAGCAATCATATCAGAATTTTGTTTCAATTGTTTCATAACATTTGCATTGAAGTGATCTTGCTTTCTAATGTAGTTGTCGAACTAATATAAGCATTGACTGGGATTTTATTATAAGGGATATCACCTTCATCAAACTTTAATAGAGAATTTACCTCTACCACCTGTGGTGGTGGTGTGTCAAGTCCATGTATTTCTTCAATAGGTGGTAAATTCTTAACATGTTCAGCTTTAAGACCTTTTTCCTTCATACATTTCTTTGCCTCTTGCATATCTTCAGGACTGAGTAATAAGATACCCCTCTTCTTTGGAGTGGGTTTAGGTGGTGGTTCAGGAAGAGTCCAATCATCATAATTCTTCTATATGTTATTCAAAATTCCTCGGCTTATTCAACAATTCATCCTTGAAAACACAACCATCACAACTATCTAGGACGTCCCTAGAAGTATCGGTTAGTCCATTATAGAAGATATCAAGTATTTCATTTTTCTTAAGAGGATGATCAGGCAAAGCATTAAGTAATTGGAGAAGCCTCCCCCAAGCTTGTGGGAGACTCTCTTCTTAAATTTGCACAAAGTTAAATATTTCTTGTAAGGCAGCTTGTTTCTTGTGAGCAAGAAAATATTTTTCAGAGAAGTAATAAATCATATCCTGGGGGCTATGCACACAACCAGGAGCAAGAGTATTGTACCATATCTTAGCATCACCCTTTAACGAGAAAGGAAACAACTTAAGAATATAGTAGTAGCGAATTTTCTCATCATGAGCAAATAGGGTGGCTATATCATTTAATTTAGTAAGATGTGCCACTACAGTTTCAGTTTCATAGCCATGGAAAAGACCAGATTCAACCAGAGTAATTAACTATGGGTCGACAGAGAATTCATAATCCTTATCAGTAACAATGATAGGTGAAGTAGCAAACTTAGGATCACATTTCATTCTAGCATTCAATTTTTTTCTTTCAACTTGGCTAGTAGTTTCTTTAGATCATCTCTATCCTTACAAGCAAGAAAGTCTCTAGCTACCTCTTCATCCATAACATAACCCTCAGGTATCTTAGGCATTTCAAATCTAGGAGAGCTAGGTCTAAAAGGTGTTTCATAATTCTCAGTTTCAAATACTTCATCATTTTCATTAATTTCATCAGTTTCAGCATTCTCAATATTTTTAGCTCTAGCAAGTTGTTCATCAAGAAATTCACCTCGTGGCACATTATCATCAAGCAAGGTACTAGCATCATCATAAGCATCATTCATAGCAGAAGCATCATTATCAATAACTTGCGACATATCAGGATTAATAGCATGTGGTGGTGTTGCAGGTCTATTCAAAACAAAAGGTGAATCAAGTGCAGAGCTAGATGGCAATTCCTTACCTCCTCTCGTCTTAGAGGGAATGATCTTGGTTCTTGTATCTTTTAGATTCCTCATAATGATAAATAGATATAAATCCCAAGTGACTCAACAAATATAGCTATGCTCCCCAGCAACAGTGCCAGAAAAAGGTCTTGATAACCCACAAGTATAGGGGATCGCAACAGTTTTCGAGGGTAGAGTGTTCAACCCAAATTTATAGATTCACACAAGGGGAGCCAAAAAATATTTTTAAGTATTAGCAGTTGAGTCAACCACACCTGGAGATTAAATATCTGCAACAAAGTGATCAGTAGCACAGTAATATGATAGTTTGATAGTGGTAGTAACGATAGCAGTGGTAACAGTAACAATAGTAACATTTTTGTAGTAGTTGTAACAGTAACAATAGCAATAGTAACGCAACAAGAGCAAATATGTGAAAAACTCGTAGGCATTGGATCGGAGAATTCATTGGATAATATTCATCATATAACAGTCATAACCTAGGGCGACACAGAACTAGCTCCAGTTCATAAATATAATGTAGGCATGTATTCCGTAAATAGTCATACGTGCTTATGGAAAAGAACTTGCACGACATCTTTTGTCCTAATCTCCCGTGGCAGCGGGGTCCATAAGGAAACTAAGGGATATTAAGGCCTCCTTTTGATAGAGAATTGGAACAAAGCATTAACACATAACGAATACATGAACTCCTCAAACTACGGTCATCACCGGAAAGTATCCCAATTATTGTCACCTTGGGGTTTACAGATCATAACACATAATAGGTGCATACGGCTTGCAAGATCGGATCTAGAACATAGATATAATGGTGAAAACATAAACGGTTCACGTCTGAAATTATGGCACTCAGGCCCTAGTGACAAGCATTAAGCATAGCAAAGTCATAGCAACATCAATCTCAGAACATAGTGGATACTAGGGATCAAGCCCTAACAAAACTAACTCAAACATGATGAATCTCATCCAACTCCTCACCGACCAGTGAGCCTACGAAGGAATTACTCACTTCAAGCAGTGAGCGTCATGAAATTCGTGATGGAGGATGGTTGTTGATGATGAAGATCGAAGACCCCCCTCTCCGGAGCCCTGATCGGGCTCCAGATCTGGCCTCCCAATGAAGAATAGGAAGTGGCGGCGGCTCCGTATCGTAAAACGCAATGAAACTTCCTCTCCTATTTTTTCTGGAAAAACAAGATTTTATAGCATTGGAATTATGGTCAGCGGAGCCTCGAGGGCCCCACCACCCACCAGGGCCCACTAGAGGGGCGTGGCGTGCCTGGCGTCTTGTGGGCAGCCAGGGCCCCCCTCTAGTGGGTCTTGGTTCTAGTATTTTTTATTTATTGCAAAATAATTCTCGAAAAAGTTTTGTCCAAATCTAAGAACTTTTATTTCTGCACAAAAACAACACCATGGTAGTTCTGCTGAAAATAGCGTCAGTCTGGGTTAGTTTCATTCAAATCATGCAAATTAGAGTCCAAAACAAGAGCAAAAGCATTAGGAGAAGTAGATACGATGGAGAGTATCACGTTCCACCCATCTTCGCTTCTTACCTCCTCCTAGATCGATCTATGATATCCCGGGTACCTACAGGGCCTTCGAATGAGAAGAAGACAAAAGACAACTCCGTTGCGAATCACACATACAAATAACGTCAATTAGGCAAAATGATCTAACAAGTGTGCACACATACCAAAGGGTTGCAAGGCCTTTCCTCAACCCATTGCCTTAGTGAATTACTCACACATCGTGATCGGATCGCACGAAGAAATCATTGAAGACGTCATAAGGATGAATGATTGATGAATTGTCTTACAATAGTTGCGGATTGTGATGCATCGATTACAAGTACAACTAACTTGAGAGAATGATTAGGTGGTGATGGCTATGGAGATGAGATGGAAAATGTCGGCCACTAGGGTTCGTGAATGGCTCCTGATGGTGCTCTGCAATATTTTCCGACTCCTTTGTTGCGAACCAGACTTGGGCCCTTTTATAAAATGTGTTTGGTTGGACGATACAGTGCTGATGGTGGTGAGTACGGCTGCTGGTACGAGCGGGCATGCTCATACCGAGCCCCATCTTTTGCTTTGTTGCCTTCATGGCGACCCCATTTGGCTTGGCTTGGCTCCCACACTTTGTGTTTCCTTCTATGTGATGATTTTCTTCCATGATTGGGTCCAGTTCCTAGGGAAACACATTAAACAAAGGATTTCACAATTTGTTGCATTCATTAGTCATTAGTGGCAATATCCAAGTGACCCTCTTGGATATTCCGGTATTATCAGGTTTAATAATGGTGGAATGTGCAAAAAATCACTCATCAGGAGCCAACTTTTTTCTTCGTGTATAAAAGGATAGGCGACCGACAAGAGGAAAGGGGAACGAAGAATTAGAACATAAGGGGCTCACTATGCAGTCTATAAGCAGTGAGTTCTCTCTCGATACACATGAAAAGAAACACATAGCACGAGTAGGGTGTTACACCGTCGCCGGTGGCCTAAATGCCTGAACCTGGGTAAACTGCCTCACTGTGACTCATGGAGCGACGAGGGTGTTTTCACCCTTGACCGAACAATCTAAGAACTCATCTCTAGTTTCTATATCGACGATCACCTATTGACAAGTGGAGAAACAATGGAAGTCGATCTTTCCCATCACTACCCCGAACAACATGAAGTGATCCTATGGCATCTTGTCCATGATCGCCTACCATCTGGAGTCTTAGCTTCAACGTCATGGACTCGGAGCTTTGTTGTTTTTGTGGCAGGGTCGAGAGTGTTGAGCATGCCCTCCTGTTTTGTCCGCATGCATGGGAAGTGTGGGAGGAAGTGAAGCACACCTTCAACATTAGTCTTGATGGTCTTGCCTTGTCATGGCTCTTCCACTTCCTACCGGGAGCATGCAAACTGTCGGCTATGATGCTAGCTGTCGCGGTCTGGCACATATGGGGGCACGTAACTCTACGAGGAACAACAACGAGCCTCTCATCCGCATCACACTTCCCTGAAGATTATTTATGTTGACTTGATTGTGCAACATCTTTATAACCTGTCCCATGTTCACAATCATGAGATCCATGCATCAAGCCCTTCTTGGTCTCCTCCGCCGCCAGGGTCCATTGTTTTTTTCCTCTGATGCTACTATATTTGATGAACTCGACATGTATGGTTATGGCAGCGTCCTTCTAGATCATGGTCGCCAGTGCATGCTTGTTTGTTATGAGGCTCTCCCAAGCACTATGAATCCTGAGCTGGCAGAAGCCATTGCTCTTTGCCGAGAAGTTGTTTTGGCGCGCGAGGAGAACATCAACTCGGTCATCTTTGCCTCGGATTGCCTTTCCCTAGTGCATCACCTCAATTCTTCAGCCCGCGATTGCTCGTATGTGGGGTTTGTAGTGGCTGGTATCAAATGTGCATTGTCGAGCTTCATATCTGTGACTTCAGACATGTTCCTCGGTGGTACAATGTAGTGGCTCATATTTTAGCTAAATCATGTATGAACACTAATGGCCTTTCGCTCGAATTGTATCCGAGAAACTCTATGGAATTTTCGAAAAAAAGGAAACTCCATGTAATCTTTTTTACGTCAACTATGTGTAAGCTTTGTTGCTTAATTATTACGGACGTTCTTAAAAAAAGGGAAACGTTTCTAGCCGGTGCGCCGGCTGAAACGCCCGCCGATCGCGCGCACGCACACCACGTGCCAGGGCCCCACGCGTCTAGAAACAACTTCCTTTTCCTTATCTTCTTTCACCACCGCCCGCATCCCATCTCCGTTCTTGCTGCTCTCTCCCCTTTTCCATACCTACGCCATGCTTCTCCCTCCTCCCCGCAGCAAATCACAACAAGGACTACCCAAAATAGATCACCGTGCGGCAGTGCCTTGCTGCTGCAAGCTCCATGGCCATACTCATCTGCTGGGCGCAGGCCATGACCGGATTCGAGCCATCTAGGAAGGGGATTTTATTTGCGCCATGGACGAGCTGCTAGCGGCGTCAATGGAGAGGTTGGCTGGGGGCGCCTCCTACATAAGCTACATCCGGCCATGGAGGTGCTGGAACCGGCCTCACGGTTTTGCTGGAAAACGTCCCACGCAGGTGCTGAAACGCCCGCCATTAGTGCTACCTTCCCGCCTCCCGCCGGTGCTGGAATCGTCAAACAGTGGTGCTGGAACCGGCCACTACGGGTGCTACAACCCGCCGTCACAATTGCTGGAACCAACCATCGTGGGTGCTACAAGCTGTGGGCGTCGTTGCTGGAACCGGCAGCATGAGGAGCTACAACCGGCAATCCCATTTGCTACCAACAGCACCACCATTTGCTGGAACGGGCCAACTGTTTTGCTGCAACCAACACGAGGCGCTGCCACGATGGCGACGGGCGTGGTGCCGGGGGCAAACTGCGGCGTAGAGTTTGCTGCAACCAGCAAACTAGAAGCTGGAACTGATGTAATCTTCTGCTACATCGACAGAGTGGTGCTAGGGCGGCGATGGGGGATGACGCCACGATTGCCACAACCGGCAATTGTAAAAGCTTCAACTGGTATAGAAAAAGTTTCAACCATGGAAAAAAGCTACAACTGGCGTAGAGGAAAAGCTTCGAACGTGGAGAAAAGCTTCAGCCCGTGTAAAAAAGTTTCGATCGAAATCAGAAAATGCTTCAACCATACAGAAAAAAGTTTCAACCGGTGTAATAAAGGCTTCCGTCGTGAATCTTCAAAAACCGGGGCCGTCTGCTGACAATGTATGAGCGGTGACGCCCGAAGCTACGGCCTGTGGCATGGTGCTGCTGCGACAGGCGTGTTACTATGGCGGCGACTAGTTGCTACAAGGACGGAGGCATCAGGCGTCTTGCAAAATGGCGGACGTTGCTACAGGGCGACGACTGGATGCTGCGACGGCGCCCTGCTGAAACCGGCGAGGAAGGCGTCCTGCTGGAACCGGTGGGGAAGGCGAGTGGCGGCGAGCCGGCGGCACTCTCATATCCATGGAGTGCATGGTTGCTGTAGGGACGTCAATAGTAGAAGATGGATTTTTTTTTCTGCGTTGAAAGAGTAGGAGCCTAGGAGGAAGACAACGATTCATTTTTGAAGTCAATCGTACGGTATGAATCATTTTAATCGTAGGACCGCCAGTGGACCGGCCGAAAGATTCGGCCGGCGCGCCGGCGCGTATTACCCGCCAAAAAATTTTTTACTATCCACCACGGTACGTCCACTTTTATCAGCACCCGCACGTACAATCCACACGTGACCGTGACGTGAGTGAAAATATCCAACAAAAAAAAACAGTTTACACTCTGTATAACGAACGAACAAACAAACAAACAACTCGATGAGTTATCTATCTATCCATGCATCATTTCCGGCCGTGCATGCAGAACTAGGTTTCAAATTTCGATAATCTGTTAGTTCCCTCCAGTCGATCTCGATCTCGATCTTATATATACACGCTCCACATCCCACCATGCATCATCATCAGCAACACGTACGTAGCGAGCCAACCTTCAATGGCGTCGTCCGCCATGCACGTATCCATTCTTTCCCTCCTCCTCCTAGGCACCACAGTGAGCATCCCGCGCGCCTCTTCTCGAGCCGTCCCCTCCCAATCCGACGGCGGCGCCACCGGCGGCAAGGCCGTGTACACCAAGGTCTGCGACGCGTCCCGGTTCATGGCGGCCGGGCTGGACATGTCCAAGTACCGCTACTGCAACGCGTCGCTTCCGTACGGCGACCGTGTGCGCGACCTCATCGGCTGGATGACGGTGGAGGAGAAGGTGTCCAACCTCGGCGACTGGGCTGACGGCGCGCCCCGCGTCGGCCTTCCCCAGTACAAGTGGTGGTCGGAGGCGCTACACGGGCTGTCCAGCACCGGCCCCACCACCAAGTTCGACGACCCCAAGAAACCGCGTCTCCACTCCGGCCGCGCCGCCGTCTTCAACGGCACCGTCTTCGCTAACGTCATCAACAGCGCCGCCTCCTTCAACGAGTCCCTCTGGCAGTCCATCGGCCAGGTACGCACGTTACGTGTCGTCGGTGCCACGTCTGCTCTTTTTCATAATATCTCATCATATAGAGTGCGTCTAACAACAGATCTGGTGGCATGGCAGGCGATCTCGACGGAGGCCCGAGCGATGTACAACCTGGGCAAGGGAGGGCTGACGTACTGGAGCCCCAACATCAACGTGGTGCGCGACCCGAGGTGGGGCCGCGCGCTGGAGACGCCCGGCGAGGACCCCTTCGTCGTCGGCCGCTACGCCGTCAATTTCGTGCGCGGCATGCAGGACGTCCCGGGCCACGAGGTGGCCTCCGACCCCATGTCCCGGCCGCTCAAGACCTCCGCGTGCTGCAAGCACTACGCCGCCTACGACGTGGACGACTGGTACGGCCACACGCGGTTCAAGTTCGACGCCCGCGTCGAGGAGCGCGACATGGTCGAGACCTTCCAGCGCCCGTTCGAGATGTGCGTCCGCCACGGCGACGTCAGCAGCGTCATGTGCTCCTACAACCGCGTCAACGGCATCCCGGCCTGCGCCGACGCGCGCCTCCTCTCCGGCACCATCCGCCGCGACTGGGGCCTCCACGGCTACATCGTCTCCGACTGCGACGCCGTGCGCGTCATGACCGACAACGCCACATGGCTGGGCTACACCGCGGTCGAGTCCACCGCCGCCGTGCTCAAGGCCGGGCTCGACCTCGACTGCGGCGAGAGCTGGATCGTGCAGAACGGCAAGCCCGTCATGGACTTCCTCACCACCTATGGCCTGGAAGCCGTCCAAAAGGGCAAGACGCGCGAGTCCGACGTCGACAACGCGCTCACCAACCTCTACATGACGCTCATGAGGCTCGGCTACTTCGACGGCATGCCCAGGTACGAGTCCCTCAACGAGAAGGACATCTGCAGCGACGACCACAGGAGCCTCGCCCTCGACGGGGCCAGACAGGGCATGGTGCTCCTCAAGAACCACGGCGGCCTGCTCCCCCTTGACCCCAAGAAGTTCGGCGCCGTGGCCGTCCGCGGCCCACATGCCGAGGCGCCTGAAAAGATCATGGACGGAGACTACACAGGTGATCAGCCCTTCTCTAGCTGCTGCTGTACTACGTACACCTCACATGTCACGACACATGACCTACTCACATGTTACACATTCTCTTGGATGAAATTTGTAAATGCAGGGCCGCCTTGCCGGTACGTGACGCCGCGAGATGGCATAAGCAAGGACGTGAAGATCTCGCACGACGCAAACTTGACCATCTACTTCGGTGGCATAAACATGCACATCGAGAGGGAGGGCAACGACAGGGAGGATCTCCTCCTGCCCAAGAACCAGACGGAGCAGATCCTCCATATCGCGGCGGCATCGCCTAACCCGATCGTCCTCGTGATCCTGTCCGGCGGCGGCATCGACATCTCCTTCGCGCAGGGCAACCCCAAGATCGGCGCCATCCTCTGGGCCGGGTACCCTGGTGGGGAAGGTGGCAACGCCATTGCTGATGTCATCTTCGGAAGATACAGTCCAGGTAAAGAAAGATGCAAAGTTTATTATTCCGATCAAATTAATTTTGGATTCTGATTTTCTGACACATCGCTAGAACCTTCTGATGTAATTGCATGATCGAGCAGGAGGACGGCTGCCATTGACATGGTTCAAGAACAAGTACATCCACCAGATTCCTATGACGTCCATGGAGCTACGGCCGCGGCCGGACCACGGATATCCGGGGAGGACGTACAAGTTCTACGACGGGCCGGAGGTGCTTTATCGGTTCGGCCACGGCCTGAGCTACACCAAGTTCCGATACGAGACCAGCGCTGGCAACGGCACCGCAGTCACCCTCGCCGCCGGCGGGCACTGCAAGCGGCTCAGCTACAAGGCCGGCGCCGTGGACGCTACACCGTCCTGCCCCGCCATCGACGTCGCGAGCCACTCCTGCAAAGAGACCGTGGACTTCAACGTCAGCGTCGTCAATGGCGGTGACGTGGACGGCAGCCACACGGTGCTGGTGTACACTGTGCCGCCGCCCGAGGTGGCCGGCGCGCCCATCAAGCAGGTGGTGGCGTTCCAGAGGGTGTTTGTGAAGGAGGGCGGCGCAGCGACCGTGGGGTTCTCGCTCAAGGTGTGCGAGGCGTTTGGCATCGTGGAGAAGACGGCTTACACCGTCGTGCCGTCAGGGGTCAGCACCGTCCTCCTTGAGAACGGTGACACGTCGTCGCCGTCGTCGGTGTCTTTCCCCGTCAAGATCAACTTCTCTACTTAGATTAGTTTTCCTCGGTTCTTTTGCGGCGTTTTAGGACGGTTTCATTCTTTTATTTTTCCTATGTTAGCTTATCAGTAATTAATAGAGTAGTATTCAGCATCCTGCTGAATAGTTTGTACTACCTTCAGTGTCAAAGGGAACGTCCTGTTCCTGTAGATTTCTCAGTTATAAGATGGTTGAATCAAATGATGGATTAATACAGCAAATTTCGCGTTGCTATATATATATGGCAAAAAATCATTGGCTCGGCGTTTCTTATCTAGACACATTTTTCTTCAGTGAGAACCGTGCTTATTAAACAGACGTTCCTATAAACATGGAGATGATAGATCAGAGAAAGTCTACTTTTACTTCCTCAGCTTTTTTGTGCTTACACAATTCTCAGACCCCACGCTCGCTCGCTGGAACTGCTCCAGAAAGTAAGGGCGATTGTTTAGGCGACCGTTCCCCTTGGTGAACTCCGGCGAGGAAACGGCTTCCTGTTTGTACTCTATTTTCCGATCAAAGTTAGTATGATCTTTCTCTAAAAATTACTCTACTATTTTGTGCTCTTTGGGTCGCCACTTTCCACATATACGAAATCATTACCCAGTCATTGGTCAAAACCTCTTAATTTGTGTTGGGTAGTCGGTTTAAAAGATCAGGGATCAAGTTGTGTGGTTTTAGAGTCGAGGAGCCAAAACTTAGCATAGCTATTATTTGTGGGATAAATAGTTTATATTTTTCTAAATTGAATAGCCTAATCGGGAAAATATTACAAATTCAGAAATTGTTATATGTCAGTAGTGGAGCCGTAGAATGCTTGCCACTCGGTGTCTCGCTCCATTAGAGATGCTTTCTACTTTTGATGAATTTTTATAATAGATTTAATCCTTTCCCAAAAAAAAACCCAGAAAAGCAAATTGTACCTTGGTTACTGACATTTTCATCCGTTCACCAACAAAATTGTATTTTTTATTTGATGAGGCGGTACTAAATTTTTAAGCGTTCATCTGCTAGAAAAGAAAAACGTTTTATCCTGAATTTCGTACCTGGGCTGCGCGCTGAGGCCCAGCGACGCCAGCCGACCTATTTGCCGCACAGCGCGTTAAATAGTCAGAGCTTCGCACATGTCGCCCATTACTTGGCCAGCTCGTTTTCGTTTCATTCCATATTCTGTTTTTTACGTTCCTTTCTCTTCTTCTTTCCTATTTCTTTTGACCCTTTTTCCCTTCGAAGTTTAGTTTATTTTTATCTTTTTTCATAAATTCAAAATTTCAGAAAAAGCTCAGAATTTCATATTTCGCTCAAATTTTTGATAAATGTTTAATATTCCAAAAAGTTCCTGTTTTGAGAAATGTTCGGATCTCTACATTAATCTAATTCCGAAATTTGTTCAAAATAAATAAAATGCACACAATTTTTCCAAAATGTTTATTCAGGAATTTGAATAATTGTTTTCTCATTTAAAAAATGTTTGAATTCGAAAATATTGTTGTTTTACTGAAATGTTCACAAATTTAAAATACTTTTTGCATCAAAAAACACATCTTTGAAAAGAATTATGAATGTTCAAAACATGTTCCCAGTTAAAAATATTGTTCATTAATTCATAAAATGTTCATCTTTTTTATAAAAATTTCATGTTTTCAGAAAACGTTTTTGAATTTTAATTTTTTTTCCAATTTCGAAAACAATTCATGTTTTTTCGGAAATGTTTAGAATTTAAAAAATATATATTCATGTTTCGGAGGATATTCAGAAATTCATCATTATTTTTTATTAAAAGTTTAAAAAATGCTTCGAATTTGATGCTGCATTATGTTGTTAAATATTCACTCTGGCCATTGGTTATTGGGACACGTTTGTCTAACTAGCTAGCAGCCCGTTATTGGATCTTTGATTTATGCGATGTAGTTAGTAATCCATGTGGTTACGTCGTCGTAGGAGACGCCGATAAACCCCACCACTATCAATGATCTCGTGTGCCAAACATGACCCGCAAGAAGACTGCAACTCCTTGCTCTGTTGTCCACCGCTGCGGAGACTGTTTTCGAAGGACACATCATTTCTCTCACGTTGCTTCTGGTAAAAAAACTATCTCTCCCATTGCAATGCACAGGCATATGTGCTAGTTTAGACCAAAGTATGAAATTTTGAGCGGGTTCACTTGAAGATTTCACCAAACCAGTTTCCACAAATCATGTTTAGGGTGTTAGAACATCTCAATAGCAACACTGTAATAGGGCACCAGCCATGGTCCCTCACTTTTTGACCCCAAAACGTAGCTCTGACAGTTATCCAATTTGTAAAACTTGCTCCAATAAAAACTTGACCGAATATTGCAACACCAGGTGTTGTAAATATGCAGTAGTGGCTGCGGAAAATTTCAAAGCAGCGGGGGATCACGCAGGACATGAAAACAACAAGTGTTTGGTTATACTGAAGCAAAAGGCTACATGAATTAGTTTGTCTTAATAGTATATCCAAGTCTTACAAAAACAATTGTTCATGTTCTAATTATGGTCTCAAACCTCAGTGTCATAGTGATGGGAGGGCTCCGCTCCGCGTCGTTGAACACCCACTTGTCCACGGCGTCATCATCTAGGGCATGGTGCGAGGCAATGGGCACACATTGTGGTCCATGCTCGTGAGAGAGCCGACTCCAGGGAGGGTTAGGTGAAGCAGTAAAAGATTGCAAAGTAAGTAAATAGGATACTAGAATTGTAGATCAGAAACTTATATGATGGAAAATAGACACGGGGGCCATAGGTTTCACTAGAGGCTTCTCTCGAGATAGAAATTATTACGGTGGGTGAACAAATTACTGCCGAGCAATTGATAGAAAAGCACATAATTATGATGATATCTAAGGCAATGGTCATGAATATAGGCATCACGTCCGTGTCAAGTAGACCGAAACGATTCTGCATCTACTACTATTAATCCGCACATCGACCGACTTCTGCCTGCATCTAGAGTATTAAGTTCATGAGAACAGAGTAACGCATTAAGCAAGATGACATGATGTAGCGGGATTAACTCAAGCAATATGATGAAAACCCCATCTTTTTATCCTCAATGGCAACAATACAATACGTGCCTTGCTGTCCCTACTGTCACTGGGAAAGAACACCGCAAGATTGAACCCAAATCTAAGCACTTCTTCCATTGCAAGAAAAACCAATCTAGTTGGCCAAACCAAATCGATAGTTCGAAGACACTTGCAAAGATATCAAATCATGCATATAAGAATTCAGAGAAGATTCAAATAATATTCATAAATAAACTTGATCATAAATCCACAATTCATCGGATCTCGGCAAACACACCGCAAAAGAGTATTACATCAAATAGATCTCCAAGAACATCGAGGAGAACTTTGTATTGAGAATCGAAGAGAAAGAAGAAGTCATCTAGCTACTAGCTATGGACCCGTCACTCTATGGTAAACTACTCACGCTTCATCGGAGAGGCAATGGTGTTGATGTAGAAGCCCTCCGTGATCGAATCCCCCTCCGGCAGGACGCTGGAAAAGGCCCCAAGATGGGATCTCACGAGTACAGAAGGTTGCGGCAGTTGAAAAATGGTTTCGTGGCTCCCCTGGATGTTTTTGTGGTATAAGAGTATATATAGGCAGAAGAATTAGGTCAGGAGAGCTACCAGGGGCCCACAAGGTCGGGGGGCACGCCCTACCCCCTGGGCGGCCCTCCACCCTTGTGGCCGCCTCGAGGCTCTTCTGACTTGCACTCCAAGTCTCCTGGGTGTCTTCTGGTCCAAGAAAAATCATCGCGAAAGTTTTATTACGTTTGAACTCCGTTTGGTATTCCTTTTCCGCGGAACTCTAAAACAAGGAAAAAACAGAAACTGGAACTGGGCTCTAGGTTAATTGGTTAGTCCCAAAAATCATATAAAATTGCATATTAATGCATATAAAACATCCAAAACAGATAATATAATAGCATGGAACAATCAAAAATTATAGATACGTTGGAGACGTATCAAGCATCCCCAAGCTTAATTCTTGCTCGTCCTCGAGTAGGTAAATGATAAAAACAGAATTTTTGATGTGCAATGCTACCTAAAATATTTATCCATGTAATTTTCTCTATTGTGGCATGAGTATTCAGATCCGTAAGATTCAAAACAAAAGTTTAATATTGACATAAAAATAATAATACTTCATGCATACTAACAAAATAATTATGTCTTCTCAAAATAACATAGCCAAAGAAAGCTTATCCCTACAAAATCATATAGTCTGGCGATGCTCCATCTTCATCACACAAAATATTTAAATCATGCACAACCCTGATGACAAGCCAAGCAACTGTTTCATACTTCTGATGTTCTCAAACTTTTTAAACTTTCACGCAATACATGAGCGTGAGCCATGGACATACCACTATAGGTGGAATAGATGGTGGATGTGGAGAAGACAAAAAGAAGGAGATAGTCTCACATCAACTAGGCGTATCAACGGGCTATGGAGATGCCCATTAATAGATATCAATGTGAGTGAGTAGGGATTGTCATGCAACGGATGCACTAGAGCTATAAGTTTATGAAAGATCAAAAAAGAAAACTAAGTGGGTGTGCATCCAACTTGCTTGCTCACGAAGACCTAGGGCAATTTGAGAAAGCCCATCATTGGAATATACAAGCCAAGTTCTATAATGAAAAATTCCCACTAGCATATGAAAGTGATATCATAGGAGACTCTCTATCATGAAGATCATGGTGCTACTTTGAAGCACAAGTGTGGCAAAAAGGATAGTAACATTGTACCCTTCTCTCTTTTCTCTCATTTTTTTATTGGGCCTTCTTTCAATTTTTGGCCTTTTTTTTCGTCCGGAGTCTCACTCCGACTTGTGGGGGAATCATAGTCTCCATCATCCTTTCCTCACATGGGACAATGCTCTAACAATGAAGATCATCACACTTTTATTTACTTACAACTCAACAATTACAACTCGATGCTAGAACAAAATATGACTCTATGTGCATGCCTCCGGCGGTGTACTGGGATGTGCAATGAATAAAGAGTGACATGTATAAATGATGAACAGTGGCTTTTCCACAAATACGATGTCAACTACATGATCATGCAAAGCAATATGACAATGATGATGCGTGTCATAATAATGAAACGGTGGAAAGTTTCATGGCAATATATCTCGAAATGGCTATGGAAATGCCATAATAGGTAGGTATGGTGGCTGTTTTGAGGAAGCATATGTGGTGGGTCTATGGTACCGGTGAAAGTTGCGCGGTACAAGAGAGACTAGCAATGGCAGAAAGGTGAGAGTGCGTATAATCCATGGACTCAACATTAGTGATAAAGAACTCATATACTTATTGCAAAAATCTATTAGTCATCGAAACAAAGTACTACACGCATGCTCCTAGGGGGATAGATTGGTAGGAAAATACCATCGCTCGTCCCCGACCGCCACTCATAAGGAAGACAATCAATAAATAAATCATGCTCCGACTTCATCACATAACGGTTCACCATACGTGCATGCTACGGGACTCATAGACTTTAACGCAAGTATTTATCAAATTCAAAACTTCTCACTAGCATGACTCTAATATCACCATCCTCATGTCTCAAAATAATCATTAGGAATCAAATTTCTCATAGTATTCAATGCACTATATATGAAAGTTTTTATTATATCCCTCTTGGATGCCTATCATATTAGGACTAATTTTATAACCAAAGCAAATTACCATGCTGTTTAGAGACTCTCAAAATGATATAAGTGAAGTGTGAGAGTTCATCAATTTCTATAAAATGAAGCCACCACCGTGCTCTAAAAAGATATAAGTGAAGCACTAGAGCGAAATTGCCTAGCTCAAAAGATATAAGTGAAGCACATAGAGCAATTCTAATAAATCACGATTCATGCGTGTCTCTCTCGAAAGGTGTGTACAGCAAGGATGATTGTGGCAAAATAAAAAGCAAAGACTCAAATCATACAAGACGCTCCAAGCAAAACACATATCATGTGGTGAATAAAAATATAGCCTCAAGTAAAGTTACCGATAGACGAAGACGAAAGAGGGGATGCCTTCCTGGGGCATCCCCAAGCTTAGGATTTTTGACATCCTTGAATATTACCTTGGGGTGACTTGGGCATCCCCAAGCTTAGGCTCGTGCCACTCCTTATTCCATAGTCCATCAAATACCCAAAACTTGAAAACTTCACAACACAAAGCTGCAACAGAAAATCTCGTAAGCTCCGTTAGTATAAGAAATAAATCACCACTTTTGGTACTGTTGTGAACTCATTCTTTATTTATATTGGTGTAATATCTACTGTATCCAACTTTTCAATGGTTCATACCCCCCGATACTAGCCATAGATTCATCAAAATAAGCAAACAACATGCGAAAAACAGAATCTGTCAAAAAACAGAACAGTCTGTAGAAATCTGGATATTTCGAATACTTATGTAACACCAAAATTCCTGAGAAATTAGGAAGTCCTAAGACATTTGTTTATTAATCTTATTCCAAAAGAATCAACTCAAAAGCACGTTCTTGTGATTTATGAAAATTATTTTCGTGCGCACAAAAGTTTCTATTTTCCAGCAAGATCAAATCAACTATCACCGTAGGCTATCCCAAAGGTCTTACTTGACACAAACACTAATTAAAACACAAAACCACATCTAACCAGAGGCTAGATGAATTATTTATTGCAAAACAGCAAGGAAAAATATTGGGTTGTCTCCCAACAAACGCTTTTCTTTAAAGCCTTTTAGCTAGGCATTGATAATTTCAATGATGCTCACATAGAAGAGAAGAATTGAAGCACAAAGAGAAAATCATAAAACACGTGACAAACATATCTAAGTCTAACATACTTCCTATGCATAGGCATTTTATAAGCAAACAAATTATCAAGGCAAGCAAAAACTAGCATATGCAAGGAAGAAGAAATAAACAATAGCAATCTCAACATAACGAGAGGTAATTTAATAACATGAAAATTTGTACAACCATATTTTCCTCTCTCATAATAATTACATGTAGGACCATAATCTAATTCAAAAATATAAATATCACATAAAATATTCTCAACATGATCCACATGCATGAAAAGTTGACACTCTTCCAAAATAGTGGGATTAACATTAACTAAAGTCATGACCTCTCTAAACCCACTTTTATCGAAAATTTCATAAGATTGACCATTCTCCGAATATGTGGGATCTGAAGTTTACACTCTTCCAAACCCACTTTCAATATTATTGCAAACATTATTATCGATCTCATATTCATCATGGGGCTTAAATAAATTTTCAAGAAAATAAGAAGAGTCACCCCAATCATGATCATTGCAAACAAGTAGTAGACATAGCAAAATTAGCATCCCCAAGCTTAGGGTTTTGCATATTATTAGCACAATTGACCTCAATAGAATTTATAGTAAAATCATTGCAATCCTGCTTTTTATCCAAGGAGCCGTGAATCACTTCATAAATTTCTTCATCACAATTTTCAGATTCACCAATATCAAGCAAAACTTCATAAAGATAATCTAGTGCATGAAACTCACTAGCAATTGGTACATCATAATTGGATCTCTTAAAAAGATTAGCAAGTGGATGAGGATCCATAAACTTTTAGCAAGCGAAGATGCAAGCAAAAAGAAGGCACATAGTGACACAAGCAAACAAAAGATCGGATGGAAAGAAGGCGAAGAAAAGGCAAATCTCTTCGAAAATCATTTTAGAAGTGGGGGAGAGGAAAACGTGAGGCGAATGGCAAATAATGTAATGCGAGAGATGAGAGTTTATGATGGGTACTTGGTATGTCTTGGCTTGGCTTAGATCTCCCCGGCAACAGCGCCAGAAATTCTTCCTGCAACCTCTTGAGCTTGCGTTGGTTTTTCCCTTGAAGAGGAAAGGGTGAAGCAGCAAAGTATAGTAAATATTTCCCTCAGCTTTTGAGAACCAAGGTATCAATCCAGTAGAAGACAACACTCAAGTCACCGAATACCTGCACAAACAAACACCAACTTGCACCCAACCCGATAAGGGGTTGTCAATCCCTTCACGGTTATTTGCAACGTGAGATCTGATAGAGATGATAAACGGTAAAGTAATATTTTTGGTATTTTTGGTATATGGAATGAAAAGTAAAAGATTGCAAAGTAAGTAAATAGGAAACTAGAATTGTAGATCGGAAACTTATATGATGGAAAATAGACCCGGGGGCCATAGGTTTCACTAGAGGCTTCTCTCGAGATAGAAATTATTATGGTGGGTGAACAAATTACTGCCGAGCAATTGATAGAATAGCGCATAATTATGACGATATCTAAGGCAATGATCATGAATATAGGCATCACGTCCGTGTCAGGTAGACCAAAACGATTCTGCATCTACTACTATTACTCCACATATCGACCGACTCCTTCCTGCATCTAGAGTATTAAGTTCATGAGAACAGAGTAGTGCATTAAGCAAGATGACATGATGTAGCGGGATTAACTCAAGCAATATGATGAAAATCCCATCTTTTTATCCTCAATGGCAACAATACAATACGTCCCTTGCTGCCCCTACTATCCCTGGGAAAGGACACCTCACGATTGAACCCAAAGTTAAAGGCTTCTCCCATTGCAAGAAAAACCAATCTAGTTGGCCAAACCAAATCGATAGTTCGAAGACACTTGCAAAGATATCAAATCATGCATATAAGAATTCAAAGAATATTCAAATAATATTCATAGATAAACTTGATCATAAATCCACAATTCATCGGATCTCGGCAAACACACTGCAAAAGAGTATTACATCGAATAGATCTCCAAGAACATCGAGGAGAACTTTGTATTGAGAATCAAAGAGAGAGAAGAAGCCATCTAGCTGCTAGCTATGGACCCGTAGGTCTGTGGTAAACTACTCACGCTTCATCAGAGAGGCAATGGTTTTGATGTAGAAGCCCTTCGTGATCGAATCCCCCTCCGGCAGGACGCCGAAAAAGGCCCCAAGATGGGATCTCATGGGTACAGAAGGTTGCAATGGTGGAAAAGTGGTTTCGTGGCTCCCCTGGATGTTTTTGGGGTATAAGAGTATATATAGGCGGAAGTATTAGGTCAGGAGAGCTACGAGGGGCCCACAAGGTCGGGGGGCACGCCCTACCCCCCTGGGCGCGCTCTCCACCCTTGTGGCTGCCTTGAGGCTCTTATGACTTGCACTCCAAGTCTCCTGGGTGTCTTCTGGTCCAAGAAAAATCATCGCGAAAGTTTTATTCCGTTTGGACTCCGTTTGGTATTCCTTTTCTGCGGAACTCTAAAACAAGGAAAAATAGAAACTGGCACTGGGCTCTAGGTTAATAGCTTAGTCCCAAAAATCATATAAAATAGCATATTAATGCATATAAAACATCTAAAACAGATAATATAATAGCATGGAACAATAAAAAAATTATAGATACATTGGAGATGTATCAGTCACCTCCATACATATGCATGTACTGGTTGTCTTCGAATGGTACACTCCCTCGCGTGGTTATCGGCGATAAGCCTATATATTCGTGGGCCCGCGTGGACATCCGTGATCACCTTGACTGACAACAAGATTGGTTACCATGGCAGATTCTTCCTTTGGTTTGTGTTATCGTAGTATAGGTCATGGTGATATTGAGACCTAATTAAGTTTGAGAGCATATACTATGCACGCATGCATGCTTGAATCCCCATTGCCGGCTTGAAGTGTGGTGTAACATACATATGCATCGTCAACCTAATAACCCTCACTCAGTGTGGGGATTTCTAGTTCGAAATCACGGTGCCACATCAAAGTTGTTCCATTGTGTATTTTAAAACAAACCTCTCCATACATATATATGTTTGGGCCACATGCATGCAGTGGTTGTCTTCGAGGACTATCTACTTGCATGATTATTGGCGAGCTAGCCCATCTCCGGGGTTGCATGGATGGCCATCACTTTGACCAACAACAAGAGAGAGGTTGTACGACCAAGGTGCATTATTCTTTGTCCGTTTTACGATCCATCTTAATGAGATGCCTCTCTGTCCCGCTGGCCGAAAGTGTGTGTGTGTGTGGGG
>NC_041387.1:191170757-191209568 GCF_002162155.2 Triticum dicoccoides | reverse complement strand
GTGCCGACATGAGGGGGGGGGCTACTAGCTACTTCGCACTTTGCTAGGTGAACCTCGATGGTGGGGGGGCATGCATTCATAGCTTAGTAGTCCCTTCATGCCGACACGAGGGGGGGGCAAGCAATACCGTGCGCTATGCGAGATAGGTGCCACATCAAAGTTGCATTTGGTATTTGAACATCAAACCACTCTTTTCATACATAAATTTGGTCCACATGCAAGCGTGTTCGTGTTCTGACCCTCTCCCGCGTCATTTTTCACCAAATTTATGAACATTAGACAAGTCGGATGACACAACAGACACGGTTCACTCAAACTAACCATGTGCCAAGCCGGTGCCCCTGTCACACACACATCCGCACAGTACATTGGGCTCTACGAGGGCACGGGGCTTCCACTCAAAAATATCTACTCGCCTGCAGCTTTTTTCTGTTTGATAGCACACGGTTATTATGTTTCGACCATGTGTGATGTTTCTTGTTCCCAATCCCGCCTACATCCCTCGAAAATAGCTGCCCGCCTCGAGGGTTTTTCTGTTTCATAACACACGGTTATTATCTCCGGACCGTGTGCGATACACTCATACGTCTCCGTCGTATCTATAATTTTTGATTGTTCCATGCCAATATTATTCAACTTTTATATACTTTTGGCAACTTTTTATACTATTTCTTGGGACTAACATATTGATCCAGTGCCCAGTGCCAGTTCCTGTCTGTTGCATGTTTTTTGTTTCGCAGAAACCCAATATCAAACAGAGTCCAAACAGGATAAAAACAGATGGAGATTTTTTTTGGAATATTTATGATTTTTGGGAAGTAAAATCAACGCGAAACGGTGTCCGGGGTGGCCACGAGACAGGGGGGCGCGCCCTCCCCCCTGGGCACGGCCTGGGCTCTCGTGGGCCACCCGTAAGGCAGTTGACGCTCTTATTTTTGCGCAAGAAAGCTAATTTTATGAGAAAGATCTGGGCGAAAGATTCACCCCAATCGGAGTTACGGGTCTCCGGATATTTAAAAAACGGTGAAGGGGTAGAATCTGAGAACGCAGAAACAGAGAGATAGATCCAATCTTGGAGGGGCTCTCGCCCCTCCCAAGACATGGGAGCCAAGGACCAGAGGGGAAACCCTTCTCCCATCTAGGGAGAAGGTCAAGGAAGAAGAATAAGAATGGGGGCTCTCTCCCCCTTGCTTTCGGTGGTGCCGGAACACCGCCGGGGGCCATCATCATCACCGCAATCTTCACCAACACCTCCATGATCTTCACCAACATCTCCATCACCTTCCCCCATCTATATTCAGTAGTCCACTCTCCCGCAACCCGCTGTACCCTCTACTTGAACTTGGTGCTTTATGCTTCCTATTATTATCCAATGATGTGTTTCCATCCTATGATGTCTGAGTAGATTCCCGTTGTCCTATCGGTGATTGATGAACTGCTATGATTGGTTTGAGTTGCATGTTTTATTATTGGTGCTGTCCTATGGTGCCCTCCGTGTCGCACAAGCGTGAGGGATTCCCACTGTAGGGTTTGCAATATGTTTATGATTTGCTTATGGTGGGTTGCGTGAGTGACCAAAACACAAACCCGAGTAAGTAGGTTGTTTGCATATGGGATAAAAGGGGACTTGATGCTTTAATGCTATGGTTGGGTTTTACCTTAATGAATCTTTAGTAGTTGCGGATGCTTGCTAGAAGTTCCAATCATAAGTGCATAGAATTCCAAGTAAGGGATGATATGTTTGCTTATGCCTCTCCCTCAAATAGAATTGCAATAGTGATTACCGGTCTAGTAACGTAGTCAGTTGCTTAGGGACAATTTCACAACTCCTACCACCACTTTTCCACACTCGCTATATTTACTTTGTTGCTTCTTTATCTAAACAGCCCCTACTTTTTATTTACGTGTTCTTTATTATCTTGCAAACCTATCCTATCACACCTACAAAGTACTTCTAGTTTCATACTTGTTCTAGGTAAAGCGAACATCAAGCGTGCGTAGAGTCGTATCAGTGGCCGATAGGACTTGAGAGAGTATTTGTTCTACCTTTAGCTCCTCGTTGGGTTCGACACTCTTACTTATCGAAAGAGGCTACAACTATCCCGTATACTTGCGGGTCATCATACACCATCATCAAAATTCTCAATAGCCCCGGCATTTTACTCCCACGTTTGACTCTCACGTAGTAAAATTTTCAGTACCCGCGTCATTTCCTCAAACACCCCCCCCGCCCCTCCACCACACACACACCAAACCTTCTTGGGTGCGCGCACACACACACCCTCCCTCACTTGAAACCCTAGCAAGGTCCCCGCGCCGCCGCTGCAAGGCCTCCATTGTCAACATCTGTCGGTTTGCCCGTGCAGCTTACCCACCGATCTCTATACCTAGGCCGCCCTGAGTTTCTTAGATGACGCCTGCCAAATGCCCCCTTTCCCACAGATCCCCATCCCCATCCCCCACTCTAGAGCATCGCAACCTAAGCCCGGCTATGCTTCCCATGGAGCTCGAGGAGCGACTGGCCCAAAAAAGGTGTATTGCGGTCTCTTCGCCCGACGTCGCCGAGGAAGCTGACAACCATTACTGGCGGAAAGCACTCAAGAAACGGGCTAGAGTATGCGGGCATGTCTCGGACGCCGGCTACGACATCGAGGTCATTGACAGCGACGACCTGAGGCGGGCTATGTCACAGGTTAAGTGGCCCACCCCCAACCCCTCGGGTTCAACTGCCGTCGATCTCATCCATGGCCCCGCTGCTGATCTCCTCTAGCTCGCTATCAACAATTTTCCATCCTACATCGCCATAGAGCCCCTTTTGTCATTTCTGAAGGACACGTTCTGTGATGCTGGCTTGGGATCCACAGCTTCCAAGTCAGACCTCATAGAATTGCATATGATCCAAGTAGAGAAAGTATGTTAGCTTATGCCTCTCCCTCAAATAGAATTGCAATAGTGATTACCGGTCTAGTAACATAGTCAATTTCTTAGGGACAATTTCACAACTCATACCACCACTTTTCCACACCCGCTATATTTACTTTATTGCTTCTTTATCTAAACAGCCCCTACTTTTTATTTACGTGTTCTTTATTATCTTGCAAACCTATCCTATCACACCTACAAAGTACTTCTAGTTTCATACTTGTTCTAGGTAAAGCAAACATGAAGCGTGCGTAGAGTCGTATCAGTGGCCGATAGGACTTGAGAGAGTATTTGTTCTATCTTTAGCTCCTCGTTGGGTTCGACACTCTTACTTATCGAAAGAGGCTACAACTATCCCGTATACTTGCAGGTCATCAAGACCTTTTTCTGGCGCCGTTGCCGGGGAGTCATAGCGTGGGGTGAATATTCTCGTGTGTGCTTGTTTGCTTTATCACTAAGTAATTTTTATTTGCTGTTCTTAGTTATTCTCTATCTTTAGTCATGGATATGGAACACAAAATACCAAAAAAATTAGTTGTACTTGCTACTCATGAAGATGGGGTAACTCCTAAAACCCTCGATTCTCATTATGTGAAAGATATTAAGTACTACTTTCATAATCCTGAGAAAACCCCATTCAACTTTATAATGGGAGACACGTTGGGTCAACATGAATACTTAAGGGATTATCGCTCGACACAAAAAGGGAAACTATTATGGGATCAATTTATTATGTTGCGTTGGTATGCCTGGAATCTATGCTTGAGATATGATATTACTTGTTGCTCTAGGATGGAGGCTCCACACCTTCCCTTTTCATGCAAATTTAATGACAATGAAACCTTAGATTCTTATGCTAATGGTATATATGATTACTATGATGTGGAACAAATAGAAGAATTTGTTGCTTTTAAGGCTGCTTATGAAATTGAATCTTTGTTTGAAAAGTATGAAGCTTTAGATGATGATGCTTATAGGCCTGAAAATCTTGCTATACTTAGATATTGCTATGAAAATTATGAATACAATTACTATATTAATGCATTTATTGAGAAAGTCTCCGCTGTACAAGAAGAGACTAATATTTTGCAGGAAGCTATGGAATAAGAAATTGATGAAACTGTGAGCTCATTGGATGAAGAAGATGATGAGGAGAGCGAAGAACAAAAGGAGGAAGAGCGGATTAGCTACCCGTGCCCACCTTCTAATGATAGTAACTCTTCAACTCATACACTGTTTAATTTCCCTTCGTGCTTACCGAAGGATGATTGCTATGATGATTGCTATGATCCCTTGAA
This sequence comes from Triticum dicoccoides, assembly GCF_002162155.2. NCBI lineage: Eukaryota > Viridiplantae > Streptophyta > Magnoliopsida > Poales > Poaceae > Triticum > Triticum dicoccoides. The sequence continues at coordinate 191,205,348 of NC_041387.1, read as the reverse complement.
TTTGTTTGAAATACCCCTTTTTGATGATGCTTGTTATGCTTGTGGCCAAGATGCCAATATGAATTATGCTTATGGAGATGAACTTGCTATAGTTCCTTATGTTAAACATGAAATTGTTGCTATTACACCCACGCATGATAGTCCTATTATCTTTTTGAATTCTCCAAACTACACTATATCGGAGAAGTTTGTGCTTATTAAGGATTATATTGATTGGTTGCATTTTACCATTGCACATGATGATTTTGATGAATGTAATATGCATGTTCTTGCTGCTCCTACTTGCAATTATTATGAGAGAGGAACTATTTCTCCACCTCTCTATGTTTCCCATACTATGAAATTGCAAGAAACTGCTTATACTATGCATTGGCCTTTACTATGTGTGCATGAATTGTTCTCTTATGACATGCCGATGCATAGGAAGAGAGTTAGACTTCGTTGTTGCATGATATATGTTACTTTGTGCTCACTACTAAATTACAAATCATTGCTAATTAAAATTGGCTTTGATATACCTTGGGATCCGGGTGGATTCATTACTTGAGCACTAAATGCCTAGCTTAATGGCTTTAAAGAAAGCGCTGCCAGGGAGACAACCCGGAAGTTTTAGAGAGTCATTTATTTCTGTTGAATGCTTTCATATAGTTTAAAAACAAAAAATAAAGAGGGGAACCTAAAACTTTTCAAAAAGGAAAGTGAAAGTGAGAAAGACAAGCATTGTTGAAGTGGGAGCTAGCCTTGAACTTTGTTCATGCTCACGGAAACTTTGTGAATCTTGATTACAGATACTTCTCATCAAAAATAATTATCCCCTTGTACATTTCCATCGTATTATAAAAATAATGTGCCAAGGTTTGCCTTTAGGATGTTTACAATGCTTGTTGGTTTGTACGGTGGTGGACAGAAACTTTGGCTGTAGTGCGCAATTTTACATTTTTATACGAACGTCAAATGGTTCTGATTATTTTTTCACTGTCTTGCTATAAAAATTATTTATTTTTCCTAATTTTGGTAGAATTTTGGGGGTACCATAAGTATGGTGGATGTTCAGATTGCTAAAGACTGTTCTGTTTTTGACAGATTCTGATTTTGATGCATAGTTTGCTTGTTTTGATGAATCTATCAATTTATTTAGTGGATTAAGCCATGAAAAAGTTATGTTAAAGTAGACACAATGCAAAAACAAGATATGAATTGGTTTGGTACAGTACTTAGAGTGGTGATTTGCTTTAACGGATCTTACCGAGTTTTCTGTTGAAGTTTTGTGTGGATGTAGTGTCTAATCGAGGATGTCTCGATATGAGGAAAAGGAAGAGAGGCAAGAGCTCAAGCTTGGGGATGCCCGAGGCACCCCAAATAAATATTCAAGGAGACTCAAGCATCTAAGCTTGGGGATGCCCCGGAAGGCATCCCCTCTTTCTTCAACAAGTATCGGTATGTTTTCGAATTCGTTTCGTTCATGCATTATGTGCAAGTCTTGGAGCGTCTTTTGCATTTAGTTTTCACTTTACTTTTATGCACCATGCTGGTATGAGATAGTCCTTGGTTGATTTATAGAATTCTCATTGCACTTCACTTAAATCTTTTGAGTATGGCTTTATAGAATGCTTCATGTGCTTCACTTATATCATTTGAAGTATGGATTGCATGTTTCTCTTCACATAGAAAACCGCCATTTGTAGAATGCTCTTTTGCTTCACTTATAATTGTTAGAGCGTGGGCATATCTTTTGTAGAAAGAATTAAACTCTCTTGCTTCACTTATATCTATTTAGGGAGATGACAGGAATTGGTCATTCACATGGTTAGTCATAAAATCCTACATAAACTTGTAGATCGCTGAATATGATATGTTTGATTCCTTGCAATAGTTTTGCGATATAAAGATGGTGATATTAGAGTCATGCTAGTGGGTGGTTGTGGATTGTAGAGACACTTGTGTTGAGGTTTGCAAGTCCCGTAGCATGCATGTATGGTAACTGTTGTGTGACAAATTTGAAGCATGGGGTGTTTCTTTGATTGTCTTCCTTATGAGTGGCGGTTGGGGACAAGTGATGGTCTTTTCCTACCAATCTATCCCCCTAGGGGCATGCGTAGTAGTACTTTGCTTCGAGGGCTAATAAACTTTTGCAATAAGTATATGAGTTCTTTATGACTAATGTGAGTCCATGGATTATACGCACTTTTACCTTTCCATCATTGCTAGCCTCTTCGGTACCGTGCATTGCCCTTTCTCACCTCGAGAGTTGGTGCAAACTTCGCCGGTGCATCCAAACCCCGTGATATGATACACTCTATCACACATAAGCCTCCTTATATCTTCCTCAAAACAGCCACCATACCTACCTATCATGGCATTTCCATAGCCATTCCGAGATATATTGCCATGCAACTTTCATCATCATCATATACATGACTTGAGCATTCATTGTCATATTGCTTTGCATGATCGTAAGATAGCTAGCATGATGTTTTCATGGCTTGTCCGTTTTTTTATGTCATTGCTACGCTAGATCATTGCACATCCCGGTACACCGCCAGAAGCATTCATATAGAGTCATATCTTTGTTCCAGTATTGAGTTGTAATATCGAGTTGTAAGTAAATAAAAGTGTGATGATCATCATTATTAGAGCATTGTCCCCCCCCAAAAAAAAGAAAGGCCAAAGAAAAAAAAGAAGAAAAAAAAAGAAAAAAATGAAAAAGAAAAAAAAAGAAAAATAAATAAAAAGGGGCAATGTTACTATCTCCTTTTCCACACTTGTGCTTCAAAGTAGCACCATGTTCTTCATGTAGTGAGTCTCATATCTTGTGCTTCAAAGTAGCACCATGTTCTTCATATAGATTGTCTCCTATGTTTTCACTTTCATATACTAGTGGGAATTTTCATTACAGAACTTGGCTTGTATATTCCAACGACGGGCTTCCTCAAATGCCCTAGGTCTTCATGAGCAAGCAAGTTGGACGCACACCCACTTAGTTTCTTTTGTTGAGCTTTCATACACTTATATCTCTTAGTGCATCCGTTGCATGGCAATCCCTACTCCTCGCATTGACATCAATTGATGGGCATCTCCATAGCCCGTTGATTAGCCGCGTCGATGTGAGACTTTCTCCTTTTTTGTCTTCTCCACATAGCCTCCATCATTATATTCTATTCCACCTATAGTGCTATATCCATGGCTTGCGCTCATGTATTGCGTGAGGGTTGAAAAAGCTGAAGCGCGTTAAAAAGTATGAACCAATTGCTCGGCTTGTCATCGGGGTTGTGCATGATCGGGGCATTTTGTGTGACGAAAATGAAGCATGGCCAAACTATATGATTTTGTAGGGATAAGCTTGCTTTGGCCTTGTTGTTTTGAAAAGACATGATTGCTTTATTGGTACACTCGAAGTATTATTGTTTTTATGTCAAATGATAGACTATTGCTTTGAATCACTCGTGTCTTCATATTCATGCCATGATTAGACATATGATCAAGATTATGCTAGGTAGCATTCCACATCAAAAGTTATCTTTTTTATCATTTACCTACTCGAGGACGAGCAGGAATTAAGCTTGGGGATGCTGATACATTTCCGTCGTATCTATAATTTTTGATTGTTCCATGCCAATATTATTCAACTTTTATATACTTTTGGCAACTTTTTATACTATTTTTTGGGACTAACATATTGATCCAGTGCCCAGTGCCAGTTCCTGTCTGTTGCATGTTTTTTGTTTTGCAGAAATCCAATATCAAACGGAGTCCAAACGGTATAAAAACGGCCGGAGATTTTTTTTGGAATATTCATGATTTTTGGGAAGTAAAATCAACGCGAAACGGTGTCCGGGGTGGCCACGAGACAGGGGGGCGCGCCCTCCCCCTGGGCGCGGCCTGGGCTCTCGCGAGCCACCCTTATGGCGGTTGACGCTCTTCTTTTGGTGCAAGAAAGCTAATTTTATAATAAAGATCTGGGCGAAAGATTCACCCCAATCGGAGTTATAGATCTCCGGATATTTAAGAAACGGTGAAGCGGTAGAATCTGAGAACGCAGAAACAGAGAGATAGATCCAATCTCGGAGGGGCTCTCGCCCCTCCCAAGCCATGGGAGCCAAGGACCAGAGGGGAAACCCTTCTCCCATCTAGGGAGAAGGTCAAGGAAGGAGAAGAATAAGGGGGCTCTCTCCCCCTTGCTTCCAGCGGCACCGGAACGCCGCCGGGGGCCATCATCATCACCGCGATCTTCACCAACACCTCCATCATCTTCACCAACATCTCCATCACCTTCCCCCATCTATATTCAGTGGTCCACTCTCCCGCAACCCGTTGTACCCTCTACTTAAACATGGTGCTTTATGCTTCATATTATTATCCAATGATGTGTTGCCATCCTATGATGTCTGAGTAGATTCCCGTTGTCCTATCGGTGATTGATGAATTGCTATGATTGGTTTGAGTTGCATGTTTTATTATTGGTGCTGTCCTATGGTGCCCTCCGTGTCGCGCAAGCGTGAGGGATTCCCGCTGTAGGGTTTGCAATATGTTTATGATTTGCTTATGGTGGGTTGCGTGAGTGACCGAAACACAAACCCGAGTAAGTAGGTTGTTTGCATATGGGATAAAAGGGGACTTGATGCTTTAATGCTATGGTTGGGTTTTACCTTAATGAATCTTTAGTAGTTGCGAATGCTTGCTAGAAGTTCCAATCATAAGTGCATAGAATTCCAAGTAAGGGATGATATGTTAGCTTATGCCTCTCCCTCAAATAGAATTGCAATAGTGATTACCGGTCTAGTAATGTAGTCAGTTGCTTAGGGACAATTTCACAACTCCTACCACCACTTTTCGACACTCGCTATATTTACTTTATTGCTTCTTTATCTAAACAGCCCCTACTTTTTATTTACGTGTTCTTTATTATCTTGCAAACCTATCCTATCACACCTACAAAGTACTTCTAGTTTCATACTTGTTCTAGGTAAAGCGAACGTCAAGCGTGCGTAGAGTCGTATCAGTGGCCGATAGGACTTGAGAGAGTATTTGTTCTACCTTTAGCTCCTCGTTGGGTTCGACACTCTTACTTATCGAAAGAGGCTACAACTATCCCGTATACTTGCGGGTCATCATACACCATCATCAAAATTCTCAATAGCCCCGACATTTCACTCCCACGTTTGACTCCCGCGTAGTAAAATTTTCAGTACCCGCATCATTTCCTCAAACACCCCCCCGCCCCCTCCACCACACACACACCAAACCTTCTTGGGTGCGCGCACACACACACCCTCCCTCACTCGAAACCCTAGAAAGGTCCCCGCCGCCGCCGCCGCATGGTCTCCATTGTCAACATCTGCCGGTTTGCCCGTGCAGCTTACCCACCGATCTCCATACCCAGGCCGCCCTGAGTTTCTTAGATGACGCCTGCCAAACTCCCCCTTTCCCACAGATCCCCATCCCCATCCCCCACTCCAGAGCATCACAACCTAAGCCCAGCTACGCTTCCCATGGAGCTCGAGGAGCGACTGGCCCAAAAAAGGTGTATTGTGATCTCTTTGCCTGACGTGGCCGAGGAAGCTGACAACCATTACTGGCGGCAGGCACTCAAGCAGCAGGCTAGAGTATGCGGGTATGTCTCGGACGCCGGCTACGACATTGAGGTCATTGACAGCGACGACCTGAGGCGGGCTATGTCACAGGTTATGTGGCCCACCCCCAACCCCTCGGGTTCAACTACCGTCGATCTCATCCATGGCCCCGCTGCTGATCTCCTCTGGCTCGCTGTCAACAATTTTCCATCCTACATTGCCATAGAGCCCCTTTTGTCATTTCTGAAGGACACGTTCTGTGATGCTGGCTTGGGATCCACAGCTTCAAAGTCAGACCTCATAGAATTGCATATGATCCAAGTAGAGAAAGTATGTTAGCTTATGCCTCTCCCTCAAATAGAATTGCAATAGTGATTACCGATCTAGTAACATAGTCAATTGCTTAGGGACAATTTCACAACTCCTACCACCACTTTTCCACACTCGCTATATTTACTTTATTACTTCTTTATCCAAACAGCCCCTACTTTTTATTTACGTGCTCTTTATTATCTTGCAAACCTATCCAACAACACCTACAAAGTACTTCTAGTTTCATACTTGTTCTAGGTAAAGCGAACGTCAAGCGTGCGTAGAGTCGTATCAGTGGCCGATAGGACTTGAGAGAGTATTTGTTCTACCTTTAGCTCCTCGTTGGGTTCGACACTCTTACTTATCGAAGAGGCTACAACTATCCCGTATACTTGCGGGTTATCAAGACCTTTTTCTGGCGCCGTTGCCGGGGAGTCATAGCGTGGGGTGAATATTCTCGTGTGTTCTTGTTTGATTTATCACTAAGTAATTTTTATTTGCTATTCTAAGTTGTTCTCTATCTTTAGTTATGGATATGGAACACGAAATACCAAAAAAATTAGGTGTACTTTCTACTCATGGAGATGGGGTGACTCCTAAAACCCCCGATTCTCATTATGTGAAAGATATTATGCACTACTTTGATAATCCTGAGAAAACCCCATTCAACTTTATAATAGGAGACACGTTGGATCAATGTGAATACTTTAGGGATTATCTCTTGACACAAAAAGGGAAACTATTATGGGATCAAATTATTTTGTTGCATTGGTATGCTCGGGATCTATGCTTGAGATATGATATTACTTGTTGCTCTAGGATGAAGGCTCCACACCTTCCCTTTTCATGCAAATTTAATGATAATGAAACCTTAGCTTCTTATGCTAATGGTATATATGATTACTATGACGTTGAACAAATAGAAGAATTTGTTGCTTTTAAGGCTGCTTATGAAATTGAATCTTTGTTTGAAAAGTATGAAGCTTTTGATGATGATGGTGTTTATAGACCTGAAAATCTTGCTATACTTAGATATTGCTATGAAAATTATGAATACAATTACAATATTAATGCATTTATTGAGAAAGTCTTCGCTGTCCAAGAAGAGACTAATATTTTGCAGGAAGCTATGGAAGAAGAAATTGATGAAACTGTGAGCTCATTGGATGAAAAAGATGATGAGGAGAGCGAAGAACAAAAGGAGGAAGAGCGGATTGATCACCCGTTCCCACCTTCTAATGAGAGTAACTCTTCAACTCATACATTGTTTAATTCCCCTTCGTGCTTACGGAAGGATGATTGCTATGATGATTGCTATGATCCCGTTGATTCTCTTGAAATATACCTTTTTGATGATGCTTGCTATGCTTGTGGGCAAGATGCCAATATGAATTGTGCTTATGGAGATGAACTTGCTATAGTTCCTTATGTTAAACATGAAATTGTTGCTATTGCACCCACGTATGATAGTCCTATTATCTTTTTGAATTCTCCCTACCACACTTTATCGGAGAAGTTTGTGCTTATTAAGGATTACATTGATGGGTTGCCTTTTACCGTTGCACATGATAATTTTGATGAATGTGATATGAATGTACTTGCTGCTCCTACTTGCAATTATTATGAGAGATGAACTTTATCTCCACCTCTCTATGTTTCCAATATGATAGAATTGCAAGAAACTATTTATACTATGCATTGACCTTTACTATGTGTGCATGAATTGTTCTTTTATGACATGCCGATGCATAGGAAGAGAGTTAGACTTTGTTGTTGCATGAAATATGTTACTTTGTGCTCACTACTAAATTAAAAATCATTGTTAACTAAAATTGGCTTTGATATACCTTGGGATCCGGGTGGATCCATTACTTGAGCACTATATGCCTAGCTTAATGGCTTTAAAGAAAGCGCTGCCAGGGAGACAACCCGGAAGTTTTAGAGAGTCATTTATTTCTGTTGAGTGCTTTTATATAGTTAAAAAAACAAAAAATAAAGAGGGGAACCTAAAAACTTTTCAAAAAGGAAAGTGAAAGTGAGAAAGACAAGCATTGTTGAAGTGGGAGCTAGCCTTGAACTTTGTTCATGCTCACGGAAACTTTGTGAATCTTGATTACAAAAAATTTTAAACAAGAATAATTATCCCCTTGTAGAATTCCATTGTATTATACAAATAATGTGCTAAGGTTTGCCTTTAGGATGTTTACAATGCTTGTTGGTTTGTACGGTGCAGGACAGAAACTTTGGCTGTAGTGCACGATTCACATTTTAAACTGGAACGTCAAGTGGTTCGGATTCTTTCTGCACTGTCTTGCTATACAACTTGTTTATTTTTTCTAATTTTGTAGAATATTTGGAGTACCATAGGTATGGTGAATTTTCAAATTGCTACATACTGTTCTGTTTTTGACAGATTCCGTTTTTGATGCATAGTTTGCTTGTTTTGATGAAACTATAAATTTATATCAGTGGTTTAAGCCATGGAAAAGCTATATTACAGTAGACACAATGCAAAAACAAAATATGAATGGGTTTGCTACAGTACTTAGAGTAGTGATTTGCTTTATTATACTAACGGATCTTACCGAGTTTTCTGTTGAAGTTTTGTGTGGATGAAGTGTCTAATCGAGGAGGTTTCGATATGAGGAAAAGGAAGAGAGGCAAGAGATCAAGCTTGGGGATGCCCGACGCACCCCAAGTAAATATTCAAGGAGACTCAAGCGTCTAAGCTTGGGGATGCCCCGGAAGGCATCCCCTCTTTCTTCAACAAGTATCGGTATGTTTTCGTATTCGTTTCGTTCATGTGATATGTGCGAATCTTGGATCGTCTTTTGCATTTAGTTTTCATTTTTCTTTTATGCACCATGATGGTATGAGATAGTCCTTGGTTGATTTATAGAATGCTTATTGCACTTCACTTAAATCTTTTGAGTATGGCTTTATAGAATGCTTCATGTGCTTCACTTATATCATTTGAAGTTTGAATTGCCTGTTTCCCTTTACATAGAAAACCGCCATTTGTAGAATGCTCTTTTGCTTCACTTATATTTGTTAGAGTGTGGGCATATCTTTTGTAGAAAGAATTAAACTCTCTTGCTTCACTTATATTAATTTAGAGAGATGACAGGAATTGGTCATTCACATGGTTAGTCATAAAATCCTACATAAACTTGTAGATCGCTGAATATGATATGTTTCATTCCTTGCAATAGTTTTGCGATATATAGGCGGTGATATTAGAGTAATGCTAGTGGGTGGTTGTGGATTGTAGAGACACTTGTGTTGACGTTTGCAAGTCCCGTAGCATGCACGTATGGTAACCGTTGTGTGACAAATTTGAAGCATGGGGTGTTTCTTTGATTGTCTTCCTTATGAGTGGCGGTCGGGGACGAGCGATGGTTGTTTCCTACCAATCTATCCCCCTAGGGGCATGGTGTAGTAGTACTTTGCTTCGAGGGATAATGAACTTTTGCAATAAGTATATGAGTTCTTTACGACTAATGTGAGTCCATGAATTATACGCACTTTTACCTTTCCATCATTGCTAGCCTCTTCGGTACCGTGCATTGCCCTTTCTCACCTCGAGAGTTGGTGCAAACTTCGCCGGTGCATCCAAACCCTATGATATGATACGCTCTATCACACATAAGCCTCCTTACATCTTCCTCAAAACAGCCACCATACCTACCTATCATGGCATTTCCACAGCCATTCCAAGATATATTGGCATGCAACTTTCATCATCATCATATACATGAGTTGAGCATTCATTGTCATATTGCTTTGCATGATCGTAAGATAGCTAGCATGATGTTTTCATGGCTTGTACGTTTTTTGATGTCATTGCTACGCTAGATCATTGCACATCCCTGTACATCGCCGGAAGCATTCATATAGAGTCATATCTTTGTTCTAGAATCGAGTTGTAATATCGAGTTGTAAGTAAATAAAAGTGTGATGATCATCATTATAGAACATTGCCCCATAAAAAAAAGAAAAAGAAAAAAAAGAAAAACAAAGGAAAGGCCAAAGAAGCCTAAATAGAAAAGGGGGCCAAAGAAGCCCACCCAAAAAGAAAAAAAAGAAAAAGAAAAGGGGCAATGTTACTATCCTTTTCCACACTTGTGCTTCAAAGTAGCACCATGTTCTTCATATAGAGAGTCTCCTATGTTGTCACTTTCATATACTAGTTGGAATTTTTCATTATAGAACTTGGCTTGTATATTCCAACGATGGGCTTCCTCAAATGCCCTAAGTCTTCATGAGCAAGCAAGTTGGATGCACACCCACTTAGTTTCTTTTGTTGAGCTTTCATACACTTGTTGCTCTTAGTGCATCCGTTGCATGGCAATCCCTACTCCTCGCATTGACATCAATTGATGGGCATCTCCTTAGCCTATTGATTAGCCGCGTCGATGTGAGACTTTCTCCTTTTTTGTCTTCTCCACATAACCTCCATCATTATATTCTATTCCACCTATAGTGCTATATCCATGGCTTGCGCTCATGTATTGCGTGAGGGTTGAAAAAGCCGAAGCGCGTTAAAAAGTATGAACCAATTGCTCGGCTTGTCATCGGGGTTGTGCATGATGGGGGCATTTTGTGTGACGAAAATGAAGCATGGCCAAACTATATGATTTTGTAGGGATAAGCTTGCTTTGGCCTTGTAGTTTTGAAAAGACATGATTGCTTTATTGGTACGCTCGAAGTATTATTGTTTTTATGTCAAATGATAGACTATTGCATTGAATCACTCGTATCTTAATATTCATGCCATGATTAGACATATGATCAAGATTATGCTAGGTAGCATTCCACATCAAAAATTATTTTTTTATCATTTACCTACTCGAGGATGAGCAGGAATTAAGCTTGGGGATGCTGATACGTCTCCGCCGTATCTATAATTTTTGATTGTTCCATGCCAATATTATTCAACTTTCATATACTTTTGGTAACTTTTTATACTATTTTTTGGGACTAACATATTGATCCAGTGCCCAGTGCCAGTTCCTGTCTGTTGCATGTTTTTTGTTTCACAGAAACCCAATATCAAACGGAGTCTAAACGGGATAAAAACGGACGGAGAATTATTTTGGAATATTTATGATTTTTGGGAAGTAAAATCAACGCGAGACGGTGCCCGAGGGGGCCTGGAGATAGGGGCGCGCCCAGGGAGGCAGGCGCGCCCTGGACTCGCCTGGGGCCCCCGTAAGGCGGTTGACTCTCTTCTTTTGCCTCAAGAAAGCTAATTTTACAAGAAAAATCTGGGCGAAAGATTCACCCCAATCGAAGTTATGGATCTCCGGATATTAAAAAAACGGTGAAGGGGTAGAATCTAAGAACGCAGAAACAAAGAGATAGATCCAATCTCGGAGGGGCTCTCGCCCCTCCCACGCCATGGGAGCCAAGGACCAGAGGGGAAACCCTTCTCCCATCTAGGGAGGAGGTCAAGGAAGAAGAAGAAGAAGGGGGGCTCTCTCCCCATTGCTTCCGGTGGCGCCGGAACGCCGCCGGGGTCCATCATCATCACCGCGATCTTCACCAACACCTCCGCCATCTTCACAAACATCTCGATCACCTTCCCCCATCTATATCCAGAGGTCCACTCTCCCGCAACCCTCTGTACCCTCTACTTGAACATGGTGCTTTATGCTTCATATTATTTTCCAATGATGTGTTGCCATCCTATGATGTCTGAGTAGATTTTCGTTGTCCTATGGGTGATTGATGAATTGCTATGATTGGTTTGAGTTGCATGTTTTATTATTGGTGCTGTCCTATTGTGCCCTCCGTGTCGCGCAAGCGTGAGGGATTCCCGCTGTAGGGTTTGCAATATGTTTATGATTTTCTTATGGTGGGTGGCGTGAGTGATAGAAGCACAGACCCGAGTAAGTAGGTTGTTTGCGTATGGGATAAAGGGGACTTGATACTTTAATACTTTGGTTGGGTTTTACCTTAATGACTCTTTAGTATTTGTGGATGCTTGCTAGAGTTCCAATCATAAGTGCATATGATCCAAGTAGATAAAGTATGTTAGCTTATGCCTCTCCCTCAAATAGAATTGCAATAGTGATTACCAGTCTAGTAACATAGTCAATTGCTTAGGGACAATTTCACAACTCCTAGCACCACTTTTCCACACTCGCTATATTTACGCTATTACTTCTTTATCTAAACAGCTCCTACTTTTTATTTACATGCTCTTTATTATCTTGCAAACCTATCCAACAAGACCTACAAAGTACTTCTAGTTTCATACTTGTTCTAGGTAAAGCGAGCGTCAAGCGTGCGTAGAGTCGTATCAGTGGACGATAGGACTTGAGAGAGTATTTGTTCTACCTTTAGCTCCTCGTTGGGTTCGACACTCTTACTTATCGAAAGAGGCTACAACTATCCCGTATACTTGCGGGTTATCACTTTCCAGAAAGTTTCAGATTCCTAAAAGGAATAGGTATGTGTTACGTAAGTAAACTGACTCCAAACCTATTCTAATAACAATTTTTCTCTGTTTTGGAATATTTAAAAAATTAGGAAAATTATAAGTAGTCCGAAAGAGACACGAGGCATCCACAAGGGTGGAGGGCGCGCCCTACCCCCTGGGCGTGCCCCTCGACCTTGTGGCCACCTTGTGTGCCCTCCGGACTCCATTTTCTTGCACGATACTTCTTTTGGTCGGTAAAAATTTACTATATAATATCCCGAAGGTTTTGACCACCGTACCACGACAAAATCCTCTGTTTTTGTTTTGAGCTGTTTCTGCAGCAAATTTAGAGCAAGATGTCTTCTCAAGAGTCGGTCGACGAGAGTCGGGTATCTCACCCGACACTGGGTCCAAGAGCATACAACGAAGCTGGCCACTTTGGGCAATCAACAAAGAAAGAGATGGAGGCTGACTTGAAAAGGGTGGATGCCATGGAGGAGGAACAAGAAGTTACCTCTCATCTTCAAACCAGATTCATGCTGGAGGAACTTCAAAGCTCAGCAATACCAAATTCGGTCATCCTCCCAATGCTAGATTTCTCTCTTATGAAAATATTAAAAAGAGTGTTGCTTTCTCTCCCATAGCTATGAAACATTGAAAACACAAGTGCTCCCTGGGTGGTTTTGGTAATTAATGTCAACATATCTCTTGTTGGACTAACACTTTTACCTAGTATGTTTCAGATAAGTTTAACAATGAAGTGGCATGGACTAGAGGAAGTGGATCCCTCAAAATGCTAAGGACAAAAGGATTGGCTCAAGCTCAAAGCACAAGACTCTACATTTTCTATTTTAGTGATCCAAGATCACATTGAGTCTATAGGAAAAGCCAATACTATCAAGAGGGGATGAGGTGTTGCTTAATGGCTTGCTTGCTCAAAGTTCTTAGTAATATGCTCCAAAGCCCTCAACTACTTTCTCATATCCACATATGACCCAAACCAAAAGTCCAACTCGGCCCCACCGATTCTTTCTATCCGGCGCCACCGAGTACAGATGTCATAGCCACTGCGACAAACCCTAGGCAAATCGGTCTCACCGATAGGGATCTCGATCTCACCGAGATGGGATTGTAATCTTTCTGTGTATGTCCATTACCAAAATCGGTCCCACCGAGTTTGTGTAATCGGTCCTACCGAGATTACAATGCAAACTCTCTGTTTCCATTTCATAACGTTTCGGTCTCACCGGGATGAGAGAATCGGTCCCACCGAGTTTGCCTGACCAACTCTCTGGTTAGCTTATTACCAAAATCGCTCCCACCGAGTTTGTGTAATCGGTCTCACCTATATTATGTTATGCCCTAACCCTAACCATATCGGTCCCACCGAGTTGCATGTTGGTCCCACCGAAAATCCTAACAGTCACATGATTTGCTAAATCAGTCCGACCAAGTTTCACGATTCGGTACCACCGAGATTGGTAAGTTGTGTGTAACGGTTAGATTTTGTGTGGAGGCTATATATATCCCTCCACCCACTCTTCATTCGCAGAGAGAGCCATCAGAACATGCCTACACTTCCAACATATATTTTCTGAGAGAGAACCACCTACACTTGTGTTGAGGCCAAGATATTCCATTCCTACCATATGAATCTTCTTTCCACCAAATCCAAATCCTGTGAGAGAGAGTTGAGTGTTGGGGAGACTATCATTTGAAGCACAAGAGCAAGGAGTTCATCATCAACACACCATTTGTTACTTCTTGGAGAGTGGTGTCTCCTAGATTGGCTAGATGTCACTTGGGAGCCTCCGACAAGATTGTGGAGTTGAACCAAGGAGTTTGTAAGGGCAAGGAGATCGCCTACTTCATGAAGATCTACCCTAGTGAGGCAAGTCCTTCGTGGGCGACGACCATGGTGGGATAGACAAGGTTGCTTCTTCGTGGACCCTTCGTGGGTGGAGCCCACCGTGGACTCGTGCAGCCGTTACCCTTCGTGGGTTGAAGTCTCCATCAACGTGGATGTATGATAGCACCACCTATTGGAACCACGACAAAAACATCCTTGTCTCCAATTGCGTTTGCACACTCCAATCCCGTCCCTTTACATTCTCGCAAGTTGCATGCGTTACTTTCCGCTGCTCATATACTCTTTGCATGCTTGCTTGATATGTATTGTGATTATTAAACTTGTGCCAAAACTCCACTTCAACTTAAAGAAATTAAAAACTGCAACTTTTCTCACTTAGTGTCTAATCACCCCCCCTCTAGACACCTCTTCTCGATCCTTTCAATTGGTATCAGAGCTTTGGTCTCCATTGCTTTGGTTTAAACACCATTGGAGGAAGATGGATGAGTCTACTTTGGGGAGTCTTAGACATAGAGTGCCTATACTTGATGGAGAGTATTTTCATGAGTGGAAAAATGAGATGCTTGTGATTTTCAATAAATATCATTTCAACAAGTACATTGCTAGCCCTTGTGCACCTCATGTTGATCCTATGCATCCTACCCTCGATGAGTCAATTGACATGATTCGCAATCTTAGAACTGTTAATCTTATCACTAGAGGCTTGCCTAGAAACTTGATTGGATGTTTGCCTACTCTTAAGTGTGCCTACACTATATGGAAATTTCTTGAGGAACATTTTCCAAATTATTCCTTGAAAAATCTAGATGAAATTCTGCATAAGTCTATTGCTTTGAGTAAGATGAATTCCAATGATCCTATGTTTGGTGATTGTCTATTTGATCTTACTAACCTTATGCGTGCCAAAGGAGATGTTGGAATTATTAGTGATATTATTTCTGAAGCTATTAAAATTCATAAAGAAGATCATTGTCAAACTCGCTCTAACAAATCATCCTCTCTAGGATTTGATCCACCACATGACGATGTTGAACATGGATACTATGATAAGGATGATGATAGCGACTTTGATCTTGATGATGCAATGAGACACTTTGGTCTTATGGAACATATTCGGGGATATATGGCAGGAGGAAAGGAATGGGTTCTTGATAGTGGATGTACCAATCACATGACCGGAGATAAAGATATGTTTCGTGAGCTTGCTGAAAACGACGGTCCTCGAAAGTATGTCACTTTCGGTGACAACTCAAAGGGTAAGGTGGTTGGCCTCGGTAAGGTGGCCATATCACATGATAGCTCCATACAAAATGTCATGCTCGTTGAATCTCTTGGATACAATTTACTTTCAGTTTCTAGACTTGCTGATTTTGGTTTCAATGTCCTATTCATGGAAGTAGATTGCCAAGTGTTTCATAGAGATAATCATAAAATGGTCTTTACCGATATACGTAGAGGTGATCTATACATTGTTGATTTCACTAAAAAGGCTAAACCTAGAACTTGCTTTATTGCTAAATCCTCTAAAGGCTGGTTGTGGCATAGACGATTAGGTCATGTGGGCATGCAAAACCTTGACAAGCTTATTAAAGGAAATCATATCCTTGGCGTTAACGATGTCATATTTGATAAGGATAGACTTTGCAGTGCTTGTCAAGCAGGTAAACAGGTTGGAGGGAGGCATCACGTGAAGAACATCATGACCACAAGGAGGCCACTCGAGCTACTTCACATGGATCTTTTTGGTCCCAACGCCTACAAAAGTCTCGGTGGAAATTCTTTTGGTCTAGTTATAGTTGATGATTTTTCAAGATTTACGTGGGTGTTCTTTCTCGATGATAAATCGTAGGCCCAAAAGATCTTCAAAAACTTCGCTAGGGAGGCCCAAAATCAATTTGAAGTGAAGATCAAGAAGGTTCGCAGCGACAACGGAATGGAGTTCAAGAATGCAAATATGGACACCTTTCTTGATGAAGAAGGTATTTCACATGAGTTCTCGGCTATGTACACACCTTAACAAAATGGAGTTGTTGAGAGGAAGAACCGGACGCTCATCTAAATGGCGAGAACGATGCTTGATGAGTACAAGACGCCGAAGCACTTTTGGGCGGAAGCGGTTGAGACAGCTTGTCATGCAACAAATCGCTTGTATCTTCACAAGCTTTTTGGCAAGACGACATACGAGCTCCTCACCGGTAACAAACCCCAAGTTGGATACTTTCGAGTATTCGGCTCAAAGTGCTACATTCTTGATAAGCATCATCATTCTAATTTGCTCCTAAGTCTCATGAAGGTTTCCTACTTGGTTATGGCTCAAACTCTCACACTTACCGTGTCTATAACAATTTCACCTGAAAGGTTGAAGAGACGGTAGATGTGAAGTTTGATGAATCTAACGGCTCGCAAGTAGAGCAATTGCCAATTGATGTAGGAGACAAAGACCCTTCGGAAGCAATCCAAGACTTGTCTATTGGCAAGATTCATCCAACGGAGGTGAAGGAGAGTACCTCGTCCGTCCAAGTGGAAGCTTCTACCACACGACAAGGTGAACCAAGAGTCGATATGGAAGCATCCACAAGTGGGACACACCAAGATGAAGAAAACGAGGAAGTACATCAAGATGAACGTCAACAACCTCCTTCTCCACCACGACAAGAGAATGACAACGTCAACAACGAAGAAGGCCAAGAAGAAGAACAAGATGAAGAAGATGTTCCACTAGATCCAAGCAAAAGCTTTCACGAGTTCGAGCAAGAGTTGCTAAAGACCATCCCGTTGAGCAAATCTACAATGACATACAAACCGGGAGAATCACTCGCTCTAAAACTCATTTAGCTAACTTTTGTGAACACTATTCATTCATCTCTAGCATTGAACCTATGAAGGTTCAAGAAGCTTTGGAAGATCCGGATTGGATAAACGCCATGCATGAAGAGCTACACAACTTTGAGAGAAATCAAGTTTGGACATTGGTTGAGAAGCCCGACAACAACCACAACATCATCGGTACCAAATGGGTGTTTTGCAACAAGCAAGATGAAGATGGACAAGTAGTTCGCAGCAAAGCACGTCTCGTCGCCCAAGGCTACACTCAAGTCGAAGGTATGGAGTATGGTGAGACATACGCCCCCGTTGCTAGACTTGAGTCCATTCGCATCTTACTTGCCTATGCTAATCACCATGATATCACCTTGTACCAAATGGACATTAAAAGTGCTTTTCTAAATGGTGAAATAGAGGAGGAAGTTTGTGTTAAGCAACCTCCCAGCTTTGTCAATCCTAAGAAACCTAATCATGTTTACAAACTTCACAAAGCTCTTTATGGTCTTAAACAAGCTCCCAGAGCATGGTATAAATGCTTGACCAAGTTCCTTATTGAAAAAGGCTTTGAAATTGGAAAAATTGATTCTACTCTTTTTACTAAAAGGGTTAATGGGGAACTATTTGTGTGCCAAATCTATGTTGATGATATTATATTTGGTTCAACTAACCCTCACTTTAGTGAAAAGTTTGGAAAGCTAATGTCGGAGAAGTTTGAGATGTCTATGATGAGTGAACTCAAGTTCTTTCTTGGTTTGCAAATCAAGCAAACTAAGGAAGGTACATTTGTCTCTCAAACGAAGTACACCAAGGACTTATTCAAGAAGTTTCAATATGCAAGAATGCAAAGGTATGACTACACCCATGCCTACTAGTGGACATCTTGATTTGACCAAAGATGGTGAACCGGTTGATCAAAAGGTTTATCGCTCTATGATTGGTTCATTGCTATATCTATGTGCTTCTCATCCCGATATTATGTTAAGTGTGTGCATGTGTGCACGGTATCAAGCCGCTCCTAAAGAATGTCATCTTAAGGCCGTGAAAAGGATAGTGAGATACCTAATCCATACACCAAATTTTCGCATTTGGTATCCAAAGCGGGCCTCTTTTAATCTCGTTGGCTACTCTGACTCGGACTATGCCGGTGACAAGGTTGGTAGAAAGTCCACTTCGGGTACTTGTCAATTTCTTGGTAGATCTCTTGTGTCTTGGTCTTCCAAGAAACAAAACTCGGTATCCTTATCCACCGCCGAAGCGGAATACATTGCTGCTGGTTCATGTTGTGCTCAATTACTTTGGATGACCCAAACTCTTAAAGATTATGGGATATATGTGAAACATGTTCCATTGCTTTGCGACAATGAAAGTGCTATCAAGATTGCTCACAATCCCGTGCAACACTCTCGAACTAAGCATATTGGAGTTCGTCATCATTTCATTCGAGATCATGTTGCCAAAGGGGACATTAGTCTTAAGCATGTTCGCACTGAAAAGCAATTAGCGGATATGTTCACTAAACCACTTGATGGGAAAATGTTTTGCAGGTTAAGAGGTGAATTGAACATCATTGATGCTTCAAACTTGGAGTAGGAATTCCATTTTTATACATGCAAGACATGAGCCGAGGACTAATCCTTGATATTTCTCTTATGATGATAATCTTATGTCTTGGATATATTTGCACCTTGCATGTTATCTAACCGGTGTAGGAACTTGGATGAATCTAAATCTATGAGATTGCAACTCACTGACATCTTGAGCAATCTCTACGTTACCAAGTCTCCACACAATGGTGGTTGAAGACAAGGAAGCACGAAACCATTCAAACATATCCTTTGATAAATTCTACATTGAAATTCATGATTGTCATACACAAGTGCTTTTCCTTGCAAAAACTAACCCATGTAGGTAGATGAACTCAAATTCTAAGTGGTGCTCCCAACTCTTGATGAGCTACATCAACCTTGAGCAACCCACACAAGTTCAACTACGTGATCACGATCAACACCACCACCCAAGGTATGTTATTCCATCTTAGAGTAGCTTTACTCCAAGTCATGAGTCAAAGCAACTCGACAAGATGTGAATACATCAAGATGCTTAAACGAAAAATGGTAACCCCATTTTGAGCTTAAACGATGAGTATGACCCATGATCAAGTGATCTCACTTGACTCCTAAGTCAATATACTCTAACATAGGTGACTTTGTCACCGACCATTTCTAGATGAAGTTCTCATGTGTTCTTTCCTGTGCTCTTGCATTTGTCTCATGCATATTTGTTCATCTAGATTTCCTTTCAGTTTCTTTTGTTCTGCATTCCCTGCATCCAATTCATTGCAAATCTTTCAGTTAATTCCTTGCAAATCCTTGTGATATCTTACTTGTCTAGTGATCTGAGGTGACAAGTGTTTTCTCTGTGATGACCTCGGTCACACAGGTCTGTTGTTTTCGGTCTAACCGAACCATTTCGGTGCAACCGAAGCATAAAACTCGGTGCCAACGATTTCACTACAGGAAAGACACCTTGCCATTTGTTCCTGCATTCATCTTGATCCAGCTCCACTCAATGAATCTTGTCCTCTACCAGCATCACATTCCACATGCTGCTTTGTTCTGTGACTCAAGGACCAAACCCATCGTGTCAAAAATCCAGAAGAACCCTTCTTGGAAATTGATGTCAAAGGGGGAGAGAGAGATCACATCAAAGCTTAATCATATCTATAGGGTGAGAGAATACTCAAGGGGCGAAAGAGTAATCATCAAGGACCCCAGATGCTTGGTGTTCAAGAGGAGAGAAGTCACATGTCTTTAAGAGGGGAAAGACATGTTCATATTTGTTTGTTTGCATTAACTCTGTTTATTTTTTCTTTGAGCTCTGATTTTCTGTTCCCTATCTTCTCCCAGTATCCTATGCTAGATTCAGGGGGAGCAAGACATCTAAGGGAAGGAAATCTTTGAATTCATTGCACATATTTACCTTTGGGGACATGTCTATATCCAATGTGGTACTCAGTACTCACTCACTACATGTCATCCCAGTCTTGGTACTCTTGTGGTTTCTTTTGTTTGCTCTGGCTAGTAGGTGTATCTGTGTTATCTAACCTTGTTTACGTAGGTTCATTCCATCCTAAGCCAACTCAAGACCACAAGGTAAGTATATGCATCACAATCATATGTATGAGGAATTCTTGCTGATGTACATACTGTTTGTAAGAAGAACTCATGAGCATGAAGGTACATTTCCAATATTCACATCATTTGCTCTGATGCATATAGACAAGATACATGTAACACATGCTTACTCTGTCATGATTATGCATTCACATGCTCCTATGTTCCATATTTACATGTTTGCATACATGTAGGGGGAGCCTATGCATGTTACATGTCTTTCCAAAGCTCTACTTGTTATTATCTATATCTTGTATGTTGTCATCAATTACCAAAAAGGGGGAGATTGAAAGCACAAGTGCTCCCTGGGTGGTTTTGGTAATTAAGGTCAACATATCTCTTGTTGGACTAACACTTTTACCTAGTATGTTTCAGATAAGTTCAACAATGAAGTGGCATGGACTAGAAGAAGTGGATCCCTCAAAATGCTAAGGACAAAAGGATTGGCTCAAGCTCAAAGCACAAGACTCTACATTTTCTATTTTAGTGATCCAAGATCACATTGAGTCTATAGGAAAAGCCAATAGTATCAAGAGGGGATGATGTGTTGCTTAATGGCTTGCTTGCTCAAAGTGCTTAGTGATATGCTCCAAAGCCCTCAACTACTTTCTCATATCCACATATGACCCAAACCAAAAGTCCAACTTGGCCCCACCGATTCTTTCTATCCGGCGCCACCGAGTTCAGATGTCATAGCCACTGCCACAAACCCTAGGCAAATCGGTCTCACCGATAGGGATCTCGGTCTCACCGAGATGGGATTGTAATCTCTCTGTGTATGTCCATTACCAAAATTGGTCCTACCGAGCTTACAATGCAAACTCTCTGTTTCCCTTTCGTAACGTTTCGGTCTCAACGAGATGAGCGAATCGGTCCCACCGAGTTTGCCTGACCAACTCTATGGTTAGCTTATTACCAAAATCGGTCCCACCGAGTTTGTGTAATCGGTCCTACCGAGATTACAATGCAAACTCTCTGTTTCCCTTTCGTAACTTTTCTGTCTCACCGAGATGAGCGAATCGGTCCCACCGAGTTTGCCTGACCAACTCTCTGGTTAGCTTATTACCAAAATCGGTCCCACCGAGTTTGTGTAATCGGTCTCACCGAGATTACGTCATGCCCTAACTCTAACCATATCGGTCCTACCGAGTTGCATGTCGGTCCCACCGAAAATCCTAACGGTCACATGATTTGCTAAATCGGTCCGACCGAGTTTCGCGATTCGGTCCCACCGAGATTGGTAAGTTGTGTGTAATGGTTAGATTTTGTGTGGAGGCTATATATACCCCTCCACCCACTCTTCATTCGCAGAGAGAGCCATCAGAACATGCCTACACTTCCAACATATATTTTTTGAGAGAGAACCACCTACACTTGTGTTGAGGCCAAGATATTCCATTCCTACCATATGAATCTTGATCTCTAGCCTTCCCCAAGTTGCTTTCCACTCAAATCTTCTTTCCACCAAATCCAAATCCTATGAGAGAGAGAGAGAGAGAGAGTTGAGTGTTGGGGAGACTATCATTTAAAGCACAAGAGCAAGGAGTTCATCATCTACACACCATTTGTTACTTCTTGGAGAGTGGTGTCTCCTAGATTGGCTAGGTGTCACTTGGGAGCCTTCGACAAGATTGTGGAGTTGAAACAAGGAGTTTGTAAGGGCAAGGAGATCGCCTACTTTGTGAAGATCTACCCTAGTGAGGCAAGTCCTTCGTGGGCAATGGCCATGGTGGGATAGACAAGGTTGCTTCTTCGTGGACCCTTCGTGGGTGGAGTCCTCCGTGGACTCACACAGCCGTTACCCTTCGTGGGTTGAAGTCTCCATCGACGTGGATGTACGATAGCACCACCTATCGGAACCACAACAAAAACATCCTTGTCTCCAATTGCGTTTGCACACTCCAATCCCATCCCTTTACATTCTCGCAAGTTGCATGCGTTACTTTCCGCTGCTCATATACTCTTTGCATGCTTTCTTGATATGTATTGTGATTGTTAAACTTGTGCCAAAACTCCACTTCAACTTAAAGAAATTAAAAACTGCAGCTTTTCTCACTTAGTGTCTAATCAACCCCTCTAGACACCTCTTCTCGATCCTTTCAAACATCCATTGGTGAATGGAGCTTTAGCTGACACGGGTAAACTTCGCAAGGAAGTAATGGATCTTAAGCAGCAAATTAATTAGATCGAGAAAGAGATCTCATCTTAAGGGGCATCATCACCAAGAATATCACATCACCACCTATGAAGAAAGAGACATAAATACATGGTTATGGGCACTCCCCTTGGCAATTGCCAAGCTTGGGGGAGGTGCCCCGATATCATATCACCATCACACTTCTATCTTTATCGTTTTTCTTAGTTCAATCCTTTTGGTTATATCTTGATCTAGTAGAATAAAGTTTTAGTATGATCTAGCTTTGAGTTTTGTTTTGATCTCTATCTATGTAATCGAGTCCGTGAGTTATATATAATAAAGAGTAGTTTTGAGTTCAGGGCTTTGCTATCTTGCTATGATCTTGAGGGAATTAAAGAAAGAATAAAAAGAATAAAAAGATCATATATTGATCTTATGGAGAGTAATGACTTCACATATAAAGAGTATGACTAATAAAATTTGTTGATAGTTGACAAACATAGTTTTGGTCATTGTTGCAATTAATAGGAAGTAATAAAGGAAGAGGGGTTTTACATATAAATATACTATCTTGGACATCTTTTGTGATTGTGAGCACTCATTAAAATATGACATGCTAAAAGGTTGATGTTGGACAAGGAAGACAACATAATGAGTTATGTTTTCTTATATCCGAATAGAAGTTATATTGTCATGGATCCTCCAACATGTTGATCTTGCCTTTCCCCCTCATGCTAGCCAAATTATTTGCACCAAGTAGAGATACTACGTGTGCTTCCAAACATCCCTAAACCCAGTTTTGCCATGAGAGTGCACCATACCTACCTATGGATTGAGTAAGATCCTTCAAGTAAGTTGTCATTGGTGCAAGCAATAAAAATTGCTCTCTAAATATGTATGATCTATTAGTGTGAAGAAAATAAGCTTTATATGAACTTGTGATATGGAAGAAATAAAAGTGACGGACTGCATAAAGGTCCTTAGGCAATATAAAGGGACATTCTTTTGCATTAAGATTTTGTGCATCCAACCATAAAAGCCCATGACAACCTCTGCTTCCCTCTGCGAAGGGCCTATATTTTACTTTTATCTTCTACCCTTATACAAGAGTCATGGTGATCTTCACCTTTCCTTTTTACACTTTTTCCTTTGGCAAGAACTATGTGTTGGAAATATCTAGATATATATCCACTCGGATGTAGGTTTCGGGACGAAGCACCGTCGTCTCGAGGCGGAACCTGGGCAGAAGCAATCTAGAGCTCCGGCAGAGCGATTCTACTCGGGAAACATCCCTCCAGGAGGGGGAAATCATCGCCATCGTCATCACCATCGATCCTCTCATCAAGAGGGGGTCAATCTCCATCATCATCTCACCAGTACCATCTCCTCTCAAACCCTAGTTCATCTCTTGTATCCGATCTTTGTCTCAAAACCTCAGATTGGTACCTGTGGGTTGCTAGTAGTGTTGATTACTCCTTGTAGTTGATGCTAGTTGGTTTATTTGGTGGAATATCATATGTTCAGATCCTTAATTCTATTCAATACTCCTCTAATTATGAACATGAATATTCTTTGTGAGTAGTTATGTTTGTTCCTGAGGACATGGGAAAATTCTTCTTATAAGTAATCATGTGAATTTGGTATTCGTTTGATATTTTGATGAGATGTATGTTGTCTTTCTTCTAGTGGTGTTATGTGAACGTCGACTACATGACACTTCACTATGATTTGGGCCTAGGGGAAGGCATTGATAAGTAATAAGTAGATGATGGGTTGCTAGAGTGATAGAAGCTTAAACCCTAGTTTATGCGTTGCTTCGTAAGGGGCTGATTTGGATCCATATGTTTCATGCTATGGTTAGGTTTACCTTAATTCTTCTTTCATAGTTGCGGATGCTTGCGAGAGGGGTTAAACATAAGTGGGAGGCTTGTTCAAGGAAGGGAAACACCCAAGCACCGGTCCACCCACATATCATATTATCAAAGTAACGAACGTGAATCATATGAGCATGATGAAAACTAACTTGACAATAATTCCTATGTGTTGGGGATATGACTATTGAGTTAACCCGCCCAGGAGGGGTCGGGTTAACTCAAGGCGGTTTATCAAGACAAAGCCATGGAGACGCTGAAGATGGCGGTTCACTACGCAGACTCGTTGAGGGCTCGAAAGCCCAAGGGAGACTTAAGGCCCAACAAGTGTAAACCGCCATATAAGTATAACTTGTATTATAAGGCATGCATAGTTAGTCACTGAGCCGGGCACGTTGTTTATGAGCTGGCCTGGACTCTGTAAGCCACCGGGCGTCAACCTGTGTATATAAAGGGACGACCCGACAGCAACTTAGGGCAAGAAACAAGAGATTGAAATCTAGGTCAAGCGTATTCGCTCCCTGGTAATCGAGACATAAGCAGTACCACCTCAAACTTGATTAGGCCTTTACCTTCACCGTAAGGGGCCGAACCAATATAAACTCTCTGTGTCCTTTGTCCTGTTTAACCCCTTTAAGCTAACCTAGTTGTGATGGTTCCACGACTAAGTCCTCACACTACGACAACTGCCGTGACAATTCCACGACAATTGGCGCCCACCATGGGGCCAGCGCATAGTGGTTTCGAGTTCTTGAAGGGAAACTTCGAAGGGATTAGGGGATACATGATACGTCTCCAATGTATCTATAATTTTTGATTCTTCCATGCTATTATATTACCCGTTTTGGATGTTTATGGGCTTTACTTTACACTTTTATATCATTTTTGGGACTAACCTACTAACCGGAGGCCCAGCCCGAATTGCTGTTTTTTTTGCCTATTTCAGTGTTTTGAAGAAAAGGAATATCAAACAGAATGAAACCTTCAGGAGCGATCTTTTTTGGAACAAACGTGATCCAGAGGACATGAAGTGGAAGTCAAGAAACAAGCGAGGCGGCCACGAGGGTGCCCGGCGCGCCCTCCACCCTCGTGGGCCCCTCGAGCGTCCACCGACCTACTCCTTCCTCCTACATATACCCACGTACCCTGAAAACATCAGAGGCGACCGTGAAAAACTATTTCCACCACCGTAACCTTCTATATCCGTGAGATCCCATCTTGGAGCCTTCGCCGACGCTCCACCGGAGGGGGAATCGACCACAGAGGGCCTCTACATCATCTCCAAAGCCTATCCAATGAGTTGTGAGTAGTTTACCACAGACCGTCGGGTCCATAGTTATTAGCTAGATGGCTTCTTCTCTCTCTTTGAATCTCAATACAAAGTTCTCCTTGATCTTTTTGGAGATCTATTCGATGTAACTCTTTTTGTGGTGTGTTTGTCGAGATCTGATGAATTGTGGGTTTATGATCAAGTTTATCTATGAGAAATATTTGAATCTCCTCTGAATTCTTTTATGTGTGATTAAGTTCTCTTTGCAAGTCTCTTCGAATTATCAGTTTGGTTTGGCCTACTAGACTGATCTTTCTTGCAACGGGAGAAGTGCTTAGCTTTGGGTTCAATCTTGCGGTGTCCTTTCCCAGTGACAGCAGGGGCAGCAAGGCACGTATTGTATTGTTGCCATCGAGGATAAAAAGATGGGGTTTATATCATATTGCATGAGTTATCCCTCTACATCATGTCATCTTTCTTAATGCATTACTCTGTTCTTTATGAACTTAATACTCTAGATGCATGCTGGATAGCGGTCGATGTGTGGAGTAATAGTAGTAGATGCAGGCAGGAGTCGGTCTACTTGTCACGGACGTGATGCCTATATACATGATCATGCCTAGATAATCTCATAATTATTTGCTTTTCTATCAATTGCTCGGCAGTAATTTGTTCACCCACCGTAATACTTATGCTATCTTGAGAGAAGCCACTAGTGAAACCTATGGCCCCCGGGTCTTTCTCTTATCATATAAGCTTTCAATTTACTTTTATTTGCATCTTTACTTTTCCAATCTATATCATAAAATACCAAAAAATATATTTATCTTATCATATTATCTCTATCAGATCTCACTTTCACAAGTGGCCGTGAAGGGATTGACAACCCCTTTATTGCGTTGGTTGCGAGTTCTTGTTTTTTTGTGTAGGTGCGTGGGACTTCTGAGGAGCCTCCTTCTGGATTGATACCTTGGTTCTCAAAAACTGAGGGAAATACTATGCTACTATTGTTGCATCACCCTTTCCTCTTCAAGGAAAACCAATGCAAGCTCAAGACGTAGCAATACGCTATGGGCCGGATGACCAAGAGTCGTCGCGGCAAGCTCTACATTGACGATGTAGGCTGGGCCCCCGAGGCCGGATCAATTGAGTACGGGTACCGGGTCCCCTTCGGCGGAATCCACGTCTTCATCGGCAAGATTGGTGAACCGGGCCCTAAGCCAGACATCTGCACCAACATCATCGAGACGACTCAGCGTGCGAGACCCGCCTGAGTTCAGCCCGCCATGAAGCGTTCCTTCATGGGATTCATCCATGGAGCAGAAGCTGAAGATAGATCTGTGTCTGGTGGTGAGACGGTCGTTTACTCGGATGGTGAGTCGTCCACTGGTGAAACTGAGTCGCTGTACCAACTGCAAGATGGCCGGCTTGGGGGCTATTCCGATGGCGACAGTATTCCAGACCCCTATGAGCCACCGAACAGGGTTGCGATCTTTATGGCCGGTACACAGCCAGTGCAGAACTCTTCGATTGCGGCAACAATAATCTCCGGGTCAGCAGCTGCAATGGCTGCCGGGGCAGGAGGCCCTGTGCGCCTGCCAGCTCAAGTCTTAACAGACTTGCTGGACAAACTGACAACATTGTTAATAGCGGTGGTTAACTCGACAGATCATGATCAGCATAATGCGGAGGTTGCAAAATTGCGTGATGAGATAGCACAGGCCAAGGAGGAGCTGAACACAGAGAACACTAGGATGGCTGCGGAGCGGGCTGCTTTCGATGCTCAGGTGCAGCAGATTCAGTCTAAGTCTTTTTGGCTCATGATGGATCAGAACGCTTCAAACGAAGTCATGAGGAGGAGGCATCAGACTCGTCTGCCTTTGGTCTACGAGGCAAGAAATCTCTTTAACATGCCTGGAGCGGGACCCAGTAACCCGCCAGAGTTAAATCAGGTTGAAGCACCTGGGATGGGAGCGCCGGCTCAGCCGCGCATGACAGAACCACGCCATCTGAATACGACTCCGCCTCAACATGTGCTGACGCCACCAGGTCATTATTCTAACCCTTTGGATAATATGATTGCAGCGGCGACACGACTGGCAGCTCTACCAGTTGAAGGTGAATCGCCGGCGGCGATGGGGATACGACGAGCCAGAGAATTACTTCAGACAGCTGTGGCCCAACATGCGGCTTATTCTTACAGTCGTGAGAGGATCCATTCAACCCCTCACCCAAGTCGGAGTTATAGCAGGCATATCGATGAGCCGACTGTGTCAAGTAGTGGGCAGTACCGCAACTCGCCCCGTGGACATAACCCGGCGGGTGGTGGATGCTCAGAATGTAGTGGATCAAGGTAGATCACGTCGAGAGGCTGAGCTGGCGGTTCAGTATGCGGCTCATCAACATTCTCCGGTTCATCTGACAACTTCGATGGAGACAGTTGTGACTTTCAGGACTTTGGGTGTGCCATGTCGGCTCTACGTAATGAGCATTTGCCCAAGGATTTCAGGGGTCCTCGCAAAGTACCTAACTATACAGCCGACTTACCCCCTGAGGCATGGGTCGAGAGTTATGAGATGGCCATGGAACTGCTAGATGTTAGAGATGCTGCGCGTGTTATGTATTTCACCATGATGTTGGATGGGACGGCCCATACTTGGTTGAAAGGGCTGCCTGCCAACTCCATTAGGTCATGGGCCGAGTTAAAAGCTCGTTTTTATCAGAATTTTAAAGATACATGCAAGCAGCCTATGTCAATTGTGGATCTGGACGCCTGTGTCCAAGAAGAGGGCGAGTCAACAACTCATTGGGTGCGCCGGGTCTCAACTATCTTGCACTCATCGGATTGCATCAATGCCGGCTCAGTAGTCTTGATGTTAGAGAAGAATTGCCGCTTTATGCCCCTTAAACAGAAGTTGGGGCGTCTCAAGCGCCACTGCAGCGGCATGGGGGAACTGATGGCGGATCTGGTTAAGTATGCCGACTCAGATGGTACCAAGGACCCCAAGTCTGATGATGAAAAGCCGAGAAAGCGAAAGAAGAGTGGCAACACCAAGGGGCAGCATCATAACCCAGCGAGTCACGGGGGCAATGGTAAACGCAATGCTAATAATAATCTGGACTTTATGGCTAATACCAACACGCAAAATAATGGTCAGTGTCATAAGGGAAAGCCGCCTCCACGGTTTGGAGGGTCTAGTTTCAATCTTGAGCAGACGATGAATCAGCCCTACCCAAAGCATGGTACACGGGAAAGGCCGTCCACTCACCTTTGGAAGGATTGCTTCATCATGAAGGAGTACACAAATTCCGATCTTTTTCAGAACAATCATGGACCAGGCGGTGGTTCAGGATCCGGCTCTCATGGTCCGGGTTATGGTGGTGGCGGTTCTAACTCTGGGTTCCACGGTAATCAAGCCAATCAGGGCAATCAGTGTGGTTTTCATCAACAGTCTGGTCAGGGTAACTAGCAGCAGCATCAGTCTGGTTATCAGAATAACCCGAAGCAGCTGAATAGTGGGCAATATCATGTCTTCACCACGAGTTTATGCAAGCGGGATCAGAAGCTCCATAAAAGGGATGTGAACGCCCTTGAGCTGGCGATTCCCTGTTACTTGCGATGGTCTGAGCAATCCATTGTGTGGAGTCGAGAGGATCTCCCGCCCCGGGTTGATAATCCCGGTCACTTGGCTTTGGTGGTGGTACCTCAGGTTGGAGGGTACAAGTTCACTAAGGTACTCATGGATGGAGGTAGCAGCATCAATATCCTTTACTATGATACTTACCGTCGTATGGGGTTGACTAATAAAAATCTTAAGCCGTCCAATACTGTTTTCCATGGAGTGGTGCCTGGTAAGTTGGCATATCCTATAGGCAAGATCGCTTTGGAGGTCGCCTTTGGGGATGAATATGATTCCAGGGCCGAGACATTAACCTTTGAGGTGGTCAAGATTCAAAGCCCGTATCATGCTCTGTTTGGACGGCCGGCTTATGCCAAGTTCATGGCACGACCTTGTTATGTTTATCTACAGCTCAAGACGCCAGGTTACAAGGGAACTATCACAGTGCATGGAAGTCGGAAGATAGCTTTGGAGTGTGAAGAAGGTGACGCAGCTTATGCTGAGTCTGTTTGCGCGACAAAGGAATTGAAGTTCTACAAGGACAATGTTGACCCGGCAGATATGACATCTTTGAAGAAGCCAACCACAGAGCATGATCCCTTGTTGAAGTTTAAGTCGGTAGATGACACTAAGCTAGTTGATTTCGTTCCTGACGATTCATCCAAGCAGTTCAACATCAGTGCTAATCGGGATCCGAAATAGGAAAGCACGCTCATTGAGTTCATCCGTGAGAACCGGGACATCTTTGCATGGAAACCTTCTAATATGCTAGGTGTACCGAGGGAGCTCGCTGAGCACACTCTTAATATTGATCCAAAGTTTAAGCCGATCAAGCAATTCCTTCATCACTTCAATGAGGATAGGCGTAAGGCCATTGGTGAGGAAGTGGCCCGGTTCTTGGCGGCTGGGTTTATTGTCGAAGTTTTTCATCCTGAGTGGTTAGCTAACCCGATGCTGGTACCCAAGAAGAATGGCACTTGGCGTATGTGTGTGGATTACACAGACTTAAACAAGCTTGTCCAGCTGATCCTTTTGCTCTCCCCCGTATTGACCAAATTATTGATGCTACGGCGGGTTGTGAGCATTTGAGCTTCTTGGATGCTTATTCAGGTTATCATTAGATCAAGATGGGAGTTAAGGACCAGGAGAAGACAGCTTTCATCACTCCTTTTGGAGCCTTTTGTTATGTGTCTATGCCTTTTGGGCTCAAGAGTGCCCAGGCGACTTACCAACGATGTGTGCAGAATTGTCTTCATGATCAGATTGGGCGCAATGTTCATGCTTATGTGGATGATATTGTGGTAAAGTCCAGAAAGAAGGAAACCTTAATAGATGATTTGAAGGAGACCTTTGGCAATCTCCGGGTCTACAAAATGATGCTTAACCCAACCAAGTGCATTTTTGGTGTGCCAGCAGGCAAGCTTTTGGTTTTTTTGGTTTCTAACAGAGGCATTGAAGCTAACCCGGAGAATATCAAGGCCATTACTTCCTTGGCTAAGCCGGTGTGTGTCAATGATGTTGAATGTCTGGCGGGTCATATTACGGTGCTAAGCCGGTTCGTAAGCCGGCTGGGAGAGAAGGCTATCCCTCTGTATCAGATGATGAAAAAGACAGATAATTTTGTTTGGAGTGATGCTGCTAATGAAGCATTTGAAGCCTTGAAGAAACAGCTAGCTGAGCTGCCATTTCTTGCTGCTCCTATTGATAAGGAGCCGTTGTTGTTATATGTGGCTACTAATGCCCGGGCTTTCAGTGTAGCTATTGTGGTGGAGTGAAAGGAGGCAGGCAAGGAATATCCGGTTCAGAGGCCGGTTTACTACATCAGTGAAGTGCTTATTTAGTCCAAGCAGAGGTATCCGCACTGGCAGAAGCTAGTATATGGGGTGTTCATGGCCACCCGTAAGCTTAAGTAGTGTTTTTTGGGTCATCCCATCACTATTGTTAGTTCTGCTACCTTAGGGGATATTATTCAAAACAGAGAAGCCACAGGTTGGGTAGCCAAATGGGCCATTGAGCTGGCACCTCATGGTTTGAAGTATATGCCTCGCACGGCCATCAAGTCTCAAGCACTTGTGGATTTCATCAATGACTGGACAGAGCTACAGATGCCTGAAGAGAAGCCAGATAACACATATTGGACTATTCACTTTGATGGGTCTAGGCAATTGGAGGCCTCCGGGGCTGGAGTTGTTTTAGCCTCCCCTCGAGGTGACAAATTTTGTTATGTTTTAAGGTTGATGTTTCCCTGTACTAACAATGCAGCTGAGTATGAAGCCTTGCTCCATGGTCTTCGGATGGCTAAGGAGATGAATTTAAGCCGGGTGAGATGTTTCGGCGACTCAGACTTAGTGGCTTAGCAAGTTTTAGGCAAATGGCATTCTAAGGTTCCACTCATGGCGGCTTACCGCCACGAGGTTAATGCTATTGCTGGGCATTTCAAGGGTTATCAAGTGGAGCATGTTGATTGCAGGAAAAATGAGGCGGCTGATGCCTTAAGTCGGTTAGGGTCCCAGCGTAAGCCGGTGCCACCTAACACTTTCTTGGATATTCTGCATAACCCTTCAGTTAAGTTTCCTAGAGAGGAAGATCTGGCTATTCCTGACCCGGAGGCAGAATTGGTGGCGGCTCTTCATGCTATTCCTGATTGGACAGTCCCATATTTGGCTTACATGACCCGGGGTGAGTTACCTAAAGATGAAACCTTAGGCCGGCAGATAACCTGGCGGTCTAAGCCGATGACAATTGTCAATGGAGAGTTGCACCATTGCAGTGTTACAGGGGCATTTCAACGTTGTGTTTCTCCAGAAGAGGGCCGCAAGATTCTTCGTGATATTCATGAAGGATATTGTGGTCATCATGCCGACTCTAAGTCTCTCATGGCTAAAGCTTTTCTTCATGGATTTTATTGGCTGACGGCTCATGCTGATGCAGAGGATTTGGTCAGTAAATGTGATGGATGTCAGAAATTCCCACGGCGAGTTCACGTGTCAGCTCAAGAATTGAGGATGATTCCAATTAGTTGGCCATTTGCAGTCTGGGGGCTTGATATGGCTGGGCCTTTCAAAAGGTCCAAGGATAAGAAGACCCACCTTTTGGTGGCAGTTAAAATATTCACAAACTAGGTTGCAGTAGAGCCGGTCAGTAAGTGTGACGCGGCAACAGCAGTACATTTCATCAAAAAAGTGATTTTCCGTTTTGGTTTTCCCCACAACATTATAACTGATAATGGCAGTAATCTGTCCAAGGGTGCTATGAAAGAGTTTTGTCAACACGAGCATATTTGACTTGATGTACCATCAGTGGCTCACCCACAATCCAATGGTCAAGCTGAGAGAGCCAATCATGAAATTTTGAGAGGCCTCAAGCCCCAGCTTATGGTTCCTTTGTAGAGGACGCTGAATTGTTGGGTGGAGGAGTTACCCTTAGTGATATGGAGTATCAATACTACCCCCAACAGATCTATGGGTTACACGCCTTTCTTCATGGTTTATGGAGAAGAAGCGGTTCTCCCTAGTGACATCCATCACGACTCGCCCCGCGTGGCGGCTTATGTTGAAGCTGATAATGAAAAAGCACCTCAGGATGCACTTGACCTGTTGGATGAGGAGCGTGACCTTGCGGCGGCTCGTTCGATGATTTAGCAGCAAGATCTGCACCGTTATCACAGCCGTCGGGTTAAGACCAGAACTTTTCAGGAAGGTGATTTGGTTCTCCGGCTTATCCAAGATCAAACTGATATGCACAATCTATCCCCACCTCGGGAAGGACCCTTTGTGGTCAGCAAGAATCTGAACAATGGGTCATACTACCTTGTCGATGTTCAAGACCACAAGGATTCACGCACGTCGGAGGAGGAGACCCGTCGGCTGTGGAATATTGCTCATCTTCGGCCTTACTATACCTAAGCCACCGGCTCTTCTGGTGTACATATTTTGACAATGTATATATTATGATAAATATAATAAAGCCGGCATCCCTAATAAAGTAGGGCCCCTGTCATTTTCATTTCTGATAATAATGAGTCTTTGTTGACATTTCATATGGTCATTTGGGGGCTTCCGGCTTATTGAGCGAAGCTATGATTACCTTTTGATCCGGCTTATACTCCATGCTTACAAAAACACTTGGGGGCTTGTTACCCAGGTTAAAGGGACCAAAGAGAGTCTGTTGCAAAGCACAACTCAAACATAGGTACCCTGCTTTGATGTCATTTGGGGGTGACCTGCTTAATGAGCAGAACCTTGATTACCCTCTTGATCCGGCTTGTATGCCTTCAATAATATGTTACTTGGGGGCTCTTTGTCCAACGGACAAGAGTTTTTATGACCCTTGTAATAGGCTTAAAAGCTAGGCTTGTAAGCCAGGTGTATTCACCTAAAAACCCGGGTTATCCTGCCTTTTAAGTTGGCCACTCCGCCCAGATTGACTGGAATGACTCGCCATACTTTTGACAGTCAATCTTATATAATACCCTGAACTTGTCAAAGTTAAAACGGCGATTGGTCATGTGAGGCCCGGCTTATAAGGTTTGTATGAAGGTTTAACCCAGTGGCTGTGCGGCCCTTGAAAGCACTTGATTTTAGGCTTGGCAGCCTATGAAAAGCCTTGTTTTCTTTTGTTTTCTATTTGAAAGTTTTTTGAGCTTTATCGTTTATGACATGTTAAAAACCAATGAGGCTTATAATGCTTTATGGTTGCATTTAACCGGTGTTTATTAACCCGGCCTGGTTTTGGACAATAAGTCGCCAGTATATGATATCCCGTGTTTATTAACACGGCCTGGCTTTGGACTATAAGTCGCCAGTATATGATAAGAAAGTATCCGGTGTTTATTAACCCGACCTGGCTTTCGACTATAAGTCGCCAGTACACGATGATATTAAATACCTGGAAGCATTGTGCTCTAAGGTTTGGGATATTACCCCTTCCCGCTTATGGCATCATAAGCCGGCAATATATAACAATTCAACAGAGCATTGTGTGCTGAAATTTTTGGGTTATCACCACTACAAAAAAAGACACATCCGTGACATTTTGGGCCGAACGATTTTTTTTTCTATCATACATATGACACTTCTATGACGATAATTGTGACAAAACCCGGTATCATCATAGATGTGGTGGGCTCCTACTTCTATGACAAAAAATCATGACAGAAAATGGGCTTTTCGTCCTGGGCGGGCCGGAGACGTAGCTGCATGACAGTCTTTGGGCCGTCCATGACGGAAAAAACCGTGGTAGAAGCGAGGGCGAGGAAAATTTCGGGGAATTCCCGATTGCGGTGGGTGGTCGGGGTCCGAGCGATGCACGTTTCTCTCGTACACGTACGCGCGTGTGTGCGAGGTGTTGCTCTAACTGAACCCGGGCGAGGCGTTGGGCTCTAACTGAACCCGGGCGAGGCGTTGGGCTCTAACTGAACCCGAGAGATTGCACTGCAGGCTACACATTACTGAACCCGAGCGATCGATGATGGCTGTTAACTGAACCCGATCGAGCGATTCCTTTGCTACTACTGTTAACC
>NC_041387.1:191168553-191170476 GCF_002162155.2 Triticum dicoccoides | reverse complement strand
ATGACCCCGTGGTGTGGAGGGCTGGATGAACAGTAGATGGTGGAGGGGTGCCCGTGGAGGGGTGGTTGAACAGTAGCCGGTGGAGTAGCGCGCGGTGGAGGCTGGATGAACAGAAGCCCGTGGAGGCTGGAGGAGGTCGACGGTAGCCCATGGAGGCTGGAGGAGGTCGACGGTGGAGATGAACAGTATCCCGTGGAGTCCCGTTTTGCGGTACGCCACACCCCTCCTGATGAACAGGACCCCCGTTTCGACCATAGCGCTCCAACACAAGTCCGTTTCGTCCGTTTTGCGGTACGCCACACCCCTCCCGATCAACAAGACCCCCATTTCGACCGTAGGAGGTCCATTTCCTCCGTTTTGCGGTACGCCACACCCCTCCCGATCAACAGGACCCCCGTTTCGACCGTAGGAGGTCCATTTGCTCCATTTTGCGGTATGCCACACCCCTCCCTATGAACAGGATCCCGTTTCGAACATGGCTGGTCGAACACAAGGCCGTTTCCTCTGTTCTACGGTACGCCAGGCCTCGTTTCCATCGTCTGTTCCGTCCAAGCCCTCCCGATGAACATGACGATGCATTCCATTCCGACCCAGCCGGTTGGCTCCCACGCATTCCATTGCCTCCCGATGAACACGAGCATTCCGTTGCCTCCCCATGAACACGACGCATTCTGTTGCCTCCCCATGAACACGACGACGACGCTGTTTCTCCGTTCTGACCCAGCAATGTACACGAGCCCTGGCCGTACGTATGTGCGAGTAGGCGTTCGAGACCCTACCCGTATGTACGTACGTGGCCGTATTTTGTTTCTTGCACCCTGGCCGCTGTACGTACGTGTACATGCTACGTGCGCGCCTCTACTATGACACGTACGCGCCTCTACTACGACACGTGCGCGCCTCTACATCGACCAGTATATATGTACGTACACGTTCGCGACCAGAATGACAATGCTACGTACGCTTCGACCAGGTGGGTCCCGACTGTCAGGCACTTCCTTGCGTGCGAAGATGTAGCTGGTGGGTCCCAGCAGTCGGGGGGGGGGCGAATTGTTTTTTTGCCCAGACGCACTTCCTTGCGTGCGAAGATGTAGCTGGTGGGTCCCAGCAGTCAGGGGGCGAATCATTTTTTTGCCCGGATGCACTTCCTTGCGTGCAAAGATGTAGCTGGTGGGTCCCAACAGTCAAGGGGGCGAATCGTTTTTTTACCCGGACGCACTTCCTTGCGTGCGAAGATGTAGCTGGTGGGTCCCAGCAGTTAGGGGGCGAATCATTTTTTTGCCTGGACGCACTTCCTTGCGTGCGAAGATGTAGCTGGTGGGTCCCAGCAGTCAGGGGGAAATGTTTTTTCATGAAATACAGTAGCCCGTCCGGTGGGTCCCAGCTGTCAGGTGGAGGAATCATTATTTTCCGCTTAATAAGGAGGCACTTCCTTGCTGCGGCCATGGACCCAGCTGTCAGCCTCTCCACATACAGTCCACGTCCGATGGAAGTCGTTCCTTGACCATGTTGACCAGGCCGCGCCGAGAGCACCATGGAGGTGGACGATGGCGAGGCCTAGGAAGGGGAAAACGCAGAGCCGAGGAAGACGCAATAGTGGAAGCCCACGCGGAGAGGAGTACAAGGGTTCACTGGTTCGGCTGCGATGTGAGGTTGTCGTCGCCGCAGGGCCTGGCCAGCGGTGGGAATAGTAGAGGCGGTGAGACCTCCGTGGCAGCATAGCCGGCCACGGGAGGCAGGAGCATGCGGCACGACCGGCGTTGCTTTGGGCGGCTGGAGCAAGAAGACTAGAGGTTGAAGAAGCACTACAGCCGTGGATGGACATCGTACGGTCACTGGAGCTAGAATCGTTCATATTGACTAAGTTGAGAAAGCCCTCCGCCCCCATCAACTAAGTTGGACCACAAGTCATCCTCCCACTAT
>NC_041387.1:191156316-191168342 GCF_002162155.2 Triticum dicoccoides | reverse complement strand
GGGGGTATTCATTTTTTTGTGCGTAATAAGGAGGCACTTCCTTGCGTGAGAAGATATAGCTGGTGGGTCCGACATGTCAGCGGGGGGAACATTTTTTTCGCGAAATACAGAGGCCCTTCTGGTGGGTCCCAGCTGTCAGGTGGAGGAATCATTATTTTGTGTGTAATAAGGAGGCATTTCCTTATGTGCGACCGTGGTCCCAGCTGTCAGCCTCTCCACGTACAGTCCACGGCCGATGGATGTCGCTCGTTGACCACGTTGACCAGGCCGCGCCGAGAGCACCATGGCGATGGACAACAACGAGGCCTAGGAAGGGAACGACACGGAGCCGGGGAAGACTCGACAATGGTTGCCCACGCGGTGGGGAGTACGAGGGTTTACTGGTCCGACTGCCATCGCCAAAAATAACAGGAGGTGTGGGTGAGTAGAGGAATGGCCTGGCCAGCAATGAAGTAGGGTGGGGTGGTGCGGCCTATGCGGCAGCACAGCCGGCCGCGGGAGGCGGGAGCAGGCAGTCCCACCGGAGCTGGTTTGGGTGGCTGGAGCAAGAAGATCAAATATTGAAGAAGCAGCACGGCCGTTGGATTAACATCCAACGGTTACTGTTGCTAGAATCGTTTGTGGACTAAGTTGACAAAGCCAAAGTACACGTCAACCTAGTTGACCCACAAGTCAGCCTCCAAATCTGTCCCAAACAACATACAGCCCGAAATTTCTAGCCAGATTCAAATTAATTTTAAATCTAAATATACCTTAATTTAAATTCAATGAAATTTTCCCGCACAAAAACAATGAAATTTAAAATATCAAAATCCGAAAGAAAACAGTATTTTGGAACTAATTGTCTGTTTGCTGTATTTTTTCATTTTACAGCCCATTTATTATTACTTATAGCCCATTTCTTATTACTTATAGCCCATTTTCTAGGCAAAATGCATCCCTCCTCGTCTTGAAAGATTTCCGGCCCAGCAGGGCGTAGAAAAGCAAGTAGGCCTATGTTGGTTATTCTGCAAAAAACAAAATAGCTAGCTAGCCATTTTTCAGAAAGGAAAAAAACAAACTGGGCTGGTCATGTGCTAAACATATGAAATAAAAGCCTGGGCTAGACGGGCCATGGGTCCCACACAACCCAGTTGATACCCTTCTCCGTCCCGAAAAAACAAAATTACTGCGCGCGCTGCTTGGTCCCTACTGTCATCCTCACCATGTACAGTCATCTCCTTATTCCTCTTGGTTGTTGACCATGTTCACAACACCGGAGGGTGGCTCCGCGGCGAGCGAACCAAGGCGGAGGACGATGGTGAGGCCTCGGACGGGAACGAACAGGAGCCGGGGAAGATCACAGCCAGCCGTGGGAGGCGGGAGCAGGCGGTCCCGCCGGCGCTGGTTTGGCTTTGGCAGCTAGAGGAAGAAGAGAATGAAGAAATGCGACAGACGTTGAATGTCAATCCAATGGTCAAGGTTGGCACAATCGTTTGTTGACTAAGCGGACACCAAGTAGCATACTTTTTAATATATAGGAAGAAAACTGCGAGGAAAATGAGTTCGTCTGCCGTCCTCTTCACAGGGAACGTTCGCCACATAAGTGACTAGCACCCTTGGTATTCAACCAAGAGGTCTTGGGTTCGAGTCCCAGGAACTCTCAATTTTGTCCTCCTTCCTTCCTCACAAAAAGGGAAAGAAAATCAAAGACTTGGGAAGGCGTACAGAACAAGCTAGTGTACTAGTAAAGAGACGTTGCCGAGTTTTAGAAAAAAGAGAGACATGCTCCTGTAGCTGGTTCGAATCCAAACCTAGACTATGACTATATATGGTGCTATGCTACTCTGCAAGTAATGAAACTGACATATCCAATGTTCGCTTATCCTCTTCTCTACTTACTCTGCCTAGCATTAGAAGCTCTGGCCGTAGCAACCATGTTCGCTGGCTGCTCGTCCACCTGCTCTTCAGTAGGCAAAAACCAGATATGCGCCAAGTCGCCACCCGTACCATCGCCTGTGGGTCTCATCACACCCCCGCCGACACGCGCACCACAGCCGATTGCTCATCGCAACCCGCTGCCATTGGTGTGGTGCCACTGCTGTAAATCATGCAGAGTCATCCGTCGCGTCTCAACCACAATCCTCAACCCTAGCCGAGTCTTCTACAAATGCCCGAATCATGGGGTAATAATATGTTTAAGTGTTGTTTTGCTACTTTTAGTTGCTGATTTTTTAATAGTTTGGTTGATGGTCTTCCAATTTGATTCGTGCAGAAAAGGGAAGATTCGTGTGATTTGTATTTCTGGGAAGTTGCTGATGTGGGGGAATGCAACTATGCTGATTATTTGGTTAGCCGAGGAATCCCAATACCAGCAGGTTGGGGTGTTGGACAAGTAACTGAAGGAATGGAAGAAGAGGAAGATGCAGAGCAGAAGGTTAAAGATGCAGTTCCTCTGATCATGGCCAAGCAACAGCTGCTGAACGGCCTGGACAACAATGAGGAGATGAAAGAGCTTGTGAAGATAATGGGCAAAATAGATGTGCTCTGTAGGATGATTGTCTCTTTATTTGCAGTGTATGTAGAACCCGTGATGTATTCAGTGGCTACGACATGAGCACTTTGCTGAAACTAGTAATGAATGAAACCTGTATAGAAGGCTGGGCGTAGTGTTGCGAACATCTAATGATTTCTATTAACAGAAATCAGGGGGTATCCCCTTTTGCTCATAAATAAATAAATAGCAGAGGCCGTGTCGGGTCAGCTTTGTTCTCATTCGAAGAGGTCGAGCAAATTGCAGTCCAACAGGAAACTATGTCATCAAATTCAAGTTTCATAGCCAAATATGAGTACAACTAAACAACAATGTCATCATGTTTTAGTTGTCATACAATCACCAAACACAAATCAGCATACATAACAAGTGATGTTCTCACAGCAAAATACTAAACAACATGTTCATCAGGTTCCAGTTGTCATAGCAAACACAATTTCACATAGTAGATAAAAAAACATCTTTTGACAGGCAAATACAACAAAAGTAATGTAATCATCATCCACAGCAGCAGCGTCAACATCTTCGCCATGTGTATCAGTCTGAATCATAATTCCCCATGGTGTCATCTTCTTCTTCGTCCTCAACGTCCTCGAACGTTGGCTTCTTCTTGATCAACTCTTGTATGTCCACAGCACGACAGGCAATCTTTTCGCCGGCGTCATTGACGTGATGGTTCTCAAAGATATTAGGAACATCTGTGTTATCTTGTACATCAGGAGTAGTGTAAGCATCATCTTGTTGTGCAACTTCATTAAACAAATTCCTCTGCTCAAACCTTTGCAATACTCTCCACTCATCGCTATGTGCAAATGTGTCTTCTAAGAAAAATATCTGTGTTGCTTGATTTGCCAAAATAAAAGGCTCATTGGTCTGGTACGCCACCTTGACATTGATGAATTTGAAATAATCATCAACTCTGGGTTTTGCGATCCTGGAAAATAGGTTATACCAATGACAGCACAACAGAAGCACACACCGATGATCCTCGAAACTGGAGATATACTGCAACTGAACAATGTCTGTTATGTTAGCATACATTTCAGTTGTCTCTTTGTCATACGTATCTATGTTCATGATGGCACTGTTTTGTGTCTTCCTGCCTTCGTCTCGTGCAAGGGTGTTGTAGCGCACATCTCCAACAACATAAGATTCATAATGTCTTACCCGAGTATCAGGACCCATTGCTAGTGAGTAAAGGGCATCATCAACCGTCTTCCCATCCTCCCGCATCTTCTTAACCTATGGTTAGAAAATAGACAAGCTGATCATCTTATGTACTCAATATATTAAAAAAACTAACATTGCACTTCAAAAGCTTACATGGTTCTTGAACCATTTCGCAAATCCTACCATAACCAGTTTGTCAATGTTTCTTGGATTTTGCGGCAGTAACTCCTCTTTGTAGATGCTGCACAACATAGTGATCGCGTCAAACATCTAAATATATAAGAATGTGCTGCAACTTTAGTAGATTATGATGTATAAGCTGTAGTACTGCACTTACTTGATATAAGGTAGTATCTCAGGACAGTTATTCAACACATACCAAACCATTTTGTCCAAATCTTTAGGTTTGTCCTCTTGTCGACTCTTCCCTGTAACTCGAACAGAATAATCGAAAACATTGAGCCCGGGATTGTCTTCACCCACCTCTTTGCTAAGCTGATCAGCTTTTCAATGTATTTTGAGCAGAATGTCAACGATTCTGTAGGAATGTAGGCCTCTGCAACGGAACCCTCGGGTCTAGCTCTGTTCCTAACATAGCCCTTGAAAGTGCCTAGCCGCCTTTCAATAGGGTACATCCAGCCATACTGTACTGGACCTCTAAGTAGTGCCTCATCAGGTAGATGAACAACCAAATGCACCATCACATCAAAGAAGGCTGGAGGATATATCTTCTCAAGGTCGCATAGGATAGTTGGTATCTTTTCTCTAAGACGCTCCAAAGCATCTATCCTGATATTTCTACTGCAGAGTTCCCTGAAGAACTATCCCAACTCTGCAACTGCTCTGTATAAGTCAAGGCGGCCCAATCCTCTAAGGATAACAGGTAAAACCCTTTGAAGTAGGACGTGGCAGTCATGAGTTTTCAACCCTTGTACCTTGTTTCCATCTGCACTAACTCTCCTTTCAGGGTTGGAAGCAAATCCATGTGGGAATCTCACACATGACAGGACCTCGCAGAATTCTTTTCTTTTTACCTTGTCCAAGACGTACACAGCTGGTGCCATATACCATGGTTTACCTTCATCTTGCACCTGCAAATCCTTTCTGATACATAGCATTAAGATATATTGGTCCCCCTTCAATCCCGTATGCATCAATTTCTAAGCTAGGTTGAAGCTTTTGTCACTCTAGCCCTCCAATACATAGTCCTATCAACATAAAACTAACCGTATGGTGTGATCCACGCACGCGCTCATATGATGGGCACCAAAGGACAACAACATAACCACAAGCAAATTAAATCAATCATAGCAATTCATCAACCACCAATAGGACAACGAAAATCTACTCAGACATCATACGATGGCAACACATCATTGGATAATAATAAGAAGCATAAAGCACCATGTTCAAGTAGAGGGTACAGTGGGTTGCAGGAGAGTGGACCACTGTAGATAGAGGGGGGAAGGTGATGGAGATGTTAGTGAAGATGGCGGAGGTGTTGGTGAAGATCGCGGTGATGATGGTGGCCCCCGGCGGCGTTCCGGCGCCACCGGAAGCAAGGGGGAGAGAGCCCCCCTTCTTATTCTTCTTCCTTGACCTTCTCCCTAGATGGGAGAAGGGTTTCCCCTCTGGTCCTTGGCTCCCATGGCGTGGGAGGGGAGAGAGCCCCTCCGAGATTGGATCTATCTCTCTGTTTCTGCGTTCTGGCATTCTGCCCTGGCACCGTTTCCTTTATATCTGGAGATCCGTAACTCCTATTGGATTGAAACCTTCGCCCAGATGATTTTCCAAAAATTAGCTTTCTTGCGGCCAAAGAAGGGCATCAACCCCCTTACGGGTGGCCCACGAGGGTGGAGGGCGCCCCCACTTTAAGTGGGTGTGGGCCCCTATCTCGTGGCCACCTCGGGCATCGTCTCGCGTTGATTCTTCCTCCCAAAAATCACAAATATTCCAAAATAATTCTCCGTCCGTTTTTATCCCGTTTGGACTCTATTTGATATGGGGTTTCTGCGAAACATAAAACATGCAACAGACAGGAACTAGCACTAGGCACTGGATCAATATGTTAGTCCCAAAAACTAGTATAAAAGTTGCCAAAAGTATATGAAAGTTGAATAATATTGGCATGGAACAATCAAAAATTATAGATACGACGGAGACGTATCAGCATCCCCAAGCTTAATTCCTGCTCGTCCTTGAGTAGGTAAATTATAAACAAGATAATTTTTGATGTGGAATGCTACCTAGCATAATCTTGATCACATGTCTAATCATGGCATGAATATTAAGACACGAGTGATTCAAAGCAATAGTCTATCATTTGACATAAAAACAATAATACTTCAAGCGTACCAATAAAACAATCATGTCTTTTCAAAACAACAAGGCCAAATCAAGCTTATCCCTACAAAATCATATAGTTTGGCCATGCTTCATTTTCGTCACACAAAATGCCCCCATCATGCACAACCCCGATGACAAGCCGAACAATTGGTTCATACTTTTTAACGTGCTTCAGCTTTTTCAACCCTCACGCAATACATGAGCGCAAGCCATGGATATAGCACTAGAGGTGGAATAGAATATAATGATGGAGGGATTTATGTGGAGAAGACAAAAAGGAGAAAGTCTCACATCGACGCGGCTAATCAACGGGCTATGGAGATGCCCATCAATTGATGTCAACATGAGGAGTAGGGATTGCCATGCAACAGATGCACTAGAGCTATAAAAGGATACTCAACAAAATAAAACTAGTGGGTGTGCATCCAACTTGCTTGCTCACGAAGA
Source organism: Triticum dicoccoides (assembly GCF_002162155.2). Taxonomy (NCBI): domain Eukaryota; kingdom Viridiplantae; phylum Streptophyta; class Magnoliopsida; order Poales; family Poaceae; genus Triticum; species Triticum dicoccoides. Next base: position 191,161,846 of record NC_041387.1, on the reverse strand, counting down.
CCTAGGGCATTTGAGGAAGCCCATCATAGGAATATACAAGCCAAGTTCTATAATGAAAAATTCTCACTAGTATATGAAAATGACAACCTATGAGACTCACTATATGAAAAACATGGTGCTACTTTGAAGCACAAGATATGAGACTCACTACATGAAGAACATGGTGCTACTTTGAAGCACAAGTGTGGAAAAATAGATAGTAACATTGCCACTTTTTATTTATTTCTTCTTTTTTTTCTTTTTTTTCTTTGGCCTTTCATTTTTTTTCTTTTTGGCCTTTCTTCTTTTTCTTTTTGGGGACAATGCTCTAATAATGATGATCATCACACTTTTATTGATTACAACATATGAATTATAACTCGAACTAGAACAAGATATTACTCTATATGAATGCCTCCGGTGGTGTACCGGGATGATGCAATGAATCAAGAGTGACATGTATGGAAAATTGTGCATGGTGGCTTTGCCACAAATACGATGTCAACTACATGATCATGCATTGGCAATATGACAAAAGTAATGTATGTAATGATGATGATGAACCGATTGGTGGAAAGTTGCATGGCAATATATCTCGGAATGGCTATGGAAATGCCATAATAGGTAGGTATGGTGGCTGTTTTGAGGAAGATATAAGGAGGTTTATGTGTGATAGAGCGTATCATATCACGGGGTTTGGATGCACCGGCGAAGTTTGCACCAACTCTCAAGGTGAGAAAGGGCAATGCACGGTACCGAAGAGGCTAGCAATGATGGAAAGGTAAAAGTGCATATAATCCATGGACTCACATTAGTCATAAAGAACTCATATACTTATTGCAAAAGTTTTTTAGCCCTCGAAGCAAAGTACTACTACGCATGCCCCTAGGGGGATAGATTGGTAGGAAAAGACCATCGCTCGTCCCTGACCGCCACTCATAAGGAAGACAATCAATGAAACACCCCATGCTTCAAATTTGTCACACAACGGTTACCATACGTGCATGCTACGAGACTTACAAACCTCAACACAAGTGTCTCACCAATCCACAGCCACCCACTAGCATGACTCTAATATCACCATCTTTATATCGCAAAACTATTGCAAGGAATCAAACATATCATATTCAGCGATCTACAAGTTTATGTAGGATTTTATGACTAACCATGTGAATGACCAATTCCTGTCATCTCTCTAAATCGATATAAGTGAAGCAAGAGAGTTTAATTCTTTCTACAACAGATATGCCCATGCTCTAACAAATATAAGTGAAGAAAAAGAGCATTCTACAAATGGCAGTTTTCTATGGGAAGAGAAACAGGCAATCCAGACTTCAAATGATATAAGTGAAGCACATGAAGCATTCTATAAAGCCATACTCAATTTTTTTTAAGTGAAGTGCAATGAGCATTCTATAAATCAACCAAGGACTATCTCATACCAGCATGGTTCATAAAAGAAAAATGAAAACTAAATGCAAAAGACGCTCCAAGACTTGCACATATCGCATGAATGAAACGAATACGAAAACATACCGATACTTGTTGAAGAAAGAGGGGATACCTTCTGGGGCATCCCCAAGCTTAGACACTTGAGTCTCCTTGAATATTTACTTGGGGTGCCTCGGGCATCCCCAAGCTTGAGCTCTTGTCTCTCTTCCTTTTCCTCATGTCGAGACCTCCTCGATTAGACACTTCATCCACACAAAACTTCAACAGAAAACTCGGTAAGATCCGTTAGTATAATAAAGCAAATCACCACTCTAAGTACTGTTGCAAACCAATTAATATTTTGTTTTTGCATTGTGTGTACTGTAATATAACTTTCCCATGGCTTAATCCACCAATATAAATTGATAGATTCATCAAAACAAGCAAACTATGCATCAAAAACAGAATCAGGGGAGGAGAGAGAGAGGCAATTTACGTTAACCCTTTCGTAGGTTCCTGTAGATGTAGAAAGATGTGAAATGCGTGAATGTGTAGTGGACGTACTATTGGAGTGCCTAAGATAATTTGTGTATGTGTAGACCCTATGTGTTTATTTTACTTCGCATGTTAGATTTGTCTCGGTTCAATAAAAAGCAGAGTTGGTGATGATGGTGTGCCTGTCATCCTGCAATATAGACCATACGATCTATATCTAACGGATAGGAAGCAAACTATGACAATTTACCCGCACTCCTCTCCACATTTGCAGATAAAGGCTTTCCCTCGTTCGTCCTTTTCTCCCACAAGATCTTGATCTTCCGTGCAATGCACGGGCATCTTGCTAGTACTCCTACAATATGTATATTATTGTGAAAGTCCATATACACCGGCCGAGATTAATGCAAACACGACAGATTTTCATTACATTTCAAACTTTTATAGGACAGAAAAATAAAAGAAACCCGACCCTAAAACTATTCTACGGCGGCGACCGACGTCCTCCATCTGCGATCTCTATGTACAGGGGCGGGGTTCAAGACCCGTGAAGTGAAGGTGCGGTCTCCGGCGAGGAAGAGTAGAACACGGGATACGGACCGGCTAGTTGGCACACCATGCCCTGCCGCCTCCTATGCCCTACTCATCCTCGGAGGAGCCCCCGACCTCGGCGGTGCCGGACGTTGGACAGCGGCAAGTAGGACGCGTGGCTGCCGGTGCTCCTGTCATCGGCCGCTAGCGTGGCCACCGCTTGTGCGGTCGTGTCCGCGTCCGGCTATGCCACTATTGCGTCGTGAGAGGCGACTTGAGCGAGGGCGGCGACCTCGAGCTTCATTCCCGAAGACAAGCTCTCCCGCAAAGCGTTCGCACTTGCGGTCATGGCGGATGTGGTGCCAGGTAGGAGGACGATGCGCTATGGTGTGGAGGTTAGCTAGGTGTTGTCGCTTTAAGTAGCGCATTCCGGTGAGGCCAAGCGTCCGGGTGCGTCATCAAGTCGCCAGAGTTGTTTCCTCGGGCACCGAGCCTCTTAACGATGACATACGAACGGACGGCATGAATGCGGGCAGCTGGCGCCGGCTGGGAACGCACCGCGCGACGGCGTGAAGGACGAGGGTTTTGGTGTGCCAGGGTAGTCAGCTGCAGTCGTGGCAACGTTGGAGATGCCCTTTGCTCACATGCGATCCCCGCATGTCATTGAAAAAGCAAGACAACCCGGCATGGTCTCAGGTCCAGCGGATGCAGTTGGCCGTTCTACACTACTCCGCGGACGTGTCGCGGCGCCCCGTGCATCCTCGACGAGCCGGGTGCTGGGATGTGTTTGGATTGTGGCCAAAGTGCACCTTACATAAATTTTGGTCATGACCCAAAGATTGGTCTTTGTTTGGATGGTTGCCATTTTTTGGCATGCCAATGAACTCTAGCCAACTCTAGTTCATTTTTCTTGCCAATGTCGGCCAAATCATGGGAAACCAATACCTCAACCAAAATTTTGGTCATGACCCAAAGATTGGTCTTTGTTTGGATGGTTGCCATTTTTTGGCATGCCAATGAACTCTAGCCAACTCTAGTTCATTTTTCTTGCCAATGTCGACCAAATCATGGGCAACCAATACCTCAACCAAAATTTTGGCTACCCAATGCTTTGATGGGGCAACCTTGGGCACAAACCAAACATACTGTTGGTCGTGCCACATCACTAATGCCACCCTCGGCACACTGAAACCGACCGTGTCTAGCGACGATATGAGCGTGTTACTCACCGCGGTCGCCGTGTCCAGAGGCGGTGCTGGAGCTGCACCCCGTTGTTGGCCCCAAAGACCCACATGAACGGTTGTCGGTGGCGAGGAGGTCGTGGGCTAGCTCCTCCATTGGACTAGTCTGCGCTACGTCGTCCCGATGGGTGTGCCCCACATGTCGGTTTCCTTGTTTTCCCGGCCATATTCTAGTGCCAGTGCTCCGCGTTGTGCATTAGGCCTTTCACTATGTAGGCCAAGTGAGACAACTTATTGTTTATTTGAGCCATTCAAGTATAATCATGTGGTGTTTGCTTATTTCTCATTCCTCTCCAACCCTCTTCTCCATCGATCATGTCGCCCTCCAGTCGAGTCCATCCTCCCGCATGCCTCATTTGAACATTCCGCCGAGTATCATTCGCATGTACCCACCCTAGTCCTCTTTCAATAGATCTCCGGACTCCGAGATGAAATTGAGAGGGAACGAGTGGGGGCACGTGATACCTAAGGCGGATTCAAAATTTTGAACCGGTGATCATAGCATCCGCAAATCATATATAAAGGGTATTGAATGTTCGTTTCATTTTTGAACGTACAATATACTCCCTCCTATCCTTTCTAGTTTACAGATAAGTTTTATGTGTAGTCAAAGTATCTCTACTTTGATCAAAAAGGTATCAACATTCAACAACGCCCAATCAATATTGTTAGATTCATACGTACTCCTAGATTTGTACTTGAGATGGTTTCCAATTTCACTATTGACAAGATTAATAGTACATGAGATGTATAATGTGAAAATTATATCATTGGAAACTCCTTTCACATACGAATTTGACCGTATGCTTTGTGTAAGTTTCATGTCATATATTATTACTCTAACATTTGGTCAAAGTTAGCCTCGAAAAACGCATTAGGCCCTGTGTAGTAAATGGAAGGAGGGAGTAGTAGTGGAAGTGGATCCTCTGACGTAGGTATCCCTGCCTTACCCTCCCTTTCGATCACTTACTGGCGGACCCCATGCTTGCTAGGCCCCGCATGTCAGTTACTCAATGGGTTCGGCCACGTCAGGGGATCCTCATTCGTAGTATACTCCCTCTGTTTTTATTTACTTCGCATAAAACGGAGGGAGTGGTAGTATAATAAATGACGCGGGCGGGGTGTAACGCCCCAGATTCGATGCGCCAGATGTCCTCCAGTTATTCTTCGTTGTTGCCATATCATGTGCTTGCGTGTTGCATTTTGCCATGTCATCATGTGCATTGCATTGCGTACGTGTTTGTCTCATGCATCCGAGCATTTTTCCCATTGTCCGTTTTGCAATCCGACACTCCTATGTCCTCCGGCGTCCTTTCTTGTCTCTTTTCGTGAGTGGGTGTTAAACATTCTCGGAATGGACCGAGGTTTGTCAAGCGGCCTTGGTACACCACCGGTAGACCGCCTGTCAAGTTTCGTGCCATTTGGAGTCCGTTTGATACTCCAACGGTTAACCGGCTAGCCGTAAAAGCCTCTTTTGTTGCAGCCCAACACCCCTCCAAAGTGGCCCAATAACCCATCCAAACCCCCTCCATGCTCTTGGTCGTTAGATCACGATCGTGTGGGCGAAAACCACACTCCATTTGGAGTCTCCTAGCTCCCTCTACCTATATATATGTGTGCCTCCCCCGAAATTCTTGCAGTCCAAACCCTAGCACCGCTCCCCTCCCGCCGCCGGACGTTTCTTCCCCGCCGCCGCCCTAAGCGAATCAGCCGCCGCCACGTCACCCTCTCTCTCTCTCCCGCCGTCGCAGCCCACTGAGCCCAGATCCGGTCCGCCCTGGGCCGAACCCGGACCCTGAGCCCCCGCGCGCCTCCGCCGCCGGCCTTCGCCGCCGCCTCGCCGCCCGCGCCGG
>NC_041387.1:191149230-191156149 GCF_002162155.2 Triticum dicoccoides | reverse complement strand
GCCGCGCCGCGTCGCCTCCCACGCTGGCGCCTGCCGCGCCGCCGCCCGCCAGTGTCGGACACCGGCGACCCCGCTGCCCTCGCTCCGAGCCGGAGCTCCTCGCTGCCCTCCGCCGCGCCTCCCCCCTCGCCCCTCCGGCTCGTCGCCGGCCGGATCCGGCAAGATCGGCCCGGGAAAGCCTCGCGGCCCTTCTTCCTCCCCCGCGGCGATGAACTCCGGCCGCCGCATCCTATTCTCTGGTGATCCTCGTGAACCATGCAAACCCTAGATCCGTTCGAGGTTGACCCCGATTTTTCCCCGTCATTTTGTGTAACATTTTATTCCCCTGTTCATCATGCCATAACTCATCATCCATAGCTCCGTTTTGCATGTATGAGATATCGAAATGTTCATTGTGAGATGCTCCTCATTTCATTCCATTCTGCCATGCTCGTTTGAGTTCATATTGATGCTCAAATCATCGTTGCAAGAGTGCTATATGATGTTAACCTGCTAAGACTGTTATAACTTGCTGTTTTGTCTTTTTCATTGCATTTTGTGTGTGTATCCTATGAGTTTGATGTCTACATGTGTTTTGTACTACATGATGCCATATTTACAGAGGTGCAATCCATGTATTTTTTGTGAGCCTTGTAGTGAGTGCATCGAGCTCGTGAAGTAGGGTACTTGCTGTTGCTGTTTTGCTAGGCTGAATCTGCTATATCCTGATGCTATGTAAACCTGCTGCTACGAGTCTTTCTATGCATATTCTGGAGATGTTCAGTAAGTATGTTTTGTTATACATGTCATGCTCTATCCATCGATGCCCCTGGTTGCATTTATATCCTGCTGTAGCTTGTTATTATATTGCTTTCAAATTTCTAAATAATGTTGCTGTCAGCCTGTTAACATTAGGTTCAGTTTTGCCATGAGCTTTGCTAGTGATCCATGCACCCTATGAACTTGTTCTTGCCATGTATAGCTTCATAAATATGTGATCTTACTGTTGGTTACCTTTTAGTGCCATGTATTGCTCTGTGGTGAGTTGTACAAGCTCACTAACATGCCTACTTATTGTTGTTCCTGCCATGTTTGAATCTGTCATATCATTTACCATGTTTGCATGGATCCTACCATATTATCTGTTGATCTTTTGAATTAGTTCAGTAAGGTGGTTTTGTTCTTTGTCTTTAGTATTAGCATGCCATGCCTTTGTTTGCAATGTTAAGTTCCTGTAGCATGTTGTTTGATAGCTCTAAACATTGCAACCTGATGTTATTTCTGCGAAGTATGTAAACTGTTATTATTTGCAATCTTGCCATGTCCTTTTGAGCGTGATCTAGTGATTTCTGGAGATAGCTCAGTGTTCATGTTTTGTCATGCTTTACCTGTACTTCATGCCCATGCCTTTTTGTTTCACGTTGAAGTGTTGTAGCATCTTTTTTTGATGCTTGCTAGATGCCTAGTTGCTGGTTTGGACAGTTTGTCCTTTAAACTTGTATAGAGTGTATGTGTTGCACCGCTGTTCCGTTTTGAGTGTGCTCTATATGAAACTTGCTTGATTTTGCATGAAGTTTCATATTATCATGTTGTATCTTTGTTTTGAGGTGTGTGCTTGATGTTTGTATGCATTTTGCATTAATGCCATGTTTAACTTGTTATGCTCATATCTTCTAGGCCGTAGCTCCGAATTAAATGAACTTTATATGTAACTTGACTAGAATCTCGTGTAGATCATCTCGGTGCATCTTAACTTGCTGTTTAACAACTTCAACTTAATGTTTATTCAGTTGTGGACCAATTTCGAAATATGCATATGGGGAATTTCCGAAATTGTTATATGTTGTTTCCGGCCTCATTTAAACTTGCTTTGATGTGTTGCTCTTGTATGCATCATCTCTTGCCATGAGTAGCTCCATGTAGCTTTGTCATGCATCATGCTTGTTGTGCATCATGTCTTGCCTATGTGTTGTGTGCTTACCTTGTTGTTTGCTTCTTTCCGGTTGTGCTCCTTCTCGTTAGTTCCTGTTCGTTGCGATCGTGAGGTTCCGTTCGTCTACGCTTGGTTCGTCTTCGTGGCTTCATCTTCGTCATGGACTTGTTCTTCTTCCTTGCGGGATTTCAGGCAAGATGACCGTCACCTTGGATCTCTCTACTATCATTGCTATGCTAGTTGCTTCGTTCTATCGCTTTGCCGCGTTACCTACCACTTGCTTATCAAGCCTCCCAAATTGCCATGAACCTCTAACCTTTGTCACCCTTCCTAGCAAACCGTTGCTTGGCTATGTTACCGCTTTGCTCAGCCCTCTTATAGCGTTGTTAGGTGCATGTGAAGTTGAAGATTGCTCCATGATGGACAGGATTATGTAGCGATATCACAATATCTCTCATTTAATTAATGCATCTATATACTTGGTAAATGGTGGAAGGCTCGGCCTTATGCCTGGTGTTTTGTTCCACACTTGCCTCCCTAGTTTCTGTCATATCGGTATTATGTTCCCGGATTTTGCATCCCTAACGCGGTTGGATGATTCATGGGACCCCCTTGATAGTTTGCCTTGAATAAAACTCCTCCAGCAAGGCCCAACATTGGTTTTACCATTTGCCTACCACCTATACCTTTCCCTTGGGAGTAATTAACCCGAGGGTCATCTTTATTTTAGCCCCCCGGGCCAATGCTTGTCTAAGTGTTGGTCCAAACTAGAGCACCGTGCGGGACCATCGCTTGGCAACTTTGGTTACGTTGGTACCTGTACGCTTAGCTTATTCGGTGTGTCATGAGAACGAGATACGTGCGACTCCTATCGGGATTGTCGACACATCGGGCGGTCTTGCTGGTCTTGTTTTACTATTGTCGAAATGTCTTGTAAACCGGGATACCGAGACTGACCGGGTCTTCCTGGGAGAAGAAATATCCTTCATTGACCGTGAGAGCTTGTGATGGGCTAAGTTGGGGCAACCCTGCAGGGTATAAACTTTTGAGAGCCGTGCCCGCAGTTATGTGGCAGATGGGAATTTGTTAATGTCCGGTTGTAGATACCTTGACACCAGATTCGAAATAAAATGCATCAACCGCGTTAGTAGCCGTGATGGTCTCTTTTCGGCGGAGTCCGGGAAGTGAACATGGTTTTGGGTTATGTTTGACGTAAGTAGGAGTTCAGGATCACCTCTTGATCATTGCTAGCTTCACGACTATTCCGTTTGCTCTCTTCTCGCTCTTATTTGCGTATGTTAGCCACCATATATGCTTAGTCGCTGCTGCAACCTCACCACTTTACCCCCTTCCTTTCCCATTAAGCTTTGCTAGTCTTGATACCCATGGTAATGGGATTGCTGAGTCCTCGTGGCTCACAGATTACTACAACAACAGTTGCAGGTACAGGTTATGCGATGATCATGACGCGATGGCGATGTTTGCTTGTGTTGGAGTTCTTCTTCTGCTTCTTCTTCGATCAGGGGATAGGTTCCAGGTCGGCAGCCTGGGCTAGCAGGGTGGATGTCGTTTGAGTTTCTGTTTGTGTTTCATCCATAGTCAGATGGTGACCTTATGTAAGATGATGTTGTATTAGTGTGGCATTGTATGCCTTTTGTATGTATCCCCATCTATTATGTGATGTTGATGTAATGATATCCACCTTGCAAAAGCGTATCAATATGCGGTTCTATCCTTGGTGGGACCTTCGAGTCTCTTTAGGATAGTATCACATATTGGGCGTGACAAGTTGGTAGCAGAGCCTCGACCGACCTTAGGAGCCCCCCTTGATTGATCGTGTAGGATTTCTTTTACTCCTCATCCCCTTCGACGCTCTGGTGAGGAATCTTGATGTAGGTGTTTTGAGTTACTCCTCTTGCCTTTTCAAATTTTCTTTAGGATCACGCAGTTGGTTTTCCGGTTGTTGGTTCTCATCTCTTTTCATCCGGTGCATTTTCTCGTCAAGATGATTCGACCCTCTCCATTTTTGCAAGTTCAATCCTCAGTTGTTTTCTTTTTCCACCTGCCCACCCCTTTTCTTCTCGAAACCGGAGTCCGTAATCGAGTATCCATCCTACTCGTGTGAAGCCTTTGCCTTCTTTCAACCGGTGTTTCTCTTCAAGATATTCGTCAGTTTCCCCTTCCAAGTTGCCTTTGTTTTCCCGCCATCCCACCCTTTCTCTTCCCGGAGTTTGAGTCTCTTTCGACCATCAATTTCATTCGTGTGGAGCATCTTCAGTCTTTCGACAATTGTTTCAACCAGTGAATTCTCGTTTTGTTCGACATTCTTCATCTCTTTTTCTTCTCCGGTGGATTCAATTCCAATTTTCGGTAGTGATTATATTCTTTCCCTCGGCTCAAGTGTTTTCCCTGCTCGTTCGCCTCTCGCCAGTTTATCCTTCCGGAGTGTTCAAGACATCTCAGGAGATTCTTCTGTGTTCCAATTAATTCGAGATTGTCACCTCATTCAAATACTTCAATCGTTACGGTGCATCATTTCTCATTCGACAATCCTTTCCAACGGTGTTTTTTTAGTGGGCCCTAACCCACAGGTCTTTCCCAGGATCTTACCTGACTCTTCTGATTTTTCGGAGCTATTCTTAAATTCTTTTCGAAGTATGACGTAAGTATGAATTTCATCAGTTAGATGCTTTTCCAAGTTCGATTTCAAATCATTTTCATTGTTGGCTCAACCTCTTCACTTTTCATTCTTCCGGAGTGTCTCAACAATTTTGGTGGTGTTTTCCGTCGTCATTTGAAGACTAAAGAAGAGTTTTTCCTCTAAATCTTGTCTGTTCTCTCGAAGATTCGTGGTTCTAACTTCATGTTATCCTCTCGAATTATTCCATTTGTCAAATATTCTTTTCTTACCCATCCGGAGTATGTCATGAGTTGTTTTCCCATTTATTTTCACCGGAGGCCATCATTCCAGAAGAATTATTTGTCCTCACATTTCAGCTACCGTTATCCAATTATCCCGGTGCTTCGTTCAAGTGTTCTTTAATCAGCTCATGATCTCTTTGTTCTCTTGCATCTAAATCCCCTCTAACATATTGGTTCTTCTAATTTCTTCCCGGTGATTCATTCTCTTTCATTAGTCTTTTTCGAATTCTTACGGTGGTTCGTTCAAGATCCTTTTTTATTTGATTATCATATTAATTCATTCGTTCTTTCCAAATCCTACCGGTGGTTCATGAAGACCTTCTCAAGTTTGCGATATGTCACTTCTCAATCCTTTTCAAGAAGAATAAGTAGTATGCAAAAATCCATTGCTTGTCATCAATTTAATTTGATGAAGGATAAACATACAATAAATCTTATTCTTATTTTATCCAAGTGAGTAATTCCTTCCTTCGGAGTTTGTTCTTGATGAATAAATTCTAGTTCCAAGTGTTTTCATCTTTTCTTTTCCGGAGTTCAAATTTCCTCGGCCATTTCATCGGAACCTCCATCTAAATCATCGCAAGGCTCATCTTATTCTTTCTTCCTTCATTCTATCTCATCATCCTTTTGTCACTGGAGTTCTTCATGGTGGTTCTTCATGATTCAATTCATTCTTCAAGAGTTCATCAAGATTCTTGTTGGAGGAGCTCAAGTATCTTTTCTTCTCGCGTCTCGAAGTGCAATTGATTCTCCGTATTCTTTTGAAGTGGAGTTTTGCATATCTTCATCCTTCTCAGCTATCCAATCATTTCCATTTGTGGCCGGTTATCACCTTATGATCTTGAGATGTTACCTATAAGACCACAACAAGTTTATTCTTTTCATTGTTGATTTTCTCAACAACTCCGTTTAAACCTTCCTTCTAAAGATGCTTTCAATTTCATTTGTGGCACAAGTTGTCATTTTCTTCTCCGTTCTTTTCATTCAACTCTTTCAATTCTTTCGGGAGGTTTTGTGTCATGTCTTCATCAAGTATCATTCCGTCCTCTCAAGCACATGTTCTATTCCTTCCATGTTCAGCCGGAGTGCTGTCCAAATTCTTCCATGCTTATTCTTTTCTGCCTTGTCTAACCGGAGTGGTTTCAGAGTCTATCTTGTTTCCATGAGCATTTGATTCTCGTCATATTCGCCTTTTCTCTTTCTACCCGAGTTCTCTTGTCTTTGTTCATCTTCTCTCTTTTGTTTCTCGTTTCACCTCATCCCTTTCTCTTCCGTCTCGCTCCTAAGATCTCGGGACGAGATCTCTTGTTAGTGGAGGAGTGTTGTAACACCCTTGATTCAATGCGCCAGATGTCCTCCAATTATTCGTCGTTGTTGCCATGTCATGTGCTTGCGTGTTGCATTTTGCCATGTCATCATGTGCATTGCATTGCATATGTGTTCGTCTCATGCATCCGAGCATTTTTCCCGTTGTCCGTTTTGCAATCCGACACTCCTATGTCCTCCGGCGTCCCCTTCTTGTCTCTTTTCATGAGAGGGTGTTAAACATTCTCGGAATGGGCCGAGGTTTGTCAAGCGGCCTTGGTACACCACTGGTAGACTGCCTGTCAAGTTTCGTGCCATTTGGAGTCCGTTTGATACTCCAACGGTTAACCGGGTAGCCGTAAAAGCCTTTTTTGTTGCAGCCCAACAACCCTTCAAAGTGGCCAAATAACCCATCCAAACCCCCTCCATGCCCTCGATCGTTCGATCACGATCGTGTGGGCGAAAACCGCACTCCATTTGGAGTCTCCTAGCTCCCTCTACCTATATATATATGTGCCTCCCCCGAATTCTCGCAGTCCAAACCCTAGCACCGCTCCCCTCCCACCGCCGGACGTTTCTTCCCCGCCGCCCGGACATGTCCGCCACCGCCCTCAGTGAATCAGCCGCCGCCATGTCACCCTCTCTCTCCCCCACCACCGCAGCCCACCGGGCCCAGATCCGGCCCGTCTTGGGCCGAACCCGGGCCCCGAGCCCCCGCGCGCCTCCGCCGCCGGCCTTCGCCGCCGCCTCGCTGCACGCCTCCGCCTCGCCGCGCCGGCG
>NC_041387.1:191139853-191148498 GCF_002162155.2 Triticum dicoccoides | reverse complement strand
TGCCGCGCCGCCGCCCGCCGACGCCGGACGCCGGCGACCCCGCCGCCCTTGCTCCGAGCCGGAGCTCCTCGCCTCCCTCCGTCGCGCCTCCCCCCGTCGCCCCTCCGGCTCGCCGCCGGCCGGATCCGGCGAGATCCGGCCTGGGAGAGCCTCGCCGCCCTTCTTCCTCCCCCGCAGCGACGAACTCCGGCCGCCGCATCCCATTCTCCAGTGATCCTCGTGAACCGTGCAAACCCTAGATCCGTTTGAGGTTGACCCTGATTTTTCCCTGTCATTTTTTATAACATTTTATGCCCCAGTTCATCATGCCATAACTCATCATCCGTAGCTCCATTTTGCATGTATGAGATATCAAAATGTTCATTGTGAGATGCTCCTCATTTCATTCCATTGTGCCATGCTCATTTGCGTTCTTATTGATGCTCCAATCATCGTTGCAAGAGTGCTATATGATGTTAACCTGCTGAGACTATTATAACTTGCTGCTTTGTCTTTTTCATTGCATTTTGTGTGTTTATCCTATGAGCTTGATGTCTACATGTGTTTTGTACTACATGATGCCATCTTTACATAGGTGCAATCCATGTATTTTCTGTGTGCCTTGTAGTGAGTGCATCTAGCTCGTGAAGTAGGGTACTTGCTGTTGCTGTTTTGGTAGGCTGAATCTGCTATATCCTGATGCTATGTAAACCTGCTGCTACGTGTCATTCTATGCATATTCTGGAGATGTTCACTAAGGATGTTTTGTTATAAATTTCATTCTATATCTATCCATGCCCATGGTTGCATTTATTGCCTACTGTAGCTTGTTATTATCTTGCTTTCAAATTTCTAAATAATGTTGCTGTCAGCCTGTTAACATTAGGTTAAGTTTTGCCATGAGCTTTGCTAGTGATCCATGCACCCTATGAACTAGTTCTTGACATGTATAGCTTCATAAATATGTCATCTTACTGTTGGTTACCTTGTCATGTCATGTATTGCTCTGTGGTGAGTTGTACAAGCTCACCAACATGCCTACTTATTATTGTTCCTGCCATGTTTGAATCTGTCATATCATTTGCCATGTTTGCATGGATCCTACCATCTTTTCTGTTGAACTTTAGAATTAGTTAAGTACGGGAGTTTTGTTTTTTGTCTTTAGTATTAGCATGCCATGCCTTTGTTTGCCATGTTAAGTTCCTGTAGCATGTTGTTTGATAGCTCTAAACATTGCCACAAGATGTTATTTCTCCTAAGTCTGTAAACTATTATTATTTGAAATCTTGCCATGTCCTTTCGAGCGTGATCTAGTGATTTATGGAGATAGCTCAGTGTTCATGTTTGGTCATGCTTTACCTGTACTTCATGCCCATCTGTTTTTTCACGTTGAGATGCTGTAGCATATTATTTTGATGCTTGCTAGATGCCTAGTTGCTGTTTTGGACAGTTTGTCCTTTAAACTTGTATAGTGTATGTGTTGCACCGTTGCTCCGTTTTGAGTGTGCTCTATATGAAACTTGCTTGATTTTGCATGAAGTTTCATATTATCATGTTGCATCCTTGTTTTGAGGTGTGTGCTTGATGTTTGTATGAATTTTGCATCAATGACATGATTAACTTCTTATGCTCATATCTTCTAGGCCGTAGCTCCGAATTAAATGAACTTTATATGTAACTTAACTAGAATCTCGTATAGATCATCTCGGTGCATCTTAACTTGCTGTTTAACAACTCCAACTTAATGTTTATTCAGTTCTGGACCAATTTCGAAATATGCATATGGGGAATTTCCGGAATTGTTATATGTTGTTTCGGGCCTCATTTAAACTTGCTTTGATGTGTTGCTCTTGTATGCATCATCTCTTGCCATGAGTAGCTCCATGTATCTTTGTCATGCATCATGCTTGTTGTGCCTCATGTCTTGCCTATGTGTTGTGTGCTTACCTTGTTGTTTGCTTCTTTCCGGTTGTGCTCCTTCTCGTTAGTTCCTGTTCGTTGCGATCGTGAGGTTCCGTTCGTCTACGCTTGGTTTGTCTTCGTGGCTTCATCTTCGTCATGGACTCGTTCTTCTTCCTTGCGGGATTTCAGGCAAGATGACCATCACCTTGGATCTGTCTACTATCATTGCCATGCTAGTTGCTTCGTTCTATCGCTTTGCCGCGTAACCTACCACTTGCTTATCAAGCCTCCCAAATTGCCATGAACCTCTAACCTTTGTCACCCTTCCTAGCAAACCGTTGCTTGGCTATGTTACCGCTTTGCTCAGCCCCTCTTATAGCGTTGTTAGTTGCAGGTGAAGTTGAAGATTGCTCCATGATGGACAAGATTATGTTGGGATATCACAATATCTCTTATTTAATTAATGCATCTATATACTTGGTAAAGGGTGGAAGGCTCGGCCTTATGCCTGGTGTTTTGTTCCACTCTTGCCGCCCTAGTTTCCGTCATATCGGTATTATGTTCCCGGATTTTGCGTTCCTAACGCGGTTGGGTGATTTATGGGACCCCCTTGATAGTTTGCCTTGAATAAAACTCCTCCAGCAAGGCCCAACATTGGTTTTACCATTTTCCTACCACCTATACCTTTCCCTTGGGAGTAATTAACCCAAGGGTCATCTTTATTTTAGCCCCCTGGGCCAATGCTTGTCTAAGTGTTGGTCCAAACTAGAGCACCGTGAGGGACCATCCCTTGGCAACTTGGGTTACGTCGGTACCTGTACGCTTAGCTTATCCGGTGTGTCCTGAGAACGAGATACGTGCGACTCCTATCGGGATTGTCGACACATCGGGCGGTCTTGCTGGTCTTGTTTTACCATTGTCGAAATGTCTTGTAAACCGAGATTCCAAGATTGATCGGGTCTTCCTGGGAGAAGGGATATCCTTCATTGACCGTGAGAGCTTGTGATGGGCTAAGTTAGGACACCCCTGCAGGGTATAAACTTTCGAGAGTCGTGCCCGCGGTTATGTGGCAGATTGGAATTTGTTAACGTCTGGTTGTAGATAACTTGACACCAGATTCGAAATAAAATGCATCAATCGCGTTAGTAGCCATGATGGTCTCTTTTCGGCGAAGTTCGGGAAGTGAACACGGTTTTGGGTTATGTTTGACGTAAGTATGAGTTCAGGGTCACCTCTTGATCATTGCTAGCTTCACGACCGTTCCGTTTTCTCTCTTCTCGCTCTTATTTGCGTATGTTAGCCATCATATATGCTTAGTCGCTGCTGAAACCTCACCACTTTACCCCCTTCCTTTCCCATTAAGCTTTGCTAGTCTTGATACCCATGGTAATGGGATTGTTGAGTCCTCGTGGCTCAAAGATTACTACAACAACAGTTGCAGGTACAGGTTATGCGATGATCATGACGCGATGGCGATGTTTGCTTGTGTTGGAGTTCTTCTTCTGCTTCTTCTTCGATCAGGGGATAGGTTCCAGGTCGGCAGCCTGGGCTAGCAGGGTGGATGTCGTTTGAGTTTCTGTTTGTGTTTCATCTGTAGTCGGATGGTGACCTTATGTAAGATGATGCTGTATTCGTGTGGCATTGTATGCCTTTTGTATGTATCCCCATCTATTATGTAATGTTGATGTAATGATATCCACCTTGCAAAAGCGTATCAATATGCGGTTCTATCCTTGGTGGGACCTTCGAGTCTCTTAAGGATAGTATCGCATATTGGGCGTGACACGGGGGAGGGGGAGGAACGTCGGTTTGCTCTCAACTGCGGTCCCACAAGCGAGCCAAAGCGCAAGACGAAGCGCGTTCCATTCGGTGAGCGACGTGGAGGGTCCAACGTGCTGGGCTACAACGCGAATTCGACAAGAGCGATGTACAGTCAAAACCGATTGACCAGTCGTCAGCGGAACCACTATTCACACCAGAACCTTCGCTGCTCGGCCTATGCCCTGCCCTAAAACCACACCAAATCTCCAGCCCATTCCCCCACCTTTCGATCCCCTAGCCCGCATCAAGCGTCCCCTAGTTCACTGGAAAGCCATGGTGCGCCGCAAGATCACTTACTACAAGATGCTGACGCCGGAGCGCCGCACAGAAATCACGGCGGCGGTCGGCGCCACAGACCTCCGTTCCCAAGCTCGCTTTGCAGCGGGCCAATCCCCGAGTTCTTTGGAGCCAAGCTACGAGGAGGAGGAAGCCGATCCAATATTCATGGCGGAGGTCGCGGTGCAGAAGGCCCCCGATGGGTATGAGACGATGGACGTCGACTTCGTGCCGGCGTCCGAGTCCCCCATGGTGCAGGCGGACCAGCGGTTCAACATGGCGATACTACAGGAGGACCGGGAGGCAGAGGCTCAACTCGACGCGGAGCGCGTGCATGCCGCTGCCATCGAGGTTCTCCTGCAGGCGGAACCGGATGTCGTGGATGTGAACTGGGCGGCGGAGGCTCAACTTGAGGCGGAGTGCGTGGATGCCGCTGCCATCGAGGCCCTCCTGCAGGCGGAACCGGACGTCCTGGACTTGAACCGGGCGGTAGAGGCTCGACTTGATGCAGAGCGCGCGGATGCCTCTCTCATCGACGCCCTCCTGCAGGAAGAATCGGACGTCCTGGACTTGAACCGGGCGGCGGAGGCTTGACTCGATGCAGAGCACGCGGATGCCGCTGCCATCGAGGCCCTCCTGCAGGCGGAACCGGATGTCCTCAAATTGAACCGGGCTGTGCTCTCGTCCGTGTAGAGCACCCGCACGCTCCACTTGAACGAGTAGCTGGAGGCCGAGGACAACCACGGTGCGGAGACACACGTCGGTAGCGACGGCTGGTTCACGCCGGCAGCCAAAGACGACGAGGCCGTCTCTTTCCGCATGCAGTGATAGTTATTCTTTATGTTGTTGTTTTTATGAATCTTTTGCTGTGTAAAAACATATATTTGTTATGCAAGTCGCCTGACTTGGGTCAGTCTACCATTTCAGGCGGTTGGATGAATATCCTACATCTCCTAACCCTTCTTTCCTTCTTCCTCACCTCTTCTTCTTCCCAAATAGACCACCGCACGGGCCATACAGGTACTCCCCAACATGCGGTTGGATAAACATACTCTATGAACAAAAATTATGTGTCAGCGATAGAATGGCTGAGTTTGCTTTGTTCACATGCGACATCACGTGTCAGTGAGGGTGTGTTCCCTTGGTTGGGTTTGCGGCGTGCAGGAGCGACTGTGTGAGGGTGCGGTGCGACCGCGACGTGTAGGAGCGACCGTGTGAGGGTGCGGTGCGACCGCGATAGCCATGCACAAGTGTACCTCCTTCCATTTTGAAAACTTTAGGCAAGCTTGGCAAAAATGTGTGGCGAAGTTTGGCAATGCAAGGCCTAGACCCAAACAGGATAAGTACGTACGTACTAGGAGTACTAGTGTTAAAAAAGAAAGGCGGGGTTTTCCTTCACGAGATTTAATCGATACAAACCCTTGTTTCACGTGTCAATTAATGCGTACTTTTTTGTCCAAAGACCAAAGAGCTAACCATCTCACTCCTCATCGCTTGATTAATGCAGCACCATGCAAACCAACCTTCTCACTTCCGCATGCATGCAGGGGATATTAATGTCCTTGGTTGCTAACCCCATCAATTTTGCCTCGATTAGTGTTAGTGGCCCTTTGCAAATTGTAATTTTGATATACTGGCCTTGTGTACAAAAGAAATGAAGGTAGTTACTATATTTGACTTCCTTCCCCATTGTGGTGACGTCGACGATATCTTTTTTTTATGGTTTGGCGAAATGCGTTCGACGGAGAACACCATTGAGGGAGACCACGGTAAGTCGTTCGCAAGTGCCGCCTGCAAGCCGAGACAACCGCCTTATTTGCATCCAGGAAGTCCGTTGAACCAAAGGACTAGTACTACTAGGAGTACTAGTGCGGTGAGATGGTTTCTCGAAGAAGATGATGAAGAAGCAGAGTCAACGAAGAGTGAAATGATGGTTGCTTCGTCCGTGCTTTTGTGATTTGACACCACACTGCTTTGTGATTTGTGATAGAAGGGACATGGGAGTAGACTCTGTGCTCTATACTGTACTACATGCGTCCAAGCATGGGAGAAAGAGGAGAGACGTTACATTTTTCTATTCCTTCAATCAATCAATCAGGGAGCTTCGGTTCCATCCTTTTGGCTTTGGCAACACCGTCCACAATGGTTCCCATGATGCCAAAAGCTATTCTCACATTTGGCTACACATTGTGTATGCCCTTAACCGTGCCACTTGATTTTGGTCCTATGTGCTATCTATACAAATCTCAATTATATTGATCTAAAAAATTATAGAATCAAGATTAGTAAAAAAGAGGTGATTTTGCCGCACGGATGGCGGGGGAGGTTTCTTATTTTCGGAGGACGTTGTCCTGGCGGTTTGCTAACATGCGGTCCCATGTGTCAGTGCTTTACCAAGCCGATCCGTGTCCCACATGAGGCAGAACAACGATAGAAGCAACACGTGGTTAAGTTGAAGAAGATGAGGGAGAAGCGGATTCAGCAACGACTGAAATGATGGTTGCTTCGTCCCTCCAACTTCTTTTTTTAGCATTATTACTTCGTCCCTCCAACTTAACTGCGGGAAAGGTGCAGCTTTGTGATTTGCGACTCATTGCTCATTAGTACGCCGACGCCATGACTTTGGGGTGCTTCACCCCGGCTGCTCTGCACTGTATTCCGGTATGGCACGTGGACCCGGTAGCTTGATGTCCCACATGTCGGCGAAAGGGACTAGAAGATTTATGAAAGCGAGTGCTCCACTCTTACGACGGAGGAGTAGATGACACGACGGCCCAGTGAATTTTCACTTGTACTGTATAGTACTATAGTTTTGTTGTTTCGCATGATCCATTGATACAAACCCAATTAAATAGGAAGGGCGGGATTTTTCCCGCGCGGTAGATGATACTGGACATACATTTCAAAGGCAATTTTAATGTATGCAAACTGAATAATTATAAGTAACAATATGATATCTAGTAAAACTAAAAACACATATGATTTATTGTGTTAGAGTGTAGTAGTAGTGCTGTAACATGTGAGAACGTGTAGAGATGTAGTTTTGGAGGGCCTACAGAGAGAAAAGCGTAATACGGTCACCGAACTTCAGAATAAGCTGATTACGGTCACTATATACGTTTTGCGGTGATTATACGGTCACTTGCTCACGATTCAACATCGGATTACACTCTGTTGACCGGCCAAATAGTCTGCGTGGCGCCATGTTGACTAGTTAAATTGACAACGTTCCTTGTGGGTCCCACCTGCCAGTTTGCATAGGGAAAAGGTCAGATAAACACAAATTTACGCAGGCGCGACCAGGCTCCAACCCGTGCGCGGGAATCACCTGGATGTGTATGTGTCTGTCAGGGCCTGATGTGTGCGCATGCACGTGTAGGTTGAGAACTTGAGCGTGAGAGTGTGTGTTGGTCATGTGGTGTACTGGTGTGTGCATGCATGCGTGTGTGTGTGCGTGTGAGTGTTGCGTGCGTGCGTGGCTGCATGTGTATGTGTGAGTGTTGCGTGCGTGCATGGGTGCATGTGTTTGTGCGAGTGTTGCGTGGATGCAGTTCGTGTGCATGCGTGCGTGTGTGTATAATCACCACACCAGCTCCTGTGTGTTAAAACAGACGGCTCAGCATACCAATACAAGGCCACCTTGTCCGCTGTGCCCGCGGTCATGACTTCGAACCACCGTTCAAATATTTTTTTTGTCGTTTGTTTTCTTTCTTACTAGCAAGATGCCCGTGCGTTGCATGTAACATCAAGATGCATTTGTATGACTTGTTTATCTTGTGAGAGAAAAGGATGAACGCGGGAAGGCCTTATTTGCAAATGTGGAGAGGTGTGTGGGTACCTTTTTGCAAAATTGCCATAGTTTCTTTCCTATCCGTCAGATATAAATCGGACGGCCTATATTGCAGGATGACAGGCACACCATCATCACCAACTCTGCTTTTTATAAGAGTGTATTTTATGTATTTTATAAGAGTGTAGATGTAGAGTAGATACAAGTCGACAGGTGGGCATGATGGTAGTGAGATAATGTGATGCAACACTAGAGGTGCCACGTGGAGCGTTTAACTGGTCAACTAGTCATGTAATGAGCAAATACAGAGTTGTACGGTGAGCCTGTGACTGTATAATAACCACTAAACATAAATGGTGACCGTAATGAGTGGATTCTGAAGTCCAATGTACGTATTGTGCTTTCGCTTCAAATACAATGATCGTCATTGCATATATCGCGAGAGAAAGATGAAACATGTGTGAATTTTCTGGGGGCTTACTTTTAGAGGACCTGGAGATAGTTTTGTGTGCATACATGAAAGGGGCGTATAGGGGGGGTATGCGATGGAGAGATAGATGCTCTTCGTTTCTCTTTATTATGACTAACTTTGTATATAGTATAAAAATATACAAATTCACAATGCGGAATAAATATCATTGTGGGCACCATGCAATGCAAATTAGCGTTTTCGTACTCCTCCATATAACTTTGTAATGTTGTATATATGTAGAAACTCTAAAATATTTTTTTGGCCACACTTTATTCAAAAGGAATGTTGTATGCGAAATAAACGTGAAGAGAGGGCTTTTTAGATCAATGGGGTACGTGATGTAACATGTGTGAATGTGTAGTTGATGCATTTGGCGGGGCCTAGAGAGGTATGTGTGTGTATTAC
>NC_041387.1:190967155-191139498 GCF_002162155.2 Triticum dicoccoides | reverse complement strand
GCACTAGAAATGAGAGTGGTCTAGAGAGAGAGAGACGAATATGACGTCACGACAAGAGATTCCATTCCCTTGAGTATGTATATGCAAGGGGGGAGGGAGTAGAGGCACCAGGAGAAATTTCTGTGTGTGTGGTGTTTGTGTTGGTATGTGTGGGTGTGAGAAGATAATGAGACGTGGGTGTAGAGGGTGTGTCACCGCATGAGGTCCGGTGGGTCGAGGTGAGGCCCTTCGTTCGGTTCCGTCCTGCGCCACATTGGTCGGCCCATGACGTATTTAGGAAGACCCATGGATGACTAGTCGTACAAGACAAAGATAGCAGAATTGTGAAGGACTCTATGTCCACTAACAAAGCCGGCTAGGATTTGTAATCCTAGGTTCTCGGACTAAGGCAACCCTTTTATCTCTGATATTACTATTCATCCAACCTAACTTTAAGGGGCATCCTATAGAATGCTCTGCTAGAATCATACTCGTCGATTAGGAAGAGAGGTGTGAGAGAATGCGTGAGTGACAGGCCTAAAGATAATGTGCATACATGAGACACGTAGGCAGGTCCATGTATATAGAAAGGGTCGATGGGGATTGTGCGTGTGTATGTTTGCGACAGGAAGAGTGCTTGTGATAAAGGTTAGTGAAAACAGTTGTAAATGGTTACGAGAGGGAGGGAGGGTTATATCTAGAGCATGTGTGCGAGAAAGACACCTCAGGAGAGAGTGTGTGAGTATGTGAGAGAGACCACCGATAGAGAGTGAAACTACACGTAAAAGACTGCTGTACACCATTGATTAAAGATATAAATTGTATCCAAATATTAGGATGGGATCATGATATTTGCAATTCGCGTAAGGAGCGGTCATTGATCCATCAGACATATAGATTATATCGAATCTGAGCATGTCTATGTTATTATTCGACCCAATTGATCCACATAGTTAGTATTTTGAACTCCAGACAATGCATCGCTTTAGCAATCGAATATAAACGTGAGTATAGTTCATGTTGTGTGTGTAAAGCACATTATACATACAAAAGTTACACAATGAACATTATAAATAGCTACCTATGAACTAGCATACATTTGTATTCAACTTAAGGTGGTTTAAAAAAATCAAATTCAACATGAAGTCCATTCAATTATTTGAATTTGATATCATGGCATTTGTAAACCATACCTAAATTATGGGGGCACCAATCTTTGCTCTGATTTTGTACATAATAGCATATGTAGTCATGTACAAAATAGATTCAAATTTAGCTCCTCCATTCCAAAATAATCGTAGTTATAGGATTTTCAAGTGTCAAAATTTCAAAAAGAAGCGGATAACTTAATGAGGTTTTCGAACATACAAGGTCAAATATAACGTTGTCTATTTAGGTCAATCCTCATAGTCCAAGAGCACTCTAAACGTGAATGCTTGTGTTTCAAAATTTCGAACGAGGCGCCAAAAGAGCCTTTACTCGTACGAAATCGCGTGAGACCAACGTTTGGTAGTACAAGGAAATTACTTTTCTAATAACTCCAACCCATGAAACCTACCGGATCGACGTCCAAAGGTCTAAACCGGGGTAGGTTTGTAGCTTCATCTAGACGCCACACAACCGCCTCCGAAAAACATTCATACACAATGGCCGCCTAAGCACACATGCGCGCGGCTGAAATCGCTCTCGCCCACTATTTGGGACACTTGAGATTACCATCCTACCCCCGACCTGCAGTAAGTCCAAAATTTAAGAGGGGGGTCCCCAAATTTCAAACAAGCGCGTCCCATCTTCTGTTCAAAAAAGCCAAAAACAAGCGCGTCCCAGACCGAAACATGGTTCCCCCACCCGTCCGATTCCCCATTCGTACTCCGTGTGCGCCAAAACTACCTCTCCACCAGCCGTGAAACCACGGCGTACTCCGTCCGCTACCCCATCCCACCCATCAACCGCCGCCCTCCTCCATCACGCCAGAGCCGATACCCCGATGTCGTCGTCCACCGCAACTTCAACCGCAATGCCCTCCACGGCTAGTAGTTGAAGCCGAGGCCGAGCCGTCCATACCCGAGCCAGTTCAACCATGCCATCCTGTGCCTCACCGCTGCCGCTCCAACTTCGCCACCCTCCACCGCACCGGAGCTGTTCCTGCTACACCGTCCTTCGCCGCCTCGGATCTGCTTCCCCTCTGCCGACATACGTCCACGGCAACACAGTCAACAATTTGGCCATGGGTTCGTCCAAGCCTGCACCCTCCAGAACATCGGTTTCCCCGGTAGAAAGAAGAAGATCGGCGCGACATGTGGAGGTGACCACACCGGCAATCGAAAAAGGTACTCCTCTTCCCTTATTCGTGCAAATCTTACGTCTCTGCTTGCACGGTATTCATCCCACAGAAGACACTAGTTGACCGCTTCTTCTTGATACTAGATGTTCCTAGTAACTCGCGATGCACAAGGTTTCTCCTCATATACTATTTGACCTTAGCTAGAGGTCAGTCGCCCCCCTGAATTTCAATTTCTGGCCAGTTGATTCCCAATTAACGGAAGCATTCCCCGGCGTAACAGGCGCTAGTACGCCTATTACGCTGGGGAAGCAGTGCCTTGATGTTTATCTTAGGTACGTGTGCGGCCTAGAGCTACTGGCGCCCGATCTGGAGGTCGACCGGGGTTAAAGGGATGTCCTAGGGGCGCTGCCAAGCACGGTGGTGGTGTGAGGTCGAGGGGAGGGCGGGGCGGCGGAGGTAGGGGTCTGGGCCGGTGGTCACTAGCGGTTCAAGAAAGATCGTCAACAGTGACTGGCGGGAGGTAGACGAAGGCCATCTACCCGTTCCTTATAGATCGGACGGTTCATTAAAAAATCGACTGACCTATTTATTTTCAGTCGACTGTTATCTTAGATATGACCACATGTGGTGGTGTGCTGGAGGAGTACTTGCATTTCCTGTGCTCATATATTACAAAATCATACGGAGTAGAATCTAATTTTGTTTGCCATGTAATGTTGTAGAGCTATCATATGTCTCCTGTCATTTATTTTTCAGCCAGCTGCTATCTGCTACTTTTATAGTGCACTAGTTCTGCACACACTTCACCCATACTCTCACTATTGTGTTTTTATGCAAGGGTATTTCAGAGTCTGCCGAAAGAGAAGCAGCAAAGAAAAGAGAGAAGTCGCGCCAGCTTTCTTCGCGGGTATGCACGACACGTTACAGTGCTATAAAGGGTGAAGTGTCAGCAGATGGAGACGGTAAACGTAGCTCTGGAGTTGATGACCTCGCTCGCAATGAGCCACCATCCCAGGTGCTTGCTTTAACTTCGCGGTGTCATATGTGGTTGCATGTTCCATATGGTGTCTAGCTTGTATTCGAAAGGCCGAAGTCGGTCTTTGGGGCTGTTTGGTTCTAGGCCTAGCATTGCCACACTTTGCCACATATTTTTGCCAAACTTGCCTAAGGTTAGTTGATCAAAATGATTGCCACAAGTTGGCAAGCCTAAGGGAATCTTGCCACATTTTTTGTGTGTATGCCATGTGGGGTCCAAGTGTGGCTTGCCTAAGGTGTGGCTTGAACCAAACACTCACCTAAGTTAGTCAAACTTGCCTAGCTTTAGGTGTGGCAACATTTGGTAAAGTTAGTCACAAACCAAACAGCCCCTAAGGAAAGATATTTTTTTACATGAACCACCATCCCGTGAGCACCAGAAGACAAATAGCTAGTCAGGGCACTGGCCAAGCCAGTGACAAGCCTAGCAAAGATAGGCATCACCTGGAAGCCAACTAAAAAGCTGCGATGGTGGCGAAGCAGCCTGCCTCCCACCAGGCTCTTAGGTCCTAGATGATCATGCTCACCACTCCAGCCGGATGTCTAGCTTGTATTGCTTCCAATTTGGTTAAATTCCATCTGCTTAGCTTACACATTATACCTTTGAATATGACATGCCTTTCTGTTTTTGGTACATACTAGTACATCTGTGTATTAACCATGTTCTTACATCAAACTAATGTTCTTGTGTATCCCTCATCAATCACTTATGACGAGGCAGGTAGGCAAGGGGACTACTCCTCATTTAAAGAATGCAGCGTCAGCCTCCTGACATGATTCTCAAGAAACAGAAATGCTAGATGAAGATGGTGAACATAGCTCTGTAGTTGATTACAACATTTCCCCTACACTAGCATCGCAGGTGCTTGCTCTAACTTGGCAACATGATATGTGGTTGCATGTTGCATATGGTGTCTACATTGTAATTCTTCCAATCTAGTTAAACTGCATGTGCTAGTCTGCTTAGCTTATACATTATACCTGTTAATGTGACATGCCATCGTGTATTTAGTACATAGTACATCTGTCTATTAAGCATGTCCTTACATAAAACTATTGTTTTTTTGTATCCCACATCAATCAATATGATGAGACACCTTTAGTATATGCAATGCAATATTAGTTGCATCTTTCATATGATTTATAGCATGTGTTGCTTCCAATTTGTTGAAATTCCATTTATGATGGGACGCTTTTAACTTGGCAGAGTCATATTGGTTGCATCTTTCATGTGGTGTCTAGATTGCATTGCTTCTTATTTGCTGGAATGATTTCTGCTTAGTTTACACAAACAGTTGTGAACATGCCATGCCGTCCTGTTTTTTGTACATATTCCATCCTGGTATCATGTGTTTGCCTTACATCAAAGTAGTGATTGTCAGTATCATGCATCAATGAGTTCTGAAGAGAGAATTTTATTGCTTTTTCTTGTCGGTTTTACTTGACAATTCAAAATCAATAAAGCGGAAGGAAGTTAGCAAGGCAGCGGATAAAGGTGCTCCTTCCGAACGGAGGGCCTCTACAGTTTCTACTCCTCCACACCCCAAGATGATTTCCAAGACAACACATGCATAGACACTCAACAAAGTTGTGTTTGTGATGAGCACGTCTCCCCTAGTGCAGCATCACCGATGCTCCCTCTAACTTGGCGCTGTTATATGTGGTTGCATGTTATGTGTGATGTCTAGCTTGTATTGCTTCTAATTTTGTTGAATTCCATCTGCTTACTTTACACATTATACTTGAATAAGACACATGTTCCTGTTTCTAGAACATACAATATCTGTCTATCACACCATGTTCTTACATCAAATTACTACTGTTGTGTAACCTGCAACAATCACTTATCATAAGACACGTTTGACTTCGGAGTGTGATATAGGTTACATCTCACATTCTTTTCTAGCTTGTACTACTAATTTGTTGAAATGGCTGTTATGACGAGACAGTTTTAACTTGGTAGAGTGATATTCATTGCATCTTTCATATGGTGTCTAGCTTTCATTACTTCTAATTTGTTGAAATGCCTTCTCCTTAGTTTACACATCATAAGCTGTGAATATGCAATGCTGTGAATATGCAATGACACTAATGACGAGAAACCTCTAACATGGTAGTGTGATGTTGTTTGCATCTTGCATATGATTTATTTCTTGTACTACTTCACATTTGTTTAAACGCCATTTATGATGAGACACTATTAACTTGGCAGAGCGATATTTGTAGCATCTTTCATATGGTGTCTACCTTCCATTGCATTGCTTCTAATTTGGTGAAATATCTTCTTCTTAGTTTACACATCATAGTTCTGGTTATCTCTTCCGTCCTATTTTTCATACATATTACATCCTCCTATCATGTGGTTGTCTAACATCAAAGTTCAGTTAGTCTGCATCACGCATCAATTTGTTCTGAAGAACTAAATTGTTATTCGTTTTTCTTGTCGGCTTGACTTAACATGGCACATAGAAAGAGGAAGAACCACAGAATGGCAGGGAATGGGAAGCGGATGAATCCTGCAGATTCTGCTGGTACTGATGGTGCAATAGAAGGTCAAAGTCCAGCGGAAAATTCTACAAACATGGCATCCCATGCTACACGAGCTGCAAAAAAGCCAAACAGAAACAAATAGCTGCCACCAAACAAGGAGAGTCAACCCTAGTTCTTGCAACACCTACGATAGTACTACCAGTTGCACGACTTACTCGTGCGTCAACTGAGCTAGCAGCATGTTCCCAAGCTCCCTTGCCACCTGACACTACTTCCCAACCACTCTTGACACAAGACGAGTTGGCAATATCAGATGAACCTTGTGAGCTTCAACAACAAGAAGGTAGTTGCTGGAGTCAAGTTACATTTGCATGCTTCTTTATATGTAGTCTCATAGTTTGATGTACACTAACACTTCCTATGTTTGTTGTTGGACTAGCACCTAGGCGCAAGAGGAAACAAACATCAGGGATATTGCTCGATAGGTTAACTAAATCTAGAGGGGGAAGAATGGAGATCCATTTTGAGGCAGGTTTAAAAAGGCCACGTGATGCTACAGAGTTAGCCAAGTTAGTATCAGAGGCAGCGATTGCCGTTAGGTGTCATGTATGTATCCTCCCAACATGGGTTCAGTACAGGAATGACAAAGACGAAACCCAGTTCAACACCTTCCTCAACCATTTATCTGTATGTATGGTCATGTATGGAAACTAGTAATATCGTCTTGCTCTGTCCCATACTTTCTAGGTTGCTGATAATGACACTCCCATAATTTTCAATGGATGAGGTTCAAGTTGGATAGCCAAGATGATGCAACCAGACAAGCTTGCACCCATGTTTTCAAGTCTGCTCTGCGACAATATCGATATAACTTGAGGAAAACTCACTTTGAAGGCAAGGCTAACAGTGAACTTTCCCAAACATCTCCCGTGGAAAATATATCGGATGAAGACTGGAGGGGCCTTGTTAAACACTGGTCTGATCCGAAGTATCAGGTACATTATATATATGTGATCAGATCACATGTTGAAGTCCTATTTACGCATGTGCCACACAAATCTATCTTCTTGTAGGTGAACTGTTCAAAGAACAAGGCCAACCGTACGAAAGTGAAATTCCAACAGACGACAGGATCTCGTAGCTATATTGCACACAACGAGGCTCTTGTAATTAGCTGCTATTTCACTCTTTTCGTTGTACCATATTATCAGATCTATATTGACTTGTTCAAAATGCAGAGGAAAGCCCGCAAGGACCAAAAAGTACCTGAACCAAATGCTATGGAAATCTTCAAGGACTGTCACACCAGCAAGAAGAAGGGCATGACTACACCAGTCAAAGCCGATGTTGTAAGTCCTTAATCCTCATGCCTTTTAACTACTACTTACTCTGACTTGTGCCTTGAACTGCATGGTTTGCAGCCAATGTCTATTACTCTTTTCAATTTTATACACAATTGTCTTAGCGTATCATTGCACCTTACAAGGTTTAAAAGAGAGGAGTGATGTTCCTTTGATCTTGACCCGTAATCTAGTTCCGTGCTGGACTTGCCCACACAACGTTACAATTGCTTGTTTGTCTGTTCTCAGTTGTTTTGTGATATGAATGATGTCATACTATGTTTACCGTATTATAAACTTCGTCTCTTTATCCTTAGCCCTCAATACAATGTGAATAAATAGACAATACATTAGCGATGGTACATGGTCATATGTTTGGAACCTGGTTTTATTATGTACTTTGCAATAAAATACAACTAATATTTTACATGGGTTCACCAGAATAAGTTTTGTATATAGACCAAAGTTATTTTGTTTGGTTTTGCTGCCTCCTTAATATCTTATGTTCTGGTACTACTAATGTAAAACCTCAACTTTTCAGCGAGCTATGGAAAAAATGGTGGAACCGCCACCTTCTGAAGGTGGCGAGGCAACTATAACCGCAATGTCAGCTCTTGCTGAAGTGGGTCAGTACCTGTCCACTAACAGTGCCAAAAGCACGTTCCTGCGTAATACTGGGTTGGTTGTTAAGGCAATATCGTCCAAACTGCCTCATGATCAAGATATGCAAGCTCAAAGCAATGTTGTATCTGCACTCCAGACACAAGTCCATTCCCTAACAGAGACCCTTTGTGAAACAAGGAGATACATTGTTTGATGTCGTCAAGATATGCATGGTATTGAAACCAGACTATCAGACATTTGCTATGTTGTTTAGGAGCCTAGGGGAAATGAAGGCGAGGGTTATGGTGCTCCATCGGACAATACAACATGAAAACGTAACAATCAGGTCAAATGAACTAATCTTCTGAACTTCTGGTGGTGCATTTATCTGCTAGACTGTTAAGTTTTATGCCAACCTTCCTTTTGTTATATAGTTGTAATTTGTTTTGGTGCGATACTTTATTCTTAACGTGCAGCCACCGGCTGAAGAAAATAGCAAGCCATTTTTGTATAGTGTAGAGTGTTCCCTATATTTGCACTGGTGGCGATCTTTGATGTTGAGTGGATGTAATCTATGCAATCGCCTTAATAGCCTAGCGTTAGTTTCGGCCTTATTTATTTCCTAGTCTTCTTTTTCCCTGGTTTGCTAGTGGCCGCAACTACCATGGGCCATATACGGGCCGTAGGATCCATGGGTCTCCTACGGGCCGTAGGATCTATGGGTCTCCTACGGGCCGTCGATAAATGGGCCTCCAACAGGGCCGTAGAATCGGTGGGCCTCGGACCGTCGGATAAATGGGTCTACATGGGCCGTAAACGGGCGTAATTGGTATCGACCCAACACGGTAACAGGCCGTAGGACAGCAAAGGCTTAATTCTGTCACAGGCATAACGGGTCGTTAATGGGCGAGAATATAGGACAGGCTCGAAATGGCGCAACGGGTTAACAGGCCAGAAACGGGCCGACTCTTGCCATGGGATGAATTTAGCCCATTAGGGTAACAGGCCAGTAACGGGCTGACTCTTGCCATGGGCCGAATTTGGCCCATTAGGGGAACAGGTTAGTAATGGGCCGGAAGTAATCGAGGGCCGAAAAGGAGCCCAAGAACGTATGGGCCATCAATAGGCCGAAAGCTAACACGGGCTGGAAACGGCCCATGTAAATCACGGGCCGTTAACTGGTACAAAGAAAATTAATGTTCATTATGGGCTAGAGTCACCATGGGCCTGTAAAGGGCCGAAAGATACGAAGGCCTCATATGGGCCAAAAGACGTCGTGGGCCATACATGGGCCGAAAGTGAAACGGCCCACATGACGTTGTTGGGCCGATTTCCTTTAGGGCCTAATGGGCCGTGAGTTAACGGGCCGTAAAATGGGCTATTTGCGAAGAGACCGTTAACAGGCTTTTCATGGGCCAGCCCATTAACTTTTGACCAAGTCAAACGGGCCGGCTTTGTAAGCTAAATGGGCCAGTGGTGGGCCGTGGCACGTGTCGACATATCATAGGCGCCTATCTGACCCACTGACGAGCTGACACGTGTTTCCTCCGGCCAATAAGAATTTTACACATGGAAATTTCCCATTGGTCGGGGTTGTTAACGGGTTATCGGATCCAAAACCCGACCCGATAGCTTAACGGCGTTCCGTTACGGTGGATGCTACGTGTCGGTCACCCTTGACGAAAGCACTTCTGTGACGCGCGATTTATCGTCATGGAAGTGGACACTTCCGTGATGATAATTTTGGTAATGTCATGGAACACTTCTACGACAACACAGGTATGACTATCTTGATTCTGTCATAAAATCATCATGGATGTACATGCATGACAAAAAACGCGACCTACCGTGACAAACACGTATCATCATAGAAGTGTATTTTTTGTAGTGCACCCTTACTGCATTGGTATGATAAGCCGGCAGTGTAATCAAATATCAAAGGTATGATATATTTTGTTATGATTATATATGGTTATGACTAAACCGGCCCTGGTTATGAACTGTTTTAGTCACCAGTGGTTTTATATGGGCTGGGTAAACCGCTAGGACAATGGTGATCTGTTTGTATGCAGGAACAGATTCAAATTAATGACATTATAAGCACAAGTGGCAGATCTTAAATTGGCGGATCAACAGTGTCATGCAAAACAAAATATGCATGATGGCATAGCAGATCAAGAGTTTAAACTAGCCTATTACAAGGCATCCGATGGCCCAACAAGAATAAGTGTTTGTCGAAGTTACCAGTACAACAAAGTATTCTGATAAATACATTGGCTTATGATTATTGGTGGATTGATGCCTCAGGATATTCTTGCACCTCTTCTTCATCTTCAACCCCTTGCTCATCCATCAGCTAGAAGTCAGGCGTAACCCAGTTGATACCAGTCAACGCTCTAAATACAGCTTCATCATCAATGTCAGGGGCAAAGGTGTGCTTACGAATCGGAGGGATAAGATCTGTTCGCTCGTGAACCGGCGCGCTAATTTTCTTGTTGTCAGCATCATAAGCCGCCTGGTATGTGGATAGACTTGTTTCATCAGCCAGCTTACTTGCTAAAGGATGCATAGCTCTTGCTATTTCTGCAAAGTCGCTAGCACTGAAGTCAGATCCATCTTCCTTAACATTGGGGCAGCCGTTGGCCAAATCTTCCGGGTCAAGATCGACTTGCCATGCCTTTGCCTAGCTTAAGGCAGTTAAGGTGCCAGCTCTCGCAGCTCCCCATTTCAAGTCATTAATTCTTTTGGACAGCATTGATAATTGCTTCAATGTGTCTTGGATAAGTGTTGAAGGAGTTTACTTATGCATCGTAGCAGCGATGGTTCGTTGGGCACCAGTATATAACTGTTCTACAAGAGTGTAGACAGCTTTAAGCCGGATGCGCATGTCTGAGCCCAACTTAGCACTCCGAGAACCTGTATCAATAAAGTTATGGGTAAGCTGGCAGCCGTTTCTAATATGATTATTACAATGCAAGGGAGATATGTTCTTACTGAAGATGGCTGATGACATAATATTTATCTGCTGCTTTAAACCGGATAACTCATCAGTCATCGGTTTAAGCACGGCTTCAGCATCTTCAGCTCTCTTCAGCAGGGCTGACTTCTCTGTATCCCAACCTGCTTGTTCAGCTTTAAAGCTTTCCTTCAATTTCTCCATCGCTGCTAAAGCACTAGTCAATTCATCCTTTGCTCTAGAGGTTTTAGCTTGTTGAGACTTGATGTTTTCTTGGAGGTCGGCAACTTGGGATTCTTTACTGCTAAGCTCAGCCTGCAAGAG
The DNA here is from genome assembly GCF_002162155.2 of Triticum dicoccoides. Classification (NCBI taxonomy): domain Eukaryota; kingdom Viridiplantae; phylum Streptophyta; class Magnoliopsida; order Poales; family Poaceae; genus Triticum; species Triticum dicoccoides. The sequence continues at coordinate 191,128,487 of NC_041387.1, read as the reverse complement.
ATAAATCATTAATGAGATGGCAATGTATTTATTTGAAGTCCCAAGAACAATACAAGTATTATACTTGGCACTTGGGGGCTAATGTCTATTGCTTCTTCAAATACTGTGAAGTCCCAAGTACAATACAAGTATTATACTTGGCACTTGGGGGCTAACGCATATTGCTTTTGTCAAAGACGAGTATATTTGCTGACCTGGACAATGGTGGTGATCCGACTTACGAAGCCTATGAATAGTATTATGGATTTACTACAAGATGATAAGTCTTGACTTAACCTAATTGTTAAGCCAACCCTTGGGGGCTACGGATGCAATATTGTTCTTTGCCATATTAAAGTCACTACTTCACAAAATTGTTAAGCCGACCCTTGGGAGCTACAGGTGCAAAAATGAAGTGCTGGTATTATAGACCCAATTTATATTGAAAGTATAAACTGGCCCTTGGCGGCTACTGGATTTGATCTATGCAATTTTGGAAGTTTACGACACATTCTATTCTATCATGTCCAATAAACTTGGCGGCTAATGGAAGTATATTTATATGAAAAGGAATCGCACTATTTACCTCTTAGCGTTCCTTTATCAAGTTCACTAAGCCGGCTTCGAAGTCACGGCTAGTATATAGATGATTCAGATAGCTAGAGTGGAGGTCTTGGGCACTGAAATGGGTGTAGCTCTGCAAGTCTACTCTCCACTTTCCTTTATCCTCAGCAAAAATTTCTTCTTTGGTGTTGTGCCTGGATAAGACAGTAGGACGACCCGGGGTTGTGAAACCAAGACCAATAATGGTAACATCATCATCCTTTTCTTCTGCCGGTTTAACATGACTGGTTGTTCTAATGGGGCTTGGCGGATTGGTGTCAGACGGGTTAGTATTCATCGGGTCAATGTCAACATTGTGGTCTTCTGGTGGCAAATCATCAACAATATTGTCAGCAATTGGGTGAGAAAGTTCTAGTTGTTGTTTTTCCGGCTCAGACGGATTGGAGTCATTGACCGGCTTACTTAGTTTTGCCTTTTTACTGGGTTTAGCCTGGCCCCTGAAAAATAAGAAGTAAAAAGAAGTCAAGGTGATGATCAAGCATAAAAAATGGAATAATTGAAAATGGTGTTACCCAGGTACAATCTTGAAAGTTGGAATGTGTGTTCCTATTGACTCGCCAGAGGAGGAATGAGAAGTCCCCTGATAGTTTGAATCAGTCCGGTTAAGAGGTTGTCGAAAATAACCCGCCTTGGGGTAAAGTATGTCAGAAATATGTAAGACCTCTTGACGGTGTTTGCGAAGCGGAGTGTTTGGTAAGCCGGAAGAAGTAATCACGTTGACGCTATGCCGGGTTGTGTGGCGAGCTTCATGTTGCTATTTCTTCAAAAGAAAGTTTGGATCCAAGTGAGCTAGAGGGTGAAAAAAGCTTACTTTCCGGCTTGCTTGTCGGGCTTTTAGTGTTGGCAGAGGTTCTGAGCCGGATGAAAGAATAATTACCTCTGCGTCACCTGCATGGCTAGCTTCTGCATTGTATTGGTAACAATCATTGTCAATGAGATGTATAAAAAAGGAGCCAAGAGAGTCAAGTTCTACCTCTGACTCATGATCGTCGTCATCATCATCAATGTTTAACACGGCGGACTCGGTAGTCTTCTTCTTGGAGGGCCTCTTGTTAGCCTTGGTTTTGACCTGAGTCATTTTGGTCGGCTTATCATGTGTTTTCTTCTTCCAAAATGGATCATCAGCCTGTTAAGATTCAAAAGCTCATAAGTAGGTAGCAAAATATGGATTAAGCAGAAGATGTGCAATTCTTACAGCTGGCGGCTTGTTGGCAATACAGAAAGGACTCAGTCCAGTTTTGCTGCACTCCTTCACAGGTTCATTCAGCAGTTTCTTGGTGGCCTTAGTGATTTCTGCATTAGACAATTGAATGTTGCAAGGGTGCTGAGGATCTTTTACGTCACTAGTGTATTCACACATTAAGCCGGGACGGCGGCTTAAGGGCAAGATACTCCAAGATAGCCAGCACCGAAAAAAGTTGACACCAGTTAAGCCATTAGCCATAAAGGCTCTGAGTTTTGAAAAAGCTGGCGCATATTTGGCCCGTTCCCTTGCATTGAGACGTTGGGGGAGTGGATGATTGTTGCTAAGCCGGTGATCACGGTAACCCGGTAGAGGATTTTCACCAGCTGGGGATGTATCTTGAACATAGAACCAAGTTTGGTTCCAATCTTTGGGGTGACTATGCAGCTTGGCATGAGGAAAGCTGACATCTTTCCTCTTTTGAATACTGACCCCACCAAGCTCTTGGCATGGCCCATCAACAAACTCAGTTTGGCAGTTTAAATAATAGAATTCCCTGAATAGATCAACCGTGGGTTCTTCTTGAAGATAAGCTTCACAGAATACTTGGAAATTGCAGTTGTTGGACACGGAGTTGGGTCCGATGTCTTGAGGGTGCAGTTGGAGGAAATGAAGCACATCGCAGAATTTTTTTGAGCCGGGAGGGCTGAACCCCCGACCTAAGTGGTCAGTAAAAATAATTACTTCTCCATCTTTTGGTTGAGGAGGGACTTCTTCACCAGGGGCCCTCTAGTGGATGATCTCTTTCTTGGCTAAAGCGCTAGTGGCGACAAAGTTGTTCAAATCCTCTTCGATAACCCGGGATTTGACCCAATTGCAAGACGGGTATGTCTTGGCCATTTTATCAATGATCTGAAAGAAATGTCATGTCGGTTCAATATTACATGGTTAAGCCGGTTTATGGTTAACAAGGAAACAGTAAAGAAGCATGCATAGGCATTAAACCGGAGTTTGGGATTGCAAAGTTACAAGAAACTATTTAGCAGCTTAAGAGGGGACTAATGGTACCTGGCGGGTTACTATTTATAAGTTAAGCCGCCCATACCGATGTTGAAAGAACAGATCTACGGATGAAAAAATGGCTAAGTGTTGAGAAAAACAGTTTTCACAGATTGGTGCTATGATTTCAGATCTAGTGCACTTTAGTTAATGCAAAAATATTCAGACCTAAAAGTATCAGTGCTCGAGCAGTTCATGGGTACAGATTGATTTTCTAATACGGAGGAGATATGCTAAATAGTAAAAGGGATTGCTACGATTGCCGCGGTATAGGAGGAGTACCAAGTTTGAATCAAAAATCCTACAACCAAGAACAAGGACGGCCTTCGATGAACTTCGTTTAAACCCTAGCTGATCTATGATGAGAGGAAGAAGGAGAGGAAGAAGGAGAACTAACCAGGGCTGTTGAGCAGCGGAGGTACGCGGATGAAATCTGATCCGAACAGGACGATGCAGTGGCCGCTGTCGGAGCAGAGGCGAAGGTCGACGATGGTGGCAGAGCTCGAGCGCTAGGGCGTCGCAAGGTGGAAGACAAGACGAAGAGGCACGAGGGAAAAAAGTGAAAGAGGCCCCCGGCCCTATTTATAAGGCAAATGGATAAGTGACATGCACGGGAATCGAGGAGGTCAAAAACGGATATGTGACAGTACAGACGCCTCAATTTTCAGAGATTCATTAAAAAGGGGAGATACATTAAAGATTTTGGCTTTGTATAAATTTAATGATAGGTGACATCACGGTGGGTCACCATGATCTTACAAGATGATGTCACGGCGATTTACAAGGTTTTGCAAGAGTAATGAAGAAGGAGTTTTTCTAAGTGTTGAAGATTGATATGAACAAGTTCAAATCAACCCGGGGCCTAATGTTGGGGATATGACTATTGAGTTAACCCGCCCAGGAGGGGCCGGGTTAACTCAAGGCAGTTTATCAAGCCAAAGCCATGGAGACGCTGAAGATGGCGGTTCACTACACAGACTCGTTGAGGGCTCGAAAGCCCAAGGGCGACTTAAGGCCAACAAGTGTAAACCGCCATACAAGTATAACTTGTATTATAAGGCATGTATAGTTAGTCACCAAGCCAGACACGTTGTTTATGAGCCGGCCGGGACTCTGTAAGACACCGGGCGTCAACCTGTGTATATAAAGGGACGACCCGGCGGCGACTTATGGCAAGAAACAAGATATCAAAAGCTAGGTCAAGCATATTCGCTCCCTGGTAATCGACACATAAGCAATACCACCTCAAACTGGATTAGACCTTTACCTTCACCGCAAGGGGCCGAACCAGTATAAACTCTCTGTGTCCTTTGTCCCGTTTAACCCCTTTAAGCTAAGCTAGTTGTGATGGTTCCACGACTAAGTCCTCACACTAGGACAACTGCCGTGACAATTCCATGACACTATGTCTCCCCGGGAGCGCTTTGCTTTATATAAGAGTTCATACAAGCTTGTCCTTTGCTACAAAAAGGACTGGGCCACCTTGCTGCACCTTGTTTACTTTTATTACTTGTTACCCATTACGATTTATCTTATCACAAAACTATCTGTTACCGATAATTTCAGTGCTTGGAGAGAATACCTTGCTGAAATCCGCTTGTCATTTCCTTCTGCTCCTCGTTGGTTTCGACACTCTTACTTATCGAAAGGACTACGATAGATCCCCTATACTTGTGAGTCATCAGATCTCAAGTTGGTATGCAAGGTCGCCTCTTTTGCCAACAATTTTGACAGGACCCACATATCTTGGGGCAAGGTTCCCTTTGACACTGAAGCGTTGAGTGCCCTTCATTGGAGAGACTGGAAATTGATGATCTCTGATACATCTCCGTCATATCTATAATTTTTTATTGTTTCATGCCAATATTATACAACTTTCACATATTTTTGGCAACTTTCTATATGATTTATTGGACAAACCTAGTGATCCAGTGCCCAGTGCCAGTTCCTGTTTGTTGCATGTTTTTTGTTTCGCAGAAAATCCATATCAAACAAAGTCCAAACGCGATAAATTTTTATGGAGAATTATTTTGGAATAATTATGCTTTTTGGGAGGTGGAATCAACACAAACGGGGGCCCACAGTGACCACAACCCCCTGGCGCACCCAGGTATCTTGTGCCCTTCTTGAAGCTCGGTTGGGGCCCTTCTTCTAGCGCAAGAAAGATAATTTATGGCAAAAATCATGTAACAATTTCAGCACAATCGGAGTTACGGATATCGGGGAATTTAAGAAACCGTTAAGGGCCAGATTTGGGGAACGTGAAACAGAAGAGAACAGAGAGGGAGATCCAATCTCGGAGGGGCTCCCGCCCCTCCGCTGCCATGGAGGCCATGGAACAGAGGGGGAACTCTCCTCCCATCTGGGGGGAGGCCAAGGAAGTAGAAAAAGGAGGGGGGCTCTCTTCCCCTCTCTCTCAGTGGCGCCGGAGTGCCACCGGGGCAAGGATCGTGACGCCGATCTACATCAACAACCTTGCTACCGTCAACACCAACTCTCTCCCCCTCTATGCAGTGGTGTAACACCCTTCTGCCCGCAGTAATCTCTACTTAAAAATGGTTCTCAACTCCATATATTATTTCTCAATGATCTATGATTATCCTATGTTGTTTGAGTAGATCTATTTTGTCCTATGGGTTAATCGTGATCCTGGTTGGCATGATTGTATATTTTATTTATGGTGCTGTCCTATGGTGCCCTCCGTCTCGCGCAAACATGAGGGCCCCCCGCTGTAGGGTGTTGCAATATGTTCATGATTCGCTTATGGTGGGTTGCGAGAGTGACAAAAGCTTAAACCCGAGTAGGTGGGTTGTTGTGTATGGGATAAATAGGACTTGATAATGCTATGGTTGGGTTTCACGACCTTAATGATCTTTAGTAGTTGTGGATGCTTGCTTGGGGTCCAATCATAAGTGCATATGATCCAAGTAGAGAAAGTATGTTAGCTCATGCCTCTCCCTCATATAGAATTACAAGAATGATTACCGGTACTTGTTATCGATTTCCTAGGGACAAATGGCTTTCTTGTTGACAAAGCTATCTACCTTTATTACCTGCAATTTATTCATAGTTTTATTCTTGCAAAGTACTCATAGTTTTATTCTCGCAAAACTGTTTCATACTTGTTCTAGGTAAAGCAAACCTCAAGTGTGCGAAGAGTTGTATCAGTGGTCGATAGAACTTGAGGTAATTTTTGTTCTGCCTTTAGCTCCTCGTTGGGTTCGACACTCCTATGTTGGGGAACGTTCCAGAAAATTAAATTTTCCTACGGTTTCACCGAGATCCATCTATGAGTCCATCTAAGCAATGAGTCATGGGAGAGAGATTGCATCTACATACCACTTGTAGATCGCGTGTGGAAGCGTTCAAGGGAACGGTGATGATGGAGTCGTACTCGCTGTGATTCAAATCACCGATGACCAAGTGCTGAACGGACAACACCTCCGTGTTCAACACACGTACGGTACGGATGACGTCTCCTCCTTCTTAATCCAGCAAGGGGAAAGGAGAGGTTAAGGAAGAAGGCTCCAGCAGCAGCACGACGACGTGATGATGGTGGAGAGGCAGTACTCCGACAGGGCTTCGCCAAGCGCTTAACGGAGGAGGAGAGGTGTTAGGGAGGGGAGGGGCTGCGCCTTGGATCAGGTGTTCAGCCCTCCCCTCGCCCCTCTATTTATAGGGGAAGGGGGAAGGGGGCCGTCCCCCTCTAGATGAGATCTAGAGGGGGGGGCGGCGGCCAGGGAGGGGGCTTGCCCCCCAAGCAAAGGGGGTGCAGCCCCTTTAGGGTTCCCCCCAACCCTAGGCGCATGGGCCCAAGGGGGGGGGGGGCGCCTAGCCCTCCAGGGGCTGGTTCCCTGCCCCATGGGCCCATGAGGCCCTCCGAGAGGGGTGGCCCCTCCCAGTGGACCCCCAGAACCCTTCCGGTGGCCCCGGTACAATACCGATATGCCCCCGAAACTTTCCGGTGTCCGTATGACAACTTCCCATATATAAATCTTTACCTCCGGACCATTCCAGAACTCCTTGTGACGTCTGGGATATCATCCGAGACTCCGAACAACATTCGGTAATCACATACAAGTCTTCCTAATAACCCTAGCGTCATCGAACCTTAAGTGTGTAGACCCTACGGGTTCGGGAGACACGCAGACATGACCGAGACGGCTCTCCGATCAATAACCAACAGCGGGATCTGGATACCCATGTTGGCTCCCACATGCTCCTCAATGATGTCATCGGATGAACCACGATGTCGAGGATTCAATCAACCCCGTATGCAATTCCCTTTGTCAAACGGTATGTTACTTGCCCGAGACTCGATCGTCGGTATCCCAATACCTCGTTCAGTCTCGTTACTGGCAAGTCACTTTACTCGTACCGTAATGCATGATCCCGTGACCAGACACTTGGTCACCTTGAGCTCATTATGATGATGCACTACCGAGTGGGCCCAGTGATACCTCTCCGTCATACGGAGTGACAAATCCCAGTCTCGATCCGTGTCAACCCAACAGACACTTTCGGAGATACCTGTAGCGCACCTTTATAGTCACCAAGTTACGTTGTGACGTTTGGTACACCCAAAGCACTCCTACGGTATCCGGGAGTTACACGATCTCATGGTCTAAGGAAGAGATACTTGACATTGGAAAAGCTCTAGCAAAACGAACTACACGATCTTGTGCTATGCTTAGGAATGGGTCTTGTCCATCACATCATTCTCCTAATGATGTGATCCCGTTGTCAACGACATATAATGTCCATAGTCAGGAAACCATGACTATCTGTTGACCAACGAGCTAGTCAACTAGAGGCTTACTAGGGACGTATTGTGGTCTATGTATTCACACGTGTATTACGATTTCCGGATAATACAATTATAGCATGAATAAAAGACAATTATCATGAACAAGGAAATATAATAATAATGCTTTTATTATTGCCTCTAGGGCATATTTCCAACAGTCTCCCACTTTCACTAGAGTCAATAATCTAGTTACATTGTGATGAATTGAACACCCATAGAGTTCTGGTGTTGATCATGTTTTGCTCGCGAGAGAGGTTTAGTCAACAGATCTGTGACATTCAGATCCGTATGTACTTTGCAAATATCTATGTCTCCATCTTGAACATTTTCACGGATGGATTTGAAGCGACGCTTGATGTGCCTGGTCTTCTTGTGAAACCTGGGCTCCTTGGCAAGGGCAATAGCCCCAGTGTTGTCACAGAAGAGTTTGATCGGCCCCGACGCATTGGGTATGACTCCTAGGTCGGTGATGAACTCCTTCATCCAAATTGCTTCACGCGCTGCCTCCGAGGCTGCCATGTACTCCGCTTCACATGTAGATCCCGCCACGATGCTCTGCTTGCAGCTGCACCAGCTTACTGCTCCACCATTCAACATATACACGTATCCGGTTTGTGACTTAGAGTCATCCAGATCTGTGTCGAAGCTAGCGTCGACGTAACCCTTTACGACGAGCTCTTCGTCAGCTCCATAAACGAGAAACATGTCCTTTGTCCTTTTCAGGTACTTCAGGATATTCTTGACCGCTGTCCAGTGTTCCTTGCCGGGATTACTTTGGTACCTTCCTACCAAACTTACGGCAAGGTTTACATCAGGTCTGGTACACAGCATGGCATACATAATAGATCCTATGGCCGAGGCATAGGGGATGACGCTCATCTCTTCTTTATCTTTTGCCGTGGTCGGGCATTGAGCCGAGCTCAATCTCACACCTTGCAGTGCAGGCAAGAACCCTTTCTTGGACTGATCCATTTTGAACTTCTTCAAAATCTTATCAAGGTATGTGCTTTGTGAAAGACCTATGAGGCATCTCGATCTATCCCTATAGATCTTGATGCCTAATATATATGCAGCTTCTCCAAGGTCCTTCATTGAAAAACACTTATTCAAGTAGGCCTTTATGCTGTCCAAGAATTCTATATCATTTCCCATCAAAAGTATGTCATCTACATATAATATGAGAAATGCTACAGAGCTCCCACTCACTTTCTTGTAAACGCAGGCTTCTCCATAAGTCTGCATAAACCCAAACGCTTTGATCATCTCATCAAAGCGAATGTTCCAACTCCGAGATGCTTGCACCAGCCCATAAATGGATCGCTGGAGCTTGCACACTTTGTTAGCATTCTTAGGATCGACAAAACCCTCCGACTGCATCATATACAGTTCTTCCTTAAGATGCCCGTTAAGGAATGCCGTTTTGACGTCCATCTGCCATATCTCATAATCATAGTATGCGGCAATTGCTAACATGATTCAGACGGACTTAAGCTTCGCTACGGGAGAGAAAGTCTCATCATAGTCAATCCCTTGAACTTGCCATAACCCTTAGCGACAAGTCGAGCTTTATAGATGGTGACATTACCATCCGCGTCCGTCTTCTTCTTAAAGATCCATTTGTTTTCTATCGCTCGCCGATCATCGGGCAAGTCAGTCAAAGTCCATAATTTGTTTTCATACATGGATTCTATCTCGGATTTCATGGCTTCTAGCCATTTGTTGGAATCTGGGCCCGCCATCACTTCTTCATAGTTCGAAGGTTCACCGTTGTCTAACAACATGATTTCCAGGACAGGGTTGCCATACCACTCTGGTGTGGAACGTGTCCTTGTGGACCTACGAAGTTCAGTAGCAATTTGATCAGAAGTACCTTGATCATCATCATTAATTTCCTCTCCAGTTGGTGTAGGCACCACAAGAACGTTTTCCTGAGCTGCACTACTTTTCGGTTCAAGAGGTTGTACTTCATCGAGTTCTACTTTCCTCTCACTTACTCCTTTCGAGAGAAACTCTTTTTCCAGAAAGGATCCGTTCTTGGCAACAAAGATCTTGCCCTCGGATCTTAAGTAGAAGGTATACCCAATGGTTTCCTTAGGGTATCCTATGAAGACGCATTTTTCCAACTTGGGTTCGACCTTTTCAGGTTGAAGTTTCTTGACATAAGCATCGCATCCCCAAACTTTTAGAAACGACAGCTTAGGTTTCTTCCCAAACCATAATTCATACGGTGTCGTCTCAAAGGATTTAGACGGTGCCCTATTTAAAGTGAATGTAGCTGTCTCTAGAGCGTATCCCCAAAATGATAGCGGTAAATCGGTAAGAGACATCATAGATCGTACCATATCCAATAGAGTGCGATTACGATGTTCGGACACACCGTTACGCTGAGGTGTTCCAGGCGGCGTGAGTTGTGAAACGATTCCACATTTTCTTAAGTGTGTACCAAATTCGTGACTTAAATATTCTCCTCCATGATCCGATCGTAAGAACTTTATCTTTCGGTCACGTTGATTCTCTACTTCATTCTGAAATTCCTTGAACTTTTCAAAGGTCTCAGACTTGTGTTTCATCAAGTAGACATACCCATATCTACTCAAGTCATCAGTGAGAGTGAGAACATAACGATATCCTCCGCGAGCCTCAACGCTCATTGGACCACACACATCAGTATGTATGATTTCCATTGTTCCGGAGAACGGGGTCTTGGTCATTTTGCCCATGAGGCATGGTTCGCATGTGTCAAATGATTCATAATCTAGAGACTCTAAAAGTCCATCAGTATGGAGCTTCTTCATGCGCTTGACACCAATGTGACCAAGGCGGCAGTGCCACAAGTATGTGGGACTATCGTTATCAACTTTACATCTTTTCGTATTCACACTATGAATATGTGTAACATTACGTTCGAGATTCATTAAGAATAAACCATTGACCATCGGGGCATGACCATAAAACATATCTCTCATATAAATAGAACAACCATTATTCTCGGATTTAAATGAGTAGCCATCTCGTATCAAACGAGATCTAGATACAATGTTCATGCTCAAACTTGGTACTAAATAACAATTATTGAGGTTTAAAACTAATCCCGTAGGTAAATGTACAGGTAGCGTGCCGACGGCGATCACATCGACCTTGGAACCATTCCCGACGCACATCGTCACCTCGTCCTTCGCCAGTCTCCGCTTATTCCGCAGCTCCTGCTGTGAGTTACAAATGTGAGCAACGGAACCGGTATCAAATACCCAGGAGTTACTACGAGTACTGGTAAGGTACACATCAATTACATGTATATCATATATACCTTTAGTGTTGCCGGCCTTCTTGTCCGCTAAGTATTTGGGGCAGTTCCGCTTCCAGTGACCCTTCCCCTTACAATAAAAGCACTCAGTCTCAGGCTTGGGTCCATTCTTTGACTTCTTCCCGACAACTGGCTTACCGGGCGCGGCAACATCTTTGCCGTCCTTCTTGAAGTTCTTCTTACCCTTGCCCTTCTTGAACTTAGTGGTCTTATTGACCATCAACACTTGATGTTCATTCTTGATTTCAACCTCTGCTGACTTCAGCATTGAGAATACTTCAGGAATGGTCTCTACCATCCCCTGCATATTGTAGTTCAACACAAAGATCTTATAGCTCGGTGGGAGCGACTGAAGGATTCTGTCAATGACCGCCTCTTCTGGGAGATTGATCTCCAACTGGGACAGGCGGTTGTGCAACCCAGACATTTTGAGTATGTGCTCACTGACAGAACTGTTTTCCTCCATCTTACAACTATAGAACTTGTCGGAGACTTCATATCTCTCGACCCGGGCATGAGCTTGGAAAACCATTTTTAGCTCCTCGAACATCTCATATGCTCCGTGCTTCTCAAAACACTTTTGGAGCCCCGGTTCTAAGCTATAAAGCATGCCGCACTGAATGAGGGAGTAATCATCAGCACGTGCCAAGTGTTCATAATGTCTTGGTTCTCTGGGATGGGTGCTTCACCTAGTGGTGCATCTAGGACATAATCTTTCTTGGCTGCTATGAGGATGATCCTCAGGTTCCGGACCTAGTCCGAATAGTTGCTGCCATCATCTTTCAGCTTGGTTTTCTCTAGGAACGCGTTGAAGTTCATGTTGACATGAGCGTTGGCCATTTGATCTATAAGACATATTTTGCAAAAGTTTTAGACTAAGTTCATGATAATTAAGTTCATCTAATCAAATTATTTAATGAACTCCCACTTAGATTAGACATCCCTCTAGTCATCTAAGTGTTACACGATCCGAGTCGACTAGGCCGTGTCCGATCATCACGTGAGACGGACTAGTCATCATCGGTGAACATCTCCATGTTGATCGTATCTTCTATACGACTCATGTTCGACCTTTCGGTCTCTGTGTTCCGAGGCCATGTCTGTACATGCTAGGCTCGTCAAGTTAACCCTAAGTGTTCTGCATGTGTAAATCTGTCTTACACCCGTTGTATGTGAACGTAAGGATCTATCACACCCGATCATCACGTGGTGCTTCGAAACGATGAACTTTAGCAACGGTGCACAGTTAGGGGGAACACTTTCTTGAAATTATTATAAGGGATCATCTTATTTACTACCGCCATTCTAAGTAAACAAGATGCATACAACATAATAAACATCACATGCAATTATATAGTAGTGACATGATATGTCCAATATCATATAGCTCCTTCGATCTCCATCTTCGGGGCTCCATGATCATCTTCGTCACCGGCATGACACCATGATCTCCATTATTGTGTCTTCATGAAGTTGTCACGCCAACGACTACTTCTACTTCTATGGCTAATGCGTTTAGCAATAAAGTAAAGTAATTTACATGGAGTTCTTCAATGACACGCAGGTCATACAAAAAATAAAGACAACTCCTATGGATCCTGCCGGTTGTCATACTCATCGACATGCAAGTCGTGATTCCTATTACAAGAACATGATCTCATACATCACAATATATCATTCATCATTCATCACAACTTCTGGCCATATCACATCACATGACAATTGCTGCAAAAACAAGTTAGACGTCCTCTATTTGTTGTTGCATCTTTTACGTGGCTGCAATTGGGTTCTAGCAAGAACGTTTTCTTACCTATGAATAACCACAATGTGATTTTGTCAACTTCTATTTACCCTTCATAATGACCCTTTTCATCTAATCTGCTCCAACTAAAGTAGGAGAGACAGACACCCGCTAGCCACCTTATGCAACTAGTGCATGTCAGTCGGTGGAACCTGTCTCACGTAAGCGTACGTGTAAGGTCGGTCCGGGCCGCTTCATCCCACAATATCGCTGAAGCAAGAAAAGACTAGTAGCGGCAAGCAAGTTGACAAGATCTACGCCCACAACAAAATTGTGTTCTACTCATGCAATAGAGAACTACGCATAGACCTAGCTCATGATGCGACTGTTGGGGAACGTTGCAGACAATAAAATTTTCCTACGGTTTCACCGAGATCCATCTATGAGTTCATCTAAGCAACGAGTCATGGGAGAGAGATTGCATCTACATACCACTTTTAGATCGCGTGCGGGAGCGTTCAAGGGAACGGTGATGATGGAGTCGTACTCGCCGTGATTCAAATCCCCGATGACCAAGTGCTGAACGGACAGCACCTTCGTGTTCAACACACGTACGGTACGGACGACGTCTCCTCCTTCTTGATCCAGCAAGGGGAAAGGAGAGGTTGAGGAAGAAGGCTCCAGCAGCAGCACGACGGCGTGATGATGGTGGAGAGGCAGTACTCCGACAGGGCTTCACCAAGCGCTCAACGGAGGAGGAGAGGTGTTGGGGAGGGGAGGGGCTGCGCCTTGGATCAGGTGTTCAGCCCTCCCCTCGCCCCTCTATTTATAGGGGAAGGGGGAAGGGGGCCAGCCCCCTCTAGATGAGATCTAGAGGGGGGGGGGTGGCGGCGGCCAGGGAGGGGGCTTGCCCCCCAAGCAAAGGGGTGCGCCCCCTTTAGGGTTCCCCCCAACCCTAGGCGCATGGGCCCAAGGGGGGGGGCAGCCCTCCAGGGGTTGGTTCCCTGCCCCATGCGGCCCATGAGGCCCTCCGAGAGGGGTGGCCCCTCCCGGTGGACCCCCGGAACCCTTCCGGTGGCCCCAGTACAATACCGATATGCCCCCGAAACTTTCCGGTGTCCGTATGACAACTTCCCATATATAAATCTTTACCTCCGGACCATTCCGGAACTCCTCGTGACACCCGGGATCTCATCCGAGACTCCGAACAACATTCGGTAATCACATACAAGTCTTCCTAATAACCCTAGCGTCACCGAACCTTAAGTGTGTAGACCCTACGGGTTCGGGAGACACGCAGACATGACCGAGACAGCTCTCCGGTCAATAACCAACAGCAGGATCTGGATACCCATGTTGGCTCCCACATGCTCCTCGATGATGTCATCGGATGAACCACGATGTCGAGGATTCGATCAACCCCGTATGCAATTCCCTTTGTCAAACGGTATGTTACTTGCCCGAGACTCGATCGTCGGTATCCCAATACCTCGTTCAGTCTCGTTACCGGCAAGTCACTTTACTAGTACCGTAATGCATGATCCCGTGACCAAACACTTGGTCACCTTGAGCTCATTCTGATGATGCACTACCGAGTGGGCCCAGTGATACCTCTCCGTCATACGGAGTGACAAATCCCAGTCTCGATCCGTGTCAACCCAACAGACACTTTCGGAGATACCTGTAGTGCACCTTTATAGTCACCCAGTTACGTTGTGACGTTTGGTACACCCAAAGCACTCCTACGGTATCCGGGAGTTACACGATCTCATGGTCTAAGGAAGAGATACTTGACATTGGAAAAGCTCTAGCAAAACGAACTACACGATCTTGCGCTATGCTTAGGAATGGGTCCTGTCCATCACATCATTCTCCTAATGATGTGATCCCCTTGTCAACGACATCTAATGTCCATAGTCAGGAAACCATGACTATCTGTTGACCAACGAGCTAGTCAACTAGAGGCTTACTAGGGACATATTGTGGTCTATGTATTCACACGTGTATTACGATTTCCGGATAATACAATTATAGCATGAATAAAAGACAATTATCATGAACAAGGAAATATAATAATAATGCTTTTATTATTGCCTCTAGGGCATATTTCCAACATCCTATTTATTGTAGAAGGCTACAAATGATCCCCTATACTTTTGGGTTATCAAGACCTTTTTCTGGCGCCATTGGCGGGGAGCAATAGCGTGGGGTGAATATTCTCGTGTGTGCTTGTTTGCTTTATCACAATGTAATTTTTATTTTGTGCCCTTCTTTTCTATCTTTAGTTATGGTAGGAAACGCAAAATACCAAAAAAATTAGTTGTACCTACTAAACCAATGGTTGAAGAACCACCCAAAATCTATCATACTACTGGAGCTTTCTATTTGGATCATCTTCGATCCATTTGTGCTCGTGCTAAAAACCCAACTAGCTTAGTTGAGGGAAAATCAATAAATGAGCATGCTTATTTTGTGCGACATCGCTTATCTCGAAAAGGGAAACTTTTGTGGCATCATATTACTAGTTTGTATTGATATGCTTTGAATTTATGTGAAATACATGATTTTACTTGTTGTTCCGAAGACCCTAAGAAACACCTTTTCTTCCAATGTGAGTTTAAGGATAATGGAATCTTATCTTATTATGCCAAGGGTGTTTATAGTTACTTTGATATTGAACAGATTGAAGAATTTGTTGCTTTTAAGGGTGCCTATGAAGTTGCTTCTTTGATTGAAAAGTATGATGCTACTCTTTACAAATCTGCAAATTTTGCCAGACTTAAATATTCCTATGAAAATTATTACTCTAATGCTTATATTAAACCATATATTGAGGACTTCTCCATTGTCCAAGAAGAGACTAACATTTTGTAAGAGTCTATGGAAGAAGAAATTGATGATATTGTGAGCCCATTGGATGAAAAAGATGAGGAGGAGAGTGAAGAACAAAAGGAGGAAGAGCGGATTGATCACCCGTGCCCACCTTCTAATGAGAGTAACTCTTCAACTCATACATTGTTTAATGTCCCTTCTTTCTTACCGAAGGATGACTGCTATGATAATTTCTATGATCCCGTTGGTTCTTTTGAAATATCCCTTTTTGATGAAGTTGATGCTTGCTATGCTTGTGTCCATGATACCAAGATGAATTATGCTTATGGTGATGAACTTGCTATTGTTCCTTATGTTAAACATGAAATTGTTGCTATTGCACCCACACATCATAGTACTATTATCTTTTTGAATTCTCCAAAATACACTATATCGGAGAAGTTTGTTCTTATAAAGGATTATATTGATGGGTTACCTTTTACCATTGCACATGATAATTTTGATGGATATAATATGCATGTGCTTGCTGCTCCTACTTGCAATTATTATGAAAGAGGAACTACATCTCCGCCTCTCTATGTTTCCAACACGATAGAATTGCAAGAAACTGCCTATGCTATGTATTGGCCTTTACTTGATGTGCATGAATTGTTCTTTTATGACATGCCGAAGCATAGGAAGAGAGTTATACTTCATCATTGCATGATATATGTTGCTTTGTGCTCACTACTAAATGCCAAATCATTGCTAATTAAAATTGGCTTTGATATACCTTGGGATCCGGGTGGATTCATTAGTTGAGCACTTTATGCCTAGCTTAATGGCTTTAAAGAAAGCGCTGCCAGGGAGACAATACGGAAGTTTTAGAGAGCCATTTATTTCTGCTGAGTGCTTTTATATAGTTTTAAAACAAAAAAAAATATAGAGGGGAACTTAAAACTTCACAAAAAGAAAAGTGAACGTGAGAAGGACGAGCATCGTGGTAGCGGGAGCATGCCTTGAACTTTGTTCATGCCCATGGAAACTTTGTGAATCTTGAATTACATAAAATTTTCAACAAAAATAATTATCCCCCTTGTTCAAGTCCTTTGTATTGTAAAATTATTGTGCCAAGATTTTCCTTTAGGATGGGTAGGTTGCTTGTTGATATGTGCGGTGCGGGAACAAAAACTTTGGCTGTAGCGCATGAATTTTCATTTTTTACTGGACGTCAAAAGGTTCTGAAACTTTTTGCACAGTATTTATATACAAATTGTTTATTTCGTCCTAATTTTTCAGAATTTTTGGAGTACCAGAAGTATGGTAGATGTTCAAATTGCTATAGACTATCCTGTTTAAGACAGATTCTGTTTTTGATGCATTGTTTTGCTTGTTTTGGTGAAACTATTGATTCTATCGGTGGTATAAGCCATGGAAAAGTTATATTACGGTAGCTACAATACAAAAACAAAATATTAATTGGTTTGCAACAGTACTTAGAGCAGTGATTTGCTTTATTATACTAACGGATCTTACCGAGCTTTCTGTTGAGTTTTGTGTGGATGAAGTGATCAAAGACCGAGGATGTCTCGATATCAGGAGAAGGAGGAGAGGCAAGAGCTCAAGCTTTGGGATTCCACCCCAAGTAAATATTAAAGGATACTCAAGCGTCTAAGCTTAGGGATGCCCCGAAAGGCATCCCATCTTTCTTCAACAAGTATCGATATGTTTTCGTCTTTGTTTCATTCACGTGATATGCGTAAAATCTTGGAGCGTATTTTGCTTTTAGTTTTCATTTTTCTTTTATGTACCATGATGGTATGAGATAGTCCATGGTTGATTTATAGAATGCTCATTGCACTATTTATATCTTTTGAGTATGGGTTTATAGAATGCTTCATGTGCTTCACTTATACCATTTGAAGTTTGGATTGCCTGTTTCCCTTCACATAGAAAACTGTTGTTTGTAGAATGCTCTTTTGCTTCACTTATATTTGTTAGAGCATGGTCTTTTGTAGAAAGAATTAAACTCTCTTGCTTCACTTATATCTATTTAGAGAGCCAACAGGAATTGATCATTTGCATGGTTAGTCATAAAATCCTACATAAAACTTATGGATCACTGAATATGATATGTTTGATTCCTTCAATAGTTTTGCGATACAGAGATGATAATATGTGGGAGGTACTAGTAAACGGTTGTGGTTAGTAGGAATATTGGTGTTAAGGTTTGTGATTCCCGAAGCATGCACATATAGTCTCTCGTTATGCTATGAAGTTGGAGCATGATTTATTATTGATTGTCTTCCTTATGAGTAGTGGTCGGGGACGACCGATGGTCTTTTCCTACCAATCTATCCCCCTAGGGTCATGCATAGTAGTACTTTTCTTCGAGGGCTAATAAACTTTTGCAATAAGTATATGAGTTCTTTATGACTAATGTGAGTCCATGGATTATACGCACTCTTACCTTTCCACAATTTGTTAGCCTCTACGGTACCGTGCATTGCCCTTTCTCACCTCGAGACATGGTGCAAACTTCACCGGTGCATCCAAACCCCCTGATATGATACACTCTATCACACATAAGCATTATTACATCTTCCTCAAAACAGACTCCATACCTACCTATTATGGCCTTTCCGTATCCACTCCGAGATATATTGCCATGCAACTTCCACCGCTTCCGTTTTGATGACTTGAGCATTCATTGTCATATTGCTTTGCATGATCATATAGCTGACATAGTATTTGTGGCTCAGCCACCGTTCATCATTTTCATACATGTTATGCTAGATCATTGCACATCCTGGTACATTGTCAGAGGCATTCATATAGAGTCATATTTTGTTATAGGTATCCAGTTGTAATATTGAGTTGTAAGTAAATAGAAGTGGGATGATCATCGATTTTCATTTTTAGAGCATTGCCCCAGTAAGGAAAGGATGATGGAGACTATGATTCCCCCACAAGTCGGGATGAGACTCCGGACAATGAGGGAGAAAAATAAAATAAAAAAGAGAATAAAAAAAGAGAATAAAAAAAGAAAAGAAAATAAAGAAAAAAGAAATAAAGAGAGAAGGGGCATGCTAGTTCCACACTTGTGCTTCAAAGTAGCACCATGTTTTTCATATGGAGAGTCTCCTATGTTGTCACTTTCATATACTAGTGGGAATTTTTCATTATAGGATTAGATGCACACCCACTTAGTATTCATATTGAGCTTTCATACACTTATAGCTCTTAGTGCATCCGTTGCATGGCAATCCCTACCCCTCACGTTGATATCAATTGATGGGCATCTCCATAGCCCGTTGGTTAGCCGCGTCGATGTGAGACTTTCTTACTTTTTTGTCTTCTCTATATTTACCCCTATCATCATACTCTATTCCACCCGTAGTGCTATATCCATGGCTTGCACTCATGTATTGCATGAGGGTTGAAAAAGTTGAAGTGCGTTAAAAAGTATGAACCAATTGCTTGGCTTGTCATCGGGGTTGTGCATGATAAATACTTTGTGTTAAGAAGACAAAGCATGACAAGACAATATGATTTTGTAGGGATAGCTTTCTTTATTGTTGATATTTTGAAAGACACGATTGTTTGTTGGGATGCCAGAGTATTTATGTCTTTATGTCAAATTATAGACTATTGCTTTGAATCACTCATGTCTTAATATTCATGCCATGATTAGACATATGATCAAGTTTATGCTAGGTAGCATTCCACATCAAAAGTTATCTTTTTTATCATTTACCTACTCGAGGACGAGCAGGAATTAAGCTTGGGGATGCTGATACTTCTCCGTCGTATCTATAATTTTTTATTGTTTCATGCCAATATTATACAACTTTCACATATTTTTGCCAACCTTTTATATGATTTATTGGACTAACCTATTGATCCAGTGCCCAGTGTCATTTCCTGTTTGTTGCATGTTTTTTGTTTCGTAGATAATCCATATCAAATGAAGTCCAAACGCGATGAAAATTTACGAAGAATTATTTCGGAATATTTATGATTTTTGGAAGGTGGAATGGACGCAAACAGGGGCCCATAGTGACCACAACCCCCTGGCGCACCCATGTATCTTGTGCCCTCCTCGATGGTCGGTTGGGGCCCTTCTTTTGGCGCAAGAAAGATGATTTATGGAAAAAAATTGTGTAAAAATTTCGGCGCAATCGGAATTACGGATCTCCGGGAATTTAAGAAATCATGAAGGGCCAGATCTAGGGAACACGAAACAGAACATGCCAGAGAGGGAGATCCAATCTCAGAGGGGCTCCCGCTCCTCCGCCACAATGGAGGCCATGGACCAGAGGGGGAACTCTCCTCCCATCTAGGGGGGAGTCCAAGGAAGAAGAAAAAGGAGGGGGGGGCCTCTCTTCCCCTCTCTCCCGATAGCGCCGGAGTGCCACCGTGGCAAGGATCGTGACAACGATCTACATCAACAACCGTGCTACCGTCAACACCAACTCTCTCCCCCTATATGCAGCGGTGTAACACCCCTTCTCGACGCTGTAATCTCTACTTAAACATGGTGCTCAACTCCATATATTATTTCCTGATGATCTATGGTTATCCTATGATGTTTGAGTAGATCGTTTTGTTCCATGGGTTAATCGTGATCTTGGTTGATATGATTGTATATTTTATTTATGGTGCTGTCCTACGGTGCCCTCCGTCTTGCGCAAACGTGAGGGGGCCCTGTTGTAGGGTGTTGCAATACGTTCATGATTCGCTTATGGTGGGTTGCGAGAGTGATAGAAGCTTAAATCCGAGTAGGTGGGTTGTTGCGTATTGGATAAAGAGGACTTGATACTTGCTACCTCTTGAGCACTATGTTGGTTTTCCCTTGAAGAGGAAAGGGTGATGCAGCAAAGTAGCGTAAGTATTTCCCTCAGTTTTTGAGAACCAAGGTATCAATCCAGTAGGAGGCTCCACGCAAGTCCCTCGTACCTACACAAATAAACAAGAACCTCGCAACCAACGCGATAAAGGGGTTGTCAATCCCTTCATGGCCACTTGCGAAAGTGAGATTTGATAGAGATAATAAGATAAGATAAATATTTTTGGTATTTTTATGATATAGATTGGAAAGTAAAGATTGCAAATAAAGATAGATCGGAAACTTATATGATAAAAGATAGACCCGGGGGCCATAGGTTTCACTAGTGGCTTCTTCCAAGATAGCATAAGTATTACGGTGGGTGAACAAATTACTGTCGAGCAATTGATAGAAAAGTGCATAGTTATGAGAATATCTAGGCATGATCATGTATATAGGCATCACGTCCGCGACAAGTAGACCGAAACGATTCTACATCTACTACTATTACTCCACACATCGACCGCTATCTAGCATGCATCTAGAGTATTAAGTTCATAAGAACAGAGTAACACATTAGGAAAGATGACATGATGTAGAGGGATAAACTCAAGCAATATGATATAAACCCCATCTTTTTATCCTCGATGGCAACAATAAAATACATGCCTTGCTGCCCCTGCTGTCACTGGGAAGGAACACCGCAAGATTGAACCCAAAGCTAAGCACTTCTCCCATTGCAAGAAAGATCAATCTAGTAGGCCAAACCAAACTGATAATTCGAAGAGACTTGGAAAGATAACAAATCATACATAAAAGAATTCAGAGGAGATTCAAATATTTCTCATAGATAAACTTGATCATAAACCCACAATTCATCGGATCTCGACAAACACACCGCAAAAAGAGTTACATCGAATAGATCTCCAAGAAGATCAAGGAGAACTTTGTATTGAGATTCAAAGGGAGAGAAGAAGCTATCTAGCTAATAACTATGGACCTGAAGGTCTATGGTAAACTACTCACAACTCACCGGAGAGGCTATGGTGTTGATGTAGAAGCCCTCCGTGATCGATTCCCCCTCCGATGGAGCACCGACGAAGGCTCCAAGATGGTATCTCGCGGATACAGAAGGTTGTGGCGGTGGAAATAGTGTTTCGTGGTGCTCCAGGATGTTTTTGGGGTATGGTGATATATATAGGCGAAATAAGTTGGTCAAGGGAGCCACGAGGGGCCCACAAGGGTGGGGGGCACGCCCACCCCCCTTGGGCACTCCTGGCACCCTCGTGGCCGCCTCAGTTGCTTCTTGACGTCCACTCCAAGTCTCCTGGATTGCATTTGTTCCAAAAAGATCGCTCCCGAAGGTTTCATTCCATTTGGACTCCGTTTTATATTCCTTCTCTTTGAAACACTGAAATAGGCAAAAAAAATAGAAATCAGACTGGGCCTCCGGTTAGTAGGTTAGTCCCAAAAATGATATAAAATTGTAAAGTAAAGACCATAAACATCCAAAGCAGGTAATATAATAGCATGGAACAATCAAAAATTATAGATGCGTTGGAGACGTATCAAGCATCTCCAAGCTTAATTCCTTCTCGTCCTCGAGTAGGTAAATGATAAAAACAGAATTTTTGATGTGGAATGCTACCTAGCATAATTATCGATGTAATTTTCTTTATCATGGCATGAATGTTCAGATCCAAATGATTCAAGATAAAAGTTTATGTTAACATAAAAACAGTAATACTTCAAGCATACTAACCAGTAATCATGTCTTATCAAAATAGCATAGCCAAGGAAAGCTCATCCCTACAAAATCATATAGTTAGGCTATGCTTCATTTTCATCACACAAAATACTCCCATCATGCACAAACCCGGTTTCAGCCAAGCAATTGGTTCATACTTTTTAAGGCACTTCAGCTTTTTCAACTCTCACGCAATACATGGGCGCAAGCCATGGACATAACACTATATGTGGAATAGGGTGGTGGTCGTGAAGACAAAAAGGGAGAAGATTGTCCCACATCAACTAGGCGTATCAACGGGCTATGGAGATGCCCATTAATAGATATCAATGTGAGTGAGTAGGTATTGCCATGCAATGGATGCACTAGAGCTATAAATGAATGAAAGCTCAACAAAAGAAACTAAGTGGGTGTGCATCCAACTTTCTTGCTCACGAAGACCTAGGGCATTTTGAGGAAGCCCATCATTGGAATATACAAGCCAAGTTCTATAATGAAAAATTCCCACTAGTATACGAAAGTGACAACATAGGAGACTCTCTATCATGAAGATCATGGTGCTACTTTGAAGCACAAGTGTGGAAAAAGGATAGTAACATTGTCCCTTCTATCTTTTCTCTCATTTTTTTTATTTTGGTGGGCTTCTTTGGCCTCTCTTTTTTAGCTTCTTTGGCCTCTTTGATTTTTATAAAGTCTGAAGTCTCATCCCGACTTGTGGGGGAATCATAGTCTCTATCATCCTTCCCTCACTTGGGACAATGCTCTAATAATGAAGATCATCACACTTTTATTGATTTACAATTCAAGAATTCCAACTCAATACTTAGAACAAAATATGACTCTATGTGAATGCCTCCGGCGGTGTACCGGGATATGCAATGAACCAATAGTGACATGTATGAAAAAATTATGAAGGTGGCCTTGCCACAAATATGATGTCAACTACATGATCATGCAAAAGCAATATGAAAATGATGGAGCGTGTCATAGTAAACGGAACGGTGGAGAGTTACATGGTAATATATCTCGGAATGGCTATGGAAATGTCATAATAGGTAGGTATGGTGGCTGTTTTGAGGAAGGTAAATGGTGGGTGCATGATACCGGCGAAAGTTGCGCGGCATAATAGAGGCTAGCAATGGTGGAAGGGTGAGAGTGCGTATAATCCATGGACTCACATTAGTCATAAAGAACTCATATACTTATTGCAAAAGTTTACTAGCCCTCGAAGTAAAGTACTACTACGCATGCTCCTAGGGGGGAGGTTGGTAGGAGTTAACCATGCGCGCCCCCGACCTCCACAGATAATGAAGGCAATCAAAAGAGCACCCCATGCAACAAATTTGTTACACAACTTTTACCATACTTGCATGCTACGGGACTTGCCAACTTTAACAAAAGTATTTCTCAATTTCATAATTACCCAACTAGCATGACTCTAACATTACCACCTTTATATCTCAAAAAAATTATCAAGCATCAAATTGTTCATAGTGTTTAATGCACTTTCAATGATAGTTTTTATTATACCCAACTTGGATGCCCATCATTCTAGGACCAATTTTATAACCATAGAAAATACCATGCTGTTCTAAAAGACTCTCAAAATAATATAAGTGAAGCATGAGAGATCAATAATTTCTACAAAATTAAGCCGCCGCCATGCTCTAAAAGGATATAAGTGAAGCACTAGAGCAAAACTGTCTAGCTCAAAAGATATAAGTGAAGCACATAGAGTATTCTAGTAAATTCCAAATCATGTGTGTCTCTCCCAAAAGGTCTGTAGAGAAAGGATGAAGACTCATACCATACAAGACGCTCCAAGCAAAACACATATCATGTGGCGAATAAAAACATAGCTCCAAGTAAAGTTACCGATAGACGAAGACGAAAGAGGGGATGCCTTCCGGGGAATCCCCAAGCTTAGGCTTTTGGTTGTCATTGAATTATCTCGGGGTTCCATGGGCATACCCAAGCTTAGGCTCTTGCCACTCCTT
This sequence comes from Triticum dicoccoides, assembly GCF_002162155.2. Lineage (NCBI taxonomy): Eukaryota > Viridiplantae > Streptophyta > Magnoliopsida > Poales > Poaceae > Triticum > Triticum dicoccoides. The sequence goes on along the minus strand of NC_041387.1, from coordinate 191,104,407 downwards.
GTTCCATAGTCCATCAAATCTTTACCCAAAACTTGAAAACTTCACAACACAAAACTCAACAGGAAATCTCATGAGCTCCGTTAGTGCAAGAAAGAAAAACCACCACTTAAGGTACTGTAATGAACTCATTATTTATTTATATTGTTGTTAAACCTACTGTATTCTAACTTCTCTATGGTTCATACCCCCTGATACTAGCCATAGATTCATCAAAATAAGCAAACAACACACGAAAAACAGAATCTGTCAAAAACAGAACCGTCTGTAGCAATCTGTAACTTTAGAATACTTATGGAACTCTTAAAATCCTACAAAAATAGGAAGTCCTAGGAAATTTGTATATTGATCTACTGCAAAAATAATCAACTAAAAATCATGTTTCTGTGATTTATTAAAATTATTCTCGTGCGTGCAAAAGTTTCTGTTTTTCAGCAAGATCAAATTAACTTTCACCCAAGATGATCCTATAAGTTCTACTTGGCACAAACACTAATTAAAACATAAACCACATCTAAACAGAGGCTAGATAAAATATTTATTACTAAACAGGAACAAAAATCAAGGAACAAAAATAAAATTGGGTTGCCTCCCAACAAGCACTATAGTTTAACGCCCCTAGCTAGGCATAAAAGCGAGAATAGATCTAAGTATTGCCATCTTTGGTATTCAATTATTCAATAGAACACTTATAACCCTTAGGAGTTTCTTTCTCAATGATAAAACCCCTCGACGAGAAATCAAGAGATTCGTTTGTGGCAAAAGGTTCCTTAATGAAAGCGAGAAAATTTGGATGAACACTTATTGATTTGAGATCCGCATTTTCCTTACTAGAAGATTCACCCTTATTTTTAGGAACATACATAAATTTAGTAATTTTGGTAGGAGGAGTTGGAGTATTTTTCACGGATGAGAAGGTAGACCCCTAAGTTGGTAATAATATCCCTAAGTTTACTGATTCTTGTAGAATCTAGATCTACTCTTTCGTTAACTATAGGTTATTTCTCTTTAAAAAAATTCAGAGTAACTCCAACCCTAGATCCATATTGGGTAATTTGGTTGTGGATCTTTTTATCCAAATTTTCAATTAACTCAACAGTACCAACTTTATTTTCAATAATTTCAAGCCTTTGCATCACATGTTCCAAAGTTAAAACAGTTCCATTAACCAAAAGAGGGGGTGGACAAAACAAATCTAACATAGCATTATAAGCATCTAAAGTATGGCTACCCAAGAAATTCCCTCCGGTAATGGTATCAAGGATATATCTATTCCAAGGAGTAATGCCTACATAAAAATTGCGAAGAAGAACAGAAGTAGATTGCTTCCTAGTAGATCTATTTTGAGCATTGCAAATTCTATGCCAAGCATCTTTTAGATTTTCTCCCTCCCTTTGTTTAAAATTAAGAACTTCATGATCGGGAGTACTAACGATGATAGGAGGACTAGCCATGACGATGAAATAAACAAACTACCACACGCGCACACAAGAGGCAAGCGAAAAAGAGGCGAACGGGAAAGAGAGGGCGAATAAGACAGCAAGGGTGAAGTGGGGGAGAGGAAAACGAGAGGCAAATGGAAAATAATGTAATGCGAGGGAGATGAGTTTGTGATGGGTACTTGGTATGTCTTGACTTGAGCAAAGACCTCCCCGGCAATGACGCCATAAATCCTTCTTGCTACCTCTTGAGCACTGTTGAAGAGGAAAGGGTGATGCAGCAAAGTAGCTTAAGTATTTCCCTCAGTTTTTGAGAACCAAGGTGTCAATCCAGTAGGAGGCTCCACGCAAGTCCCTCGTACCTACACAAACAAACAAGAACCTCGCAACCAACGCGATAAAGGGGTTGTCAATCCCTTCACGGCCACTTGCGAAAGTGAGATCTCATAGAGATAATAAGATAAGATAAATATTTTGATATTTTTATGATATAGATTGGAAAGTAAAGATTGCAAATATAGATCGAAAACTTATATGATAAAAGATAGACCCGGGGGCCATAGGTTTCACTAGTGGCTTCTCTCAAGATAGCATAAGTATTACGGTGGGTGTACAAATTACTGTTGAGCAATTGATAGAAAAGTGCATAGTTATGAGAATATCTTGGCATGATCATGTATATAGGCATCACGTCCGCGACAAGTAGACCGAAACGATTCTGCATCTACTACTATTACTCCACACATCGACCGCTATCCAGCATGCATCTAGAGTATTAAGTTCATAAGAACATAGTAACACATTAGGCAAGATGACATGATGTACAGGGATAAACTCAAGCAATATGATATAAACCCCATATTTTAATACTCGATGGCAAGAATGCAATATGTGCCTTGCTGCCCCTGCTGCCACTGGAAAGAACACCGCAAGATTGAACCCAAAGCTAAGAACTTCTCCCATTGCAAGAAAGATCAATCCAGTTGGCCAAACCAAACTTATAGTTCGAAGGGACTTGCAAAGATAACCAATCATACATAAAAGAATTCGGAGGAGATTCAAATATTTCTCATAGATAAACTTGATCATAAACCCACAATTCATCGGATCTCGACAAACACACCGCAAAAAGAGTTACATCGAATAGATCTCCAAGAAGATCAAGGAGAATTTTGTATTGAGATTCAAAGAGAGAGAAGAAGCCATCTAGCTAATAACTATGGACCCGAAGGTCTGTGGTAAACTACTCACAACTCATCAGAGAGGCTATGGTGTTGATGTAGAAGCCCTCCATGCTCGATTCCCCCTCCGACGGAGCTTCGGCGAAGGCTCCAAGATGGGATCTCGCGGATACAGAAGGTTGCGGCGGTGGAAATAGGGTTTTGTGGTGCTCCTGGATGTTTTCTAGGTATGGTGATATATATAGGCGAAAGAAGTCGGTCAAGGGAGCCATGAGGGGCCCACGAGGGTGGGGGGCGCGCCCACCCCCCTAGGGCGTGCCTGGCACCCTCGTGGCCGCCTCGTCTGCTTCTTGATGTCCACTCCAAGTCTCCTGGATTGTGTTTGTTCCAAAAAGATTGCTCCCGAAGGTTTCATTCCGTTTGGATTCCATTTGATATTCCTTTTCTTCGAAACACTGAAATAGGCAAAAAAAACAGCAATTCGGGCTGGGCCTCCAGTTAGTAGGTTAGTCCCAAAAATTATATAAAAGTGTAAAGTAAAGCCCATAAACATCCAAAACAGGTAATATAATAGCATGGAACAATAAAAAATTATAGATATGTTGGAGACGTATCAATACTTAATGCTATGGTTGGGTTTCATGACCTTAATGATCTTTAGTAGTTGTGGATCTTGCTAGGGGTCCAATCATAAGTGCATATGATCCAAGTAGAGAAAGTATGTTAGCTCATGCCTCTCCCTCATATAGAATTACAAGAATGATTACCGACACTTGTTATCGATTGCCTAGGGACAAATGACTTACTTGTTGACAAAGCTATCTACCTTTATTACCTTGCAATTTATTCATAGTTTTATTCTCGCAAAGTACTCATAGTTTTATTCTCACAAAATAGTATCATACTTGTTCTAGGTAAAGCAAATGTCAAGTGTGTGTAGAGTTGTATCGGTGGTCAATAGAACTTGAGGGAATATTTGTTATACCTTTAGCTCCTCATTGGGTTCGACACTCTTATTTATTGAAGAACACAACAAACGATCCCCTATACTTGTGGGTTATCAGTCTCCAATCTCGAAAGCCAAGTCATGGTGCTTGTTATCGTAGTATCTTTTCTGGCGCGATTGCGTAGCTTTGAGGTTTTCACGGATGACTCTACACATATCTTCAGCTTCTGTGATCGAGTCATTGCCAAGAAGTTGGTGCTCACCAGTCTTAGACTAGTTGAGAGGAGTACGACACTTTTTGCCATATAGAATTTCGAAAGGGGCCTTGCGCAAACTTGATTGGAAGTTGTTGTTGTAGGAGAACTCGGTAAACAAAAGGCAATCTTCCCACTTCATGCCGAAAGATATGACACACGCTCTTATCATGTCTTCAAGGATTTGATTGACTCTTTCAACTTGGCCACTTGTTTGAGGATGAAAGACCGTGCTGAAATGGATGTTGGTGCCCATGGCCTTCTGGAAGGAGTCCCAAAACTTGGAAGTAAAAATGCTTCCACAATCTGAGGAGATCAATCGAGGAATCCCATGCAACAAGACTATTCTGGAGGTGTATAGCTCTGCCAACTGAGCTGCTATGATAGATTCTTTGACGGGAAGGAAGTGAGCCGCTTTAGTAAGCTTATCAATGACAACAAAGATAGTATCATTCCCTCGCTTGGACTTGGGAAAGCCGGTGACAAAGTCAATTTTGATATGGTCGAACTTCCACTCGGGAATATGTAGGGGCAGGAGGAGTCCTGCTGGATGCTCATGTTCTGCTTTCACTCTGCGGCAGACATCACATTCGTTCACGAATTGAGGAATCTCTCGCTTCATTCATATCCACCAAAACGTCTGCTTGAGGTCATGGTACATTTTAGAACTACCTGGACGGATGGAAAGGAGATAATTGTGCACTTTGTCCATTATCACCTTCCTTAGATCACCCTTAGGAACCACTAACCGATCCTTGAAGAATAAGGTGTCTTTGTCATCAATGCGATAACATTATATTTGGAAAGGCCCTTGGCAACACCAACTTTCACCTTCTTCACCATAGTATCCAGGAGTTGTGCCTCACGAATTTGGTCTTCCAAAGTTGGAGTGACTTGAAGGTTGGCAAGAAAGCCTTGAGGAATAACTTGAAGGTTGAGCTTGCGAAATGCTTCACAAATATCGGGCTGGAATGGCTTGAGAATAAGACTGTTGCAATATGCCTTTCTGCTCAAAGCATCTGCAATCACCTTTGCCTTGCCTGGAGTGTACTTGTTGCTTGGATTGTACTCTTGGATCATCTCAACCCAACGAGTTTGCCGAAGGTTGAGGTTAGGCTGAGTGAAGATATATTTCAAGCTCTTGTGATCGGTATAGAATTCAACTTGTCTGCCCAACAAAAGATGTCTCCGGGTGATCAAATCATGAACAACTGTCGCCAACTCAAGATCATGACTGGGGTATTTCCTCTCATTTGGCTTAAACTACCGAGAAGTATAAGCCACAACTTTCTTGTCTTGCACAAGAACTCCACCAAGACCTTGCAATGATGCATCAAAGAATACTTGGTAGGGCTTGGATTCATCAGGAGGAGTAAGGACCGGAGCTGAGATGAGTTTCTCTTTGAGTGTCATGAAGGCAACATCACACTCAGGAGTCCAAGAGTATTTGACATTCTTCTATAGGAGGTTGGACAGAGGCTTGGCAATTTTGGAGGAGTTCTCCACGAATCTTCTACAATAGCTTGCAAGCCCGAGGAAGCTGCGAAGCTGCTTGACGTTCTGACGATGCTGCCAGTTGACAATGGATGCAACCTTTTGAGGATTTAAAGAAATTCCCTTGGAGGAGATGATGTGACCAAGGTAAAGAACTTCATCAAGCCAGAATTCACACTTTGAGAATTTTGTGTAGAATTGATGCTCTCTGAGCTTGTCAAGCACCAATCACAAATCTTTAACATGATCTTCTTTATTCTTGGAGAAAACTAGGATATCATCGAGATACACCAGGAGAAATTCATTGGTGTAGGGGTTGAAGATGTAGTCCATCATTCTCAAGAAAGTTGGAGGGGCATTTGCAAGCCCGAAAGACATGACAGTATACTCATAAGAACCAAAGCTCATTCTGAAAGCTATCATTGGGATATCTTCTTCATGAATGTGAATCTGGTGATACCCCACACGAAGATCAAGCTTCGAAAACACTTTTGCACCTTTGAGTTGCTCGAAAAATTCATTGATATTGGGAAGGGGATATTTATTCTTGATTGTCTTCTTGTTTAATGGGCGGTAATCGATGCAAAGTCGTTCCGTGCCATCTTTCTTCTTGACAAAGAGAACACCACATCCCCAAGGAGATGAACTTGGTCTGATCAAACCCAGATGCTCTTGTTCATCGAGTTGTTTCTTTAATTCTTTCAGCTCTTCTGGCCCAAGCTTATAAGGACGTCTGCAAGCGGGTTCTGTGTCGGGCTCGAGTTCAATGATAAATTCAACTGCTCGGTTAGGAGGCATTCTTGTCAATTCTTCTGAAAGTACATCCTCATAATCACAAACCACTGGAATTTGAGATATGGCATTAATCTCGCCTTGCTCATTGAGAGAGAATAGCCGAATGGTGTTATCACGAGCCGCAAAGATAATCACCTCTTTAGACGGATGAGTCAATTTGACTTCTTTGTCAGCACAATTAAGAAAAGCCTTGTGTTTAGAAAGCCAATCCATGCCAAGAATGAGATTAAAATTGAAATTGCCGAGAACCATCGGAGAAGCTAGAAAAGAATAGTTACCCATCTTGATGGTAACATCCGAAACCATCAAGTGAGAACTCATGTTCATACCCGGAGAAACGTGGCTAGAGGTCTTGATAGGTGCTCAGTATGAAAATTGTGCTTGGATGCAAACGGATATGACATGAAACAAAGCGATGCACCAGTATCGAACAACACTTTGGCAAGAATAGAGTTAGAGGTTACCCATGATCACTTCATAAGATTCTTACGCTTGATCTTAATTCATCATGTTCACCTTTGATGACTTGGGATTGTGCTTGACAACTGCATTGCTTGCTGACCTGATAGGAGGAGGAGGCGGAAGGCACCTCTGGTTGAAGCACTTGTTGGAGCAGTGGCCTTTCATACCACATTTGTGACATGTGACCTCTGACAGTGGGCAAGGAGGAGGACCGCCAGTCCATGGTGCCCGAGCCCTCTGCTGGTACACTTGGTTGGGTGGGTAGGTAGGACCACAACCACTAGACTGCTTCTGCTGATAGGGAGGACGAAATGGAGGAGGTGGAGGAAGCCAAAACTTCCGTTTCTTTGCAACACTTGAGAGGAGGAAGAAGAGTGGACTGCATCCCTGAGTCTCTTATTGGAAGCTTCACACTTGATTTTGGCTACTTCTTGATTGAGGGCCATGTTATAGAACTTATCAAACTGAGTAGACTCCACAAGAACGAGAGCGATCTAAAGGTCCTCTCTAAGGCCACCCCTAAACTGATAGATCATGCTCTTCTCATCTGGGACATCTTGCCCTGCACAACGAGCAAGATTCTGGAACTTGATGTTATACTGATACACAAACATACTACCTTGCATGAGATTGCAGAATTGCTCACGCATGCCCTTGGTAACACTTGATGGAATGCGATGAGCTCGAAAATCCCAGCAAAAGTCGGTCCAGCTGATCACTCGACCCCCTCTGGAGTCTTTGTACTGTTGCCACCAATCAGCTGCCTGGTCTTTGAGCTGGAAGGAAGAAAACTTGACGTAGTCCTTAGGTATCACATTACTGCACTCAAAATGCTTGTTAATGTCCACGAGCCAATCATCGGCATCCATGGGCTCGACACACACACTGAACGTCTTGGGCTGATTTGCAAGAAACTGATTGAGTGTAGCAAACCGAGGTTGATTGTTGAAATTCCCTTGGCCTTGATTCCCTTGGTTGCCTTGGCCTTGGCCTTGATTGTGCTCTTGCATGAGCTGAATCAACATCTAAGTATTGGCGTTGGTGGCCACCATCAAAGCTTGCCATGCCTCCGAGGCGAAGGAGGAGGTGGAGGATCCGACTGCTCTCCCTCATTATGGCCCGGACTCACACGAGTTGTGGGAGCCATCCTGAAGATGGAGACAACTGTTAGAATCACAATTGAGGAATATCCAAGCTAAATCAAAGGCTAGTCAGGTGCAATGTAGTCTTCACAATAAGCATCCGAACAGGGAGATTGAACGAATGCATTCCAAAGTTAATATGATACGACCATTAGAATGAGAAGCCACTTGGAATGATTGGATAAACAAACAAGGTAACAACTGGATACAAATATATGACAGAGATTTCGCCCAACGTGTTCGCGATGAGGCCCCACGGGCACGATGTACAGCGGCATCACGAATGACAAACGAGACGTCCCCGAGTCGGCATAGCCAAGGACTCTTTAAGACGCCCCGCGACCACTGTAAATCGACCATGAAAAATGAACCACTAGACGTTGGACCCCAATCTCAATCATACCTTTGTCGGAAAGAAGTCCTGGGTAACTACTTGAATTCCCACCTATTAACTCCTGACATTCTTGGTTATGCAATCTGGTACAACAAGTACAAGGAGAAAAATATACCACACAACTCCTAGCAGAATTATATGCTCCAAATGTACCGCCTCCTCAACACATAACCAAGAACCTCAAAAATCGTGTACCTTAGACCTTCGAAAGAACACCCGCTATACTAGCTGTGGCAATACATCTAATGCTCTCCCCAGTACTGGGTGGCGCCAAACTACTCTCACCACTAGTAGCATAGAAGTGCTTTCGATGTCGGCGTCCTCTGGTATTCCGGAATTGAAACAATAAACACTATGACGACAACACCTCAGAGCTCAACTCCCCGGGACACTGCCACAACCCCTAAATGACAGGAGGCACCAAGAACAGAGTTCCCATCACAATGATATCAGACCGATTACACAATACCCGCGTGATCCTAAAAAAATTGAGTGAAAAAGGAGAGTAATGGAACCAAAACACCTACGTCACGAGTCCTCACTAGAGCGACGAAGGGGATGAGGGGTAAAAAGAAATCCTACTCTTCGATATATAAATCTAGGACTCAAAACAGTTTTCTTTCTAGGCTCAACAACGTCAGCGGTTCAATCAAGTAATGGCTCCTAAGTCGGTATGGTTCTGATTACCAACTTGTAATACCCAATATGCGACTATATCCCACACATGTCAAGGCACGACCTAGGGGCACAATTGCATATTAAGTCCATCGCAAAGCTGGTTATATCTTCACACATATCACACTACAAAAAAAAAATACACTTCCGTGATGATACATGTTTGTCATAGTAGGTCACGTTTTCTGTCATGCATGTAGATCCATGACAATTTTATGACAGAATCAAGATAGTCATACATGTGCTGTCATAGAAGTGTTCCATGACATTACCAAAATTATCATCACGGAAGTGTCCACTCCCATGACGATAAATCGCGCGTCATAGAAACACTTTCGTCAAGGGTAACCGACACGTGGCATCCATCATAACGGAACACCGTTAAGCTATCGGGTCCGGTCTTGGATCTGATAACCCGTTAACATCCCGGACCAATGGGGATTTTCCATGTGAAAAATACTCATTGGCTGGAGGAAACACGTGTTTGCTCATTGTTGGGATAGGTGTCACTCAACCAATGGGCGAGATGCGCCTATGATACGTTGACACGTGGACCGGCCCAAAAGTGGCCCACAAAGATTAAATGGGCTGGCCCAACTAAAGGCCCAGAAAATTTAGCGGGCCATAATGGGCCGACCCAACTAATGGCCCACAAGATTTAGAGGTCCATAATGGGCTGATCCAGCTAAAGGCCACAAGATATTGCAGACCATAATGAGCCGGCCCAGCTAAAGGCCCAACATTCTTAGTTAAGGCCCATACGGCTAGTGTCAAATCGGCCCGTCAACGGCCCATCCTAAAATTGTCATCATCGCCACCCATGGTCACTTCTGGCCCGTTAACAGACTGCTAAGAATTTGGGACAAATTACGGACCGTTGTGTTTCCGGCCTGTTAAAGGTCCTGCTTCAATTGGGCCCATTTATAGGCCATTGAAACTTTCGACCCATAAACGACCATGAAGGATATGGGTCATATTCGGCCATGTCTGGCATTCGGCCTGCTAGAGGCCCGCTACAGTTTTGGGCCACTTTCAGCCTATTGTGACTTTCGGCCTATTAACGTCGGACGAAATCCATGGGCCATATGTGGCCCAACGCCACATCAGGCCTACTAACGGCCCATATAAAAATGACACTAATCAAGCCCGACGGAACATCCGACCTGTTAAAGGCCCGTGTAGTAGGTCAGCGCTTTTACAACCCGTTTGAATTTCGGCCTGTGGATGATCCGCATCATGAATGTGCCACCATTTCGGCCTGCTGAGACTAGTGGGTTATTTGGCACAATCAGGGCCCAATCTTACTTTCGGCCTATTAAAGGCCCATGTTTTTTATGGGCTCGAGATATTTACACATGTAAACAGCCTATTATTACTGAGGCCCAAATTATATTTAGGCCTGTTAAAGGCCCACTATGGGCACAGGCCTACCAGAAAAATATGAAAGCTTATGTTGATTTAGGCCCAGATATTTTTAGTGGGCTACATGCAAATTTCGGCCCAGAATCGTTTTTAGCCCAATTGGAATGGGTCCGACGAATGTTGGCATGTTGGGCTCCTGCGAAGCTTTCGGCCGAATACATTACTAAGATAAACCTACACTATACAAAAATAGCGTCGTAATTACTGCAACCTTTGGCAGCATCATAAATGCTGTATCACAACAAAATAAATTCCAACCATACAACAAAAGGCTTGTTGGCATAAATTTTACAGTCCTTGCCGATAAAAGCACCATCAGATGTATAGAAGCACAGATCATTTGACCTGAGTGCTTATGTTCAGGCTATAGAAGCTGATGGAGCAGCATGATCTTCCCCTTTTTTCTGCCATTGCTCTTGAACAACGAAGCAAAATTCTGATAGTCTGGTTTCAAAACCAGTCATATCTTCATGACATTTGTCGACCACTATTTTTGTTTCCGACACAACGTCCATTAGGGATTGCACCTGTGTCTGGAGCACAGATATATCACTCTGTCTAGCCGGGAGATTTTGTTGAGTAGGCGATTTGGACGAGGTTACCTTGACAACCGACACAGAATTACGCAGGAAGGTGCTTTTTGCACTGTTAGTGGAGAGATACTGACGCACTGCAGCAAGAGGTGACATTGTGCCTGTGGTAGCCTCGTCACCTTCAGGTGGTTGTGGCTGTTCAATCATTTGTTCCATAGCTTGCTGAAAGTTTGAACTTGTAGATTAGTGTACGACATAAGTTACTAATGAGACAAAAACAAACAAAGTAGGTTTCACATTTATACATAACTTATTTTGGTGAATTACTGTAATACATTAGCATGTATTGTAGTGCCAACTACATAATAAAATCACTTTCAGAACATATGTCCATGTAGCATGCCTACTGTATTGTCTATTTCCTCACATTCGTTGACATCTAAGGATAAAGTGACATGGTTTAAAGTAGGATGAACATAGTATGACATCATTCATATCATGGGCAAACAGATATAAAACAAACATGCTATTCTATCATTGTGTGCACACGTGAACATCACAACTAGATTACAAATCAAGACCAAAATAATATCCTTCATCTCTTTTAAACCATGTAAGGTGAAATGATACGTTAAGACAACTGTGTATAAAAGTGAACAGAGTAACTGACATTGGCTACAAACCAAGCAGTTAAATGAACACATCACAGTACCAATCAGTTCAAAGGCAGGAGGAGTAAGGACTTACAACAGCGGCCTGAACTGGTGTGCTCATGCCCTTCATCTTGCTGGTGTGGAAATCCTTGAAGATTTGCACTACATTCGGTTTAGGTTCTTTTTGGTCCGCATGGGTTTTCCTTTATATTTGGAACAAGTCAATATGGATACGATAATATGGCACAGAGAAAAGAAGGAAGTAGCAGCTATTTACAAGAGCCTCGCAGTGTGCAATATAGCTATGAGATCATGTTGCATGTTGGAATTTCACTTTAGAACGGTCGGTCTTCTTCTTCAAACAGTTAGCCTAGAAGAAGATACACTTGTAAGGCACATACATAAATACAAGTTCAATATGTGGTCTGATCAAATACATATACCCTACCTGATACTTTGGATCAGACCAGTGTTTAACAAGGGCTGTCCAGTCTTCATCTGTAATATATTCCACTGGAGATGTTTGGGCGATTTCATTGTTAGCCTTGCCTTCAAAGTGAGATTTTCTAAGGTGGTACCAATACTGCCGTAGAGCAGACTGAAAAACATGAGTGCATGCTTGTTTAGTTGCATCATCTTTCGGATCCAACTTGAACCTCATATGTTGAAAAAAGAATGTGAGTCTTACTAGGAGGAAGCTAGAAAGTATGGCACAGAGCAAGACAATATTACAAATTGTGATGAATAACATTACTTACGGATAAATGATCAAGGAAGGTGTTAAACTGGGTATTGTCTTTCTCATTCCTGTACTGGATCCACATTGGGAGGACACGTGCATGACACCTAACGGCAATGGCTGCCTCTGATACTAACTTGGCTGACTCTGTAGAATCACGTGGCCTTTTTAAACCTAAAATGGATCTCCATTCTTCCTCCTTTAGATTTTGTTAATCTGTCAAGCATTATCCCAGATGTCTGTTTCCACTTGCGTCGTGGTGATAGTTCAACAACGAATATGGAAAGTGTTAGTGCAGATCAAACTGTGAGAGTACATATAAAGGAGCATGCAACTACAACTTGACTCGGTCAGGTACCATCTTGGTGTTGATGCTCATGAGGTTCATCTGATCTTGCCAAGTCCTATTGTGTCAGCAGTGCTTCGGAAGTAGTGTTAGGTGTGAATGCAGCTTGGGAACTGGCCAGTTCCAGAGCACATGAACGAGTAACTTGTTGAGATGTTGGTACAGTTGAAGCGGATGCTACAGCTGGTGGCGCAGGTGATACTGTGTTTGTAGATTTAGCTGGTGGACTTGGACCTTCTACTGCACTATAAGTACCAGCAGAATCTCGAGGGCAGATCCTTTTCCATTTCACTCCACGAGTAACACTATTCCCTACTATATTCTTTTCCTTGCTCTTTCTTGAGTTTGCCATGTCAAGGCATACCCACAACACAAAAGAATAAAATCACTCTTTAGAACTCATTGATGCATGATACAGATAAGCAATACTTTTATGTAAGACAACCGTATGAGGATGGAATATGTAAGAAAAACAGGACGGCGTGACATATTGACAGCTACGATGTGTAAACTAAGCAGAAGGATTTTCAAGAAAATAGAAGTAATGCAAGCTAGACAACATATGAAAGATGCAACCAATATCACTCTACCTAGTTAAAAGTGTCTTGTCATAAGTGGCATTTCAAAAAATTAGAAGCAGTACAACATAGAAATCAATGCAAGATGTAACCACTATCAAACTGCCATGTTAAAAACGTCCAATCATGAGCGACTGATGCAGGATACACAACAGCAGTACTTTGATGTAAGAACATGGTATGATTGATAGATGAAGTGTATTCTAGACACAGAAAGGCATGTCATATGCACATGTATAACGTATAAAATCAACAGGTGCAATTTAATGAAAATATAAGAAATATAGGCTAGACAACATATGCAACATGAAACCAATTATCACACTATCAACTTAGAGCAAGCACCTGCGATGGTGGAGTACGGGAGATGAACTCATCATGTAGACATGGGACTTCAACTTCATTAGCAGTAGCAGTGGAAAATCTAGAGAGTCTTTGTTTGTGTCGGTCCGGAGGACCACCAACATCCCCTAACTTACTCTTTTCCTTCCTATTTTCTAATATTGCCTTATGAAGTCAAAACCAAAATAAGATGAATAAAATTAGCTCCGCATAACTGGTTGATGCATGATACAGACAAACACTACTTTGATGTAAGGCAAGCGCAGGATAGGAGGATCAAATATATACAAAAAGAAGACATCATTGCATATTCAGACGTACGATAGGAGGAGGGAATATGTATGAAAAACAGTAAGTAGAAGGCATTTCAACAAAATTAGAAGAAATGAAAGCTAGGCACCATATGAACATGCAACCAATATCACTCTATCAGGTAAAAAGTGTCTCGTCGTAAGTGCCATTTCAAGAAATTAGAAGCAGTACAAGCTAGAAGACAATGCAAGATGCAACCTACATCACACTCCCAAGTTAAATGTGTCTTATGGGTAAGTGATCGTTGCAGGTATAAGTTGTAAGCTAGGCAGATGCAATTCAACAAAATCAGAAGCAATACAAACTAGACATCATATGGAACACACAACCACATATAACAGTTCCAAGTTAGAGCAAGCACCTGTGATGGTGGAGTAGGGGAGATGTGCTCATCATCTACACGTACGTTCTAGAAACATGAACATGTGTCATATTCACAAGCATTATGTGTAAAGTAAGAAGATGCAATTCAACAAAGTTAGAAGCAATACAAGCTAGACATCATACGCAACATGCAACCACATATAATAGTGCCAAGTTAGAGCAAGCACTTGTGATGGTAGAGTAGGGGAGATGTGCTCATCATCTACACAGATACATTGACTGTACAACCTTGTGTTGTCTTGCGTATCTTGTTGGTAGGATGGCGGAGTAGAATCTGTAGAGACCCTCTATTCGAGTTGCTCCAAAGGACCACCATCATCCACTACCGGACTAATTTCCTTCAACTGTATTGATTTTGCATTGTGAAGTCAAACCGATAGGAAAAAGGAATAAAATTTGCTCTTTAGAACTCATTCATGCATGATACTGACGAACACTACTCGGATGAAAGGCAAACACCCGATACGAGGATGGAACATGTATGAAAAACAGGACGACATGACATATTCACACCTATGATGTGGTAACTAAGCAGTAGGCATTTCAACAAATTAGAAGCACTGCAAGCTAGACACCATATGAAAGGTGCAACCAATATCACTCTGCCAAGTTCAAACTATCTAGCGCTTCAACAAATTAGAAGCAGTACATGCTAGAAATCATATGCAAGACACAACCAATATCAAAGTGGCAACTTAAAGGTGCCTTATCATAAGTGACTGATGCAGGATATGCAAGAACAGTAGTCTGATGTAAGAACATGGTGTGATCAGATATAGTATGTTCTAGAAACAGGAACATGTGTCATATTCATAGGCATTATGTGTAAAGTAAGCAGATGCAATTCAACAAAGTTAGAAGCAATACAAGATAGATATCATACGCAACATGCAACCACATATAATAGTGCCAAGTTAGAGCAAGCACCTGTGATGGTGGAGTAGGGGAGATGTGCTCATCATCTACGCAGCTACGTTGACTGTCTAGCCTTGCATTGTCTTGCGAATCTTTTTGGGAGGATGGTGGAGTAGAATCTGTAGAGACCCTCCGTTTCAGTTGCTCGGAAGGACCACCATCTTCCAATGCCTTACCAATTTCCTTCCGCTTTATTGATTTTGCATTGTGAGGTCAAACCGACAAGAAAAGGAATAAAATTCGCTCTTCCGAACTCATTCATGCATGATACTGACGAACACTACTCTGATGAAAGGCAAAGTCATGATACGAGGATGGAATATGTACGAAAAACTGGACGACTTGACATATTCACACCTATGATGTGGTAACTAAGCAGAAGGCACTTAAACAAATTAGAAGCACTACAAGCTAGACACCATATGGAAGGTTCAATCAATATCACTCTGCCAAGTTAAAACTGTCTCGTCATAGGTGGCGTTCATCAAACTAGAAGCACTACATGCTAGAAATCATATTCAAGACACAAACCAATATCACACTGCCAACTTAAAGGTGTCCCATCATATGTCACTGACGCAGGATACACAAGAAGAGTAGTTTCATGTAAGAACATGGTGTGATAGACAGATATAGTATGTACCAAAAACAGGAAAGCGTCTCATATTCACATGTATCATGTGTAAGCTAAGCAGATGCAGTTTACACTAATTAGGAGCAATACAAGCTAGACACCATATGCAACATGCAACCAGATATCACACTACCAAGTTAGAGCAAGCACCTTGGATGGCGGAGTAGGGGAGCGGAGACTTGGAACTTGTAATGCACTAGCAGTACAAGGAAAATCCATACAGATGGTCCGTTTACATTGCTGCAGAGGACCACCATCATTGGCTTTCTTACTCTTTTCCTTCCTCTTTTTTGATTTTGCCTTGTCAAGTCAAACCCACAAGAAAAAGGAATAAAATTTGCTCTTCAGAACTCATTGATGCATGATACTGACGAGCACTACTTTCATGTAAGACAGTCGCATGATGGGAGGATGGAATATGTATGAAAAACAGGACGGCATGACATATTGACATGTATGATGTATAAAGTGTAAACTAAGCACAAGGTGTTTGAACTAGTTAGAAGCAATGCAAGCTAAAAACCATATGAAAGATGAAACCAATATCACTCTGCCAAATTAAAAGGGTGGCCTAACAAATTTATTTGACCAAACTAGAAGCAATACATCGCAACGGGCTAGAAATAATATGCAATATGCAATGAATAAAGGTGTCTCATCGTAAGTGATTGATGCAGGATACAGAAGAGAGGTAGTTTCATGTAAGAACATGGTTAAGACATAGATGTAGTGTGTACCAAAAATAGGAAGGCATGTCATATTCACAGGTATAATGTGTAAACTAAGCAGATGCAATTTACCCTAATTAGAAGCATTACAAGCTAGACACCGTATGCAACATGCAACCACATATCACACTGCGAAGTTAGAGCAAGCACCTGCGATGGTGGTGTAGGGGAAGTGTGGTCTTCAATTATAGAGCTACGTTCAATATCTTCAATTAGGCTTGTTGTTTCTTGAGAATCATGTGGAGAGGATGAAACTGCACTCTTTATAAGAGTAGTGCGTCTCATACTAACCCACGGGCGTGACTGTCTCATCATAAGCGATAGTTGCAAGATACACAAGAACAGTAGTTTGATGTAAGAACATGGTGTGATAGGCAGATGTAGTATGTACCAAAAATAGAAAGGCGTGTCATATTCACATGTATAATGTGTAAGCTAAGGAGATGCAATTTAACAAATTAGGAGCAATACAAGCTAGGCACCATATGCAACATGCAACCAGATATCACACTGCCATGTTAGAGCAATCACCTGGGGTTATGGAGTAGGGGAGATGAGATTTGGAACTTGCACTGCAGTAGGAGTAGCAAGAGAATCTGCAGAGATCATCTGTTTCGGTTGCTCCAGAGGACCACCATCATTCCGTGCCTTCGTCATTTTAGATTTTGCCTTGTCAAGTAAACACACAAGAAAAAGGAATGAAATTTGCACTTCCAAATTCGTTGGTGCATGATACTGATGAACACAACTTTTATGTATGGCAACCACATTGTAGGAGGATGGAATATGTACGAAAAACGCTAAGTAGTAGGCATTTCAACAAATTGGAAGCAATGCAATCTAGACACCATATGAAAGATCCAACCAAAATCACTCTACCAAGTTAGACGTGTCTCATTATAAGTGGCACTTCAACAAATTAGAGGCAATACATGTTTGAAATGATATGCAAGATGCAACCAATATTACATTGCCAACTTGAAGGTGTCTCGTCAGAAGTGATTGATGAGGGATACACAAGAAAAGTAGTTTGATTAAGAACATGGTTAATACAAAGACGTAATATGTACCAAAAACAGGAACACATGTCATATTCACAGGTATAATGTGTTAACTAAGCAGATGCAATTTACCCTAATTAGAAGCATTACAAGGTAGACACCATATGCAACATGCAACCACATATCACACTGCCAAGTAAGAGCAAGCACCCGCGATAGTGGTGTGGGGGAATTGCGGTCATCAACTAGAGAGCTATGTTGCCTATCTTCATTTAGCCTTGCTGTTTCTTGAGAATCATGTGGGGAGCATGACACTACACTCTTTAAACGAGTAGCACGTCTCACAATAACCCACTCGGTGACTGTCTCGTCATAAGTGATTGATGAGGGATACAAAAGAGCATTAGTTTGATGTACAAACATGGTTAATAGACATATGTAGTATGTATCAAAAATAGGAAGGCATGTCATTATCAAAGGTATAATGTGTAAAGTAAGCTGATGCAATTTAACCAAATTGGAAGCAATACAAGCTAGACACCATATGCAACATGAACCACATTTGACAGCGTGAAGTTAAAGAAAACACCTGGGATGGTTGTGTGTAGAAATTGAGATCATCAACTGTAGAGCTACGTTTACTATCTCCATTTGCTGGCACTACACCCTTTAGTGTGCTGAGACGCTTAGTGCTTATCTTCGAATTACACTAGAGCAACTTCTGTCTTTTCTTTTTCGTATTCATCAGCACTGTGTCAGAGTCTGAAATACCCATGCATAAAAAACAATAGTGTGGGTATGGGTGAAGTGTGTGCACAAGTAGTACAGTGTAAAGGTAGTCGATAGCAGGTCGGTGAGAAATAAATGACGGGAGACATATGATAGCTCTACGACATGCATGGCACACAAAGTTACTAGATTCTAGGATTTTGAAATGTGATCATAGGGATGGCTGCGAAATGCAGATGCTCCTCCAGCACACCACAAGGTGTGGTCCTATGAAAATAATAGTCGACTGAAAAAATAGGTCAGTCCATTTTTTCTGCACCGTCCGATGTACAAAGAACGGGCAGATCGCCTTCATCTACATCCAGCCAGTGAGTGTTACGATCTTCCTCGAAATGCCAGCGACCACCGGCCCAGTCCCCTGTCTCTGCCCTCCCCTCGACCTCACCGCACCGCCGTGCTTGGCACCGCCCCGACCATCCCTTCAAGCCCCACCGCCCTCCAGATCGGGTGCAAGCAGCTCCTGTGCCCCACACCCCTATGATAGACAACGATGCGCCGCTTCCCCGACGAACAGGTGGACTAGGTGCTCCGCGCGCCTAAGCAGGTGCTGCCTCTTTTAATTGCGGTTCGACTGACCCTGAATTGAAAGCCAGGCGGGCTACTAACCTCTAGCAAAGGTGAAATAGTAAATGGGAGGAAACCTGGTGCATTTAGTATCACGAAGAAGATGCAGTACGAAGCGCTCAACTAGTTTCTTTCGTGGGATGAATACAGTGTGAGCAGAGACGTAAGATTTGCACGAATAAGGGAAGAGGAGTACCTCTTTCTACTGGCAGTGCTGTGTCCTCCTTCTATTTTTCCAACTATCTTCTTATGGTTCACTGGAAACTAGAAGTTGTGGAGGACAATGGAGCCTTGGACGAACCCATGGCCAAGTTGTTGAGTGTGGTGCGGTGGTCGTCTATCGGCAGCGGGGAACCAGATCTGAGGCGGCAAACGACAACGTAGCGGGAACATCACCGGTGCAGTGGATGGTTGCGACAGTGGAGCGACAGCAGTGAGGCGCAGGACGGCGTGGTCGAAGTGGTTCTGGTACGGCGCATGTCGTCGTGGGCGTCGTGGAGGCAGCTCTGCCTTGGCTTCAGCTGCTAAGTCCTTGAGGGCATTGCAGTTGCGGTTGTGTTGGACGACGAGGTCGGGGTACCGGCTCCGGCGTGATGGAGGAGGGCGGCAGTGGATTGGGCGCGATGGGGTGGAGGACAGAGGAGGCTGGGGTTTCACGGCTGGTGGAGAGGGCGTTTTGGCGCCCACAGAGTATGAATGGGGAAACAGAGGGAGGGGAACTAAGGGTGAACAATGTTTCAGTTTGGGACGCGCTTGTTTGAAATTTGGGGAAAGTTACAAACTTTGCCCCCATCTAAAATTTCGGACATATTGTGGGTTGGGGGTAGGACAGTAAACACAGGTGTCCCAAATGGTGGGCGGGATAGATTTCGGCCGAGCAAATGGGTGTTTAGGCGCCCACGGCGTATGAATGCTTCTAGGAGGCGGTTGAGACTGACACTTGGTGAATTTACAAACCTACCCCGGTTTAGACCTTTGGACATCGGGCCAATAGGCTACACGTGCCAGAGTCAGGACAATAATTTCCTACCACCAACATTAGCCTCACGCGGTTTCGGGTGACCAGAGGCTTATTTGGCACTTCATTCAATATTTGGGAGCAGAAGCATTAACGTTTTCGGTTCTCTTGAATTGAACTTTCAGGATTTGTCAAAGTTCACAAATCTTTACTCTTGAAAGTCCTAAAACTACGAGTATATATTAAAAAATATGCAACTTACCTCAGTTCATGCATGGTTCCAGATATAATCTCCTTGGTTGCAAAAAAATAGTTAGACATGCGTATGAATATATAGCATGTTCAAACGCACAACAAACATTGATGCCCCCTTTTAGATCTGGTTTACAAATGCCATTATCTCGGGTTCAAATAGATGAATGCACTTCCTATGAATTCGAATCTTCGAAACCCCCTTTATGTTGAATTCAATATGTATTCTATTTCGTAGCTAGCAATTTGGAATGTATCCATGTAAGTGACAAATGTATAAAGTGCTTCACACTAACAACATGGAGTGCACTAATTAATGTTTATATATGAATTGCAAAAGCAATGCATTGCCTGTATTTCAAGCCGCTCTCACTCTATGGATCGATAATATGAAATAAACACATGCACATGTTAGTGAAGGAAATATGCCCTAGAGGCAATAATAAAGTTATTATTTATTTCCTCATATCATGATAAATGTTTATTATTCATGCTAGAATTGTATTAACCGGAAACATAATACATGTGTGAATACATAGACAAACATAGTGTCACTAGTATGCCTCTACTTGACTAGCTCGTTAATCAGAGATGGTTAAGTTTCCTAGCCATAAACATGAGTTTTCATTTGATTGATGGGATCACATCATTAGGAGAATGCTGTGATTGACTTGATCCATTCCGTTAGCTTATCACTTGATCGTTTAGTATGTTGCTATTTATTTCTTCATGACTTATACATGTTCCTATGACTATGAGATTATGCAACTCCCGTTTACCGGAGGAACACTTTGTGTGCCACCAAACATCACAACATAAATGGGTGATTATAAAGGTGCTCTACAGGTGTCTCCGAAGGTACTTGTTGGGTTGGCATATTTCGAGATTAGGATTTGTCACTCCGATTGTCAGAGAGGTATCTCTGGGCCCACGCAGTAATGCACATCACTATAAGCCTTGCAAGCATTGTAACTAATGAGTTAGTTGAGGGATGATGTATTATGGAACGAGTAAAGAGACTTGCCGGTAACGATATTGAACTAGGTATTGAGATATCGATGATCGAATCTAGGGCAAGTAACATATCGATGACAAAGGGAACAACGTATGTTGTTATGCGGTTTGACCGATAAAGATCTTCGTAGAATATATGGGAGCCAATATGAGCATCCAGGTTCCGCTATTGGTTATTGACCGGAGACATGTCTCGGTCATGTCTACATAGATCTTGAACCCGTAGGGTCCTCACGCTTAAAGTTCGATGACGGTTATATTATGATTTTATGTGTTTGATGTACCGAAGGTAGTTCAAAGTCCCGGATGTGATTACGGACATAACGAGGAGTCTCGAAATGGTCGAGACATAAAGATCGATATATTGGACGACTATATTTGGACACCGGAATGGTTCCGGGTGAGATCGGGATAATACCGGAGCATCGGGAGGTTATCGGAACCCCCCGGGAGGTATATGGGCCTTAATGGGCTTTAGTGGAAAGGAGGGGAAAGGAGCAAGGGAGCCCCCCCCCAAGCACAATCCGAACTGGGAGGGGGGCCGGCCCCCCTTTCCTTCCTCCCTCCTTCCTCTTCCTTCCCTCTCCCTCTCCAAATAGGAAAAGGAGGAGTCCTACTCCCAGTGGGAGTAGGACCCCCCCCCCCATGGGCACGCCTCCTCCTCCTGGCCGGTCCTCTCCTCCCCTCCTATATATATGAAGGAGGGGGGCACCCCATAGACACAACAATTGATCCCTTGGATCTCTTAGCCATGTGCGGTGCCCCCCTCCACCATAATCCACCTCGATAATATCATAGCGGTGCTTAGGTGAAGCCCTGCATCGGTAGAACATCATCATCGTCACCACACCGTCGTGCTGATGGAACTCTCCCTCAAAGCTCGGCTGGATCGGAGTTCAAGGGACGTCATCGAGCTGAACGTGTGCTGAACTCAGAGGTGCCGTACATTCGGTACTTGATCAGTTGGATCGTGAAGACATACGACTACATCAACCGCGTTGTGCTAATGCTTCCTCTTACGGTCTACAAGGGTACGTGGACAACACTCTCCCCTCTCGTTGCTATGCATCACCATGATCTTGCGTGTGCGTAGGATTTTTTTTTTGAAATTACTATGTTCCCCAACAATGGTATCCGAGCCAGGTTTTATGCGTAGATGCTATATGCACGAGTAGAACACAAGTGAGTTGTGGGTGATACAGGTCATACTGCTTACCAGCATGTCACACTTTGGTTCGGAAGTATTGTTGGATGAAGCGGCCCGGACCGACATTATGCGTACGCTTACGCGAGACTGGTTTTACTGCCGTGCTTTGCACACAGGTGACTAGCGGGTGTCAGTTTCTCCAACTTTAGTTGAACTGAGTGTGACTACGCCCGGTCCTTGAGAAGGTTAAAACATCACTAACTTGATGAACTATCGTTGTGGTTTTGATGCGTAGGTAAGAACGGTTCTTGCTCAGCCCGTAGCAGCCATGTAAAACTTGCAACAACAAAATAGAGGACGTCTAACTTGTTTTTGCAGGGCATGTTGTGATGTGATATGGTCAAGACGTGATGCTATATTTTATTGTATGAGATGATCATGTTTTGTAACCAAGTTATCGGCAACTAGCAGGAGCCATATGGTTGTCGCTTTATTGTATGCAATGCAATCACCCTGTAATTGCTTTACTTTATCACTAAGCGGTAGCGATAGTCATAGAAGAAATAGTTGGCGAAACGACAACGATGCTACGATGGAGATCAAGGTATCGCACCAGTGACAATGGTGATCATGACGGTGCTTAGGAGATGGAGATCACAAGCATAAGATGATGATGGCCATATCATATCACTTATATTGATTGCATGTGATGTTTATCCTTTATGCATCTTATCTTGCTTTGATTGACAGTAGCATTATAAGATGATCTCTCACGAAATTTCAAGATAAAAATGTTCTCCCTGAGTATGCACTCTTGCCAAAGTTCGTCGTGCCCTGACACCACGTGATGATCGGGTGTGATAAGATCTACGTCCATCTAGGCGCAAGCCAGTTTTGCACACACAGAATACTCAGGTTAAACTTGACGAGCCTAGCATATGCAGGTATGGCCTCGGAACACTGAGACAGAAAGCTTGAGCGTGAATCATATAGTAGATATGATCAACATAGTGGTGTTCACCATTGAAAACTACTCCATTTCACGTGATGATCGGTTATGGTTTAGTTGATTTGGATCACATGATCACTTATATGATTAGAGAGATGTCTATCTAAGTGGGAGTTCTTAAGTAATATGATTAATTGAACTTAAATTTCTCATGAACTTAGTACCTGATAGTATTTTGCTTGCCTATGTTTGTTGTAGATAGATGGCCCATGCCGTTGTTCCGTTGAATTTTAATGCGTTCCTTGAGAAAGTAAAGTTCAAAGATGATGGTAGCAATTACATGGACTGGGTCTGTAACTTGAGGATTATCCTCATTGCTGCACAGAAGAATTACGTCCTGGAGGCACCGCTGGGTGCCAGGCCTGCTGCAAATGCAACTGACGATGTTAAGAACGTCTGGCAGAGCAAAGCTGATGACTACTCTATAGTTCAGTGTGCCATGCTTTACGGCTTAGAACCGGGACTTCAACGACATTTTGAATGTCATGGAGCATATGAGATGTTCCAGGAGTTGATGTTAATATTTCAAGCAAATGCCCTGATTGAGAGATATGAAGTCTCCAATAAGTTCTATAGCTGCAAGATGGAGGATAATAGTTCTGTCAGTGAACATATACTCAAAATGTCTGGGTATAACAATCACTTGATGCAACTGGGAGTTAATCTTCCTTATGATAGTGTCACTGACACAATTCTTCAATCGCTGCCACCAAGCTACAAGAGCTTCGTGATGAACTATAATATGCAAGGGATGAACAAGACAATTCCCGAGCTGTTCACAATGCTAAAGGCTGCCGAGGTAAAAATCAAGAAGGAGCATCAAGTGTTGATGGTCAACAAGACCACCAGTTTCAAGAAAAAGGGTAAGGGGAAGAAGAAGGGAACTTCAAAAAGAACGGCAAACAAGTTGCTGCTCAAGAGAAGAAACCCAAATCTGGACCTAAGCCTGAGACTGAGTGCTTCTACTGCAAGCAGACTTGTCACTGGAAGCGGAATTGCCCCAAATATTTGGCGGATAAGAAGGATGGCAAGGTGAACAAAGGTATACGTGATATACATGTTATTTATGTGTACCTTACCAGAGCTCGCAGTAGCACCTGGGTATTTGATATTGGTTCTGTTGCTAATATTTGCAACTCAAAATAGGGACTACAGATTAAGCGAACACTGGCTAAGGACGAGGTGACGATGCGCGTGGGAAATGGTTCCAAAGTCGATGTGATCGCCGTTGGCACGCTACCTCTACATCTACCTTCGGGATTAGTTTTAGACCTAAATAATTGTTATTTGGTGCCAACGTTGAGCATGAACATTATATCTGGATCTTGTTTGATGCGAGACGGATATTCATTTAAATCAGAGAATAATGGTTGTTCTATTTATATGAGTAATATATTTTATGGTCATGCACCCTTGAAGAGTGGTCTATTTTTGATGAATCTCGATAGTAGTGATACACATATTCATAATGTTGAAGCCAAAAGATGCAGAGTTGATAATGATAGTGCAACTTATTTGTGGCACTACCATTTGGGTCATATTGGTGTAAAGCGCATGAAGAAACTCCATACTGGTGGACTTTTGGAATCACTTGATTATGAATCACTTGGTACTTGCGAACCATGCCTCATGGGAAAGATGACTAAAATGCCGTTCTCCGGAACTATGGAGCGAGCAACTGATTTGTTGGAGATCATACATACTGATGTATGTGGTCCAATGAATGTTGAGGCTCGCGGCGGGTATCGTTATTTTCTCACCTTCACAGATGATTTAAGCAGATATGGGTATATCTACTTAATGAAACATAAGTCTGAAACATTTGAAAAGTTCAAAGAATTTCAGAGTGAAGTTGAAAATCATCGTACAAAAAAATAAAGTTTCTACGATCTGATCGTAGAGGAGAATATTTGAGTTATGAGTTTTTTCTACATTTGAAACAATGCGGAATAGTTTTGCAACTCACGCCACCCAGAACATCACAGCGTAGTGGTGTGTCCGAATGTCGTAATCGTACTTTACTAGATATGGTGCGATCTATGATGTCTCTTACTGATTTACTGGTATCATTTTGGGGTTATGCTTTAGAGACGGCTGCATTCACATTAAATAGGGCACCATCAAAACCAGTTGAGACGACGCCTTATGAACTGTGGTTTGGCAAGAAACCAAAGTTGTCGTTTCTTAAAGTTTGGAGCTGTGATGCTTATGTGAAAAAGCTTCAACCTGATAAGCTCGAACCCAAATCGGAGAAATGTGTCTTCATAGGATACCCAAAGGAAACTGTTGGGTACACCTTCTATCACAGATCCGAAGGCAAGACATTCGTTGCCAGGAATGGATCCTTTCTAGAGAAGGAGTTTCTCTCGAAAGAAGTGAGTGGGAGGAAAGTAGAACTTGATGAGGTAACTGTACCTGCTCCCTTATTGGAAAGTAGTTCATCAAAGAAACCGGTTCCTGTGACACCTACACCAATTAGTGAGGAAGTTAATGATATTGATCATGAAACTTCAGATCAAGTTACTGCCAAACCTCGTCGGTCAACCAGAGTAAGATCCGCACCAGAGTGGTACGGTAATCCTATTCTGTAGGTCATGTTACTTGACCATGGCGAACCTACGAACTATGAGGAAGCGATGATGAGCTCAGATTCCGCAAAATGGCTTGAGGCCATGAAATCTGAGATGGGATCCATGTATGACAACAAAGTATGGACTTTGGTTGACTTCCCCAATGATCAGCAAGCCATCGAGAATAAATGGATCTTCAAGAAGAAGACTGACACAAATGGTAATGTTACTGTCCACAAAGCTCGACTTGTTGCGAAAGGTTTTCGACAAGTTCATGTTAGGGAACATAGCAGAAATTCAAAATTTTCTATGCATCACCAAGATCAATCTATGGAGAGACTAGCAACGAGAGAGAGGGGAGTGCATCTTCATACCCTTGAAGATCGCGATGCGGAAGCGTTACAAGAATGCGGTCAGTGGAGTCGTTCACTAAGCGATTCAGATCGCGGCAGAATCCGATCTAAGCACCGAACAACGGTGCCTCCGCGTTCAACACACGTACAGCCCGGGGACATCTCCTCCTTCTTGATCCAGCAAGGGGAGAGGAGAAGTTGAGGGAGGGCTCCGGCAGCACGATGGCGTGGTGGTGGAGCTTGCAGTTCTCCGGCAGAGCTTCGCCAAGCACTACTACTACGGAGGAGGTGTTGGGGAAGGAGAGGGTTGCGCCAGGGGATAGATGAAGCTCCCATGCGCCTCCCCACTATATATAGGGGTGGAGGGGGCTGGTTTCTTTCCCTCCAAGTCCATTGGGGCGTTGGCAAAGGTGGGAGGAAAGAAATCCCATCATTTCCTTCCCCACCGATTGTTATCCCCCTTTTTAGGGATCTTGATCTTATCCCTTCGGGATATGATCTTATTCCTTCTAAGGGGGGATCTTGGTGCGCCTTGACCAGGGGTGTGGGGCCTTGCCCCTACTACCCACGTTTATGTGGGTCCCCCCATGCAGGTGGGCCCCACTCCGGAACCTTCTAGAACCTTCCCGGTACAATGCCGAAAAACCCCGAACATTTTCCGATGGCCAAAATAGGACTTCCCATATATAAATCTTTATCTCCGGACCATTCCGGAACTCCTCGTGACATCCGGGATCTCATCTGGGACTCCGAACAACATTCGGTAACTACACACTAATTCCCATAACAACTCTAGCGTCACTGAACCTTAAGTGTGTAGACCCTACGGGTTCGGGAATCATGCAGACATGACCGAGACAGCTCTCTGGACAATAACCAACAGCGGGATCTGGATACCCATGTTGTCTCCCACATGTTCCATGATGATCTCATCAGATGAACCACGATGTCAAGGATTCAAGCAATCTCGTATACAATTCCCTTTGTCAATCGGTACGTTACTTGCCCGAGATTCGATCGTCGGTATCCCAATACCTCGTTCAATCTCGTTACCGGCAAGTCACTTTACTTCTTCCGTAATGCATGATCACATGACTAACTACTTAGTCACATTGAGCTCATTATGATGATGCATTACCGAGTGGGCCCAGAGATACCTCTCCGTCACACAGAGTGACAAGTCCCAGTCTCGATTCGTGCCAACCCAAGAAACACTTTCGGAGATACCCGTAGTGCACCTTTATAGCCACCCAGTTACGTTGTGACGTTTGGCACACCCAAAGCATTCCTGGTATCCGGGAGTTGCACAATCTCATGGTCTAAGGAAATGATACCTGACATTAGAAAAGCTTTTAGCAAACGAACTACACGATCTTGTGCTATGCTTAGGATTGGGTCTTGTCCATCACATCATTCTCCTAATGATGTGATCTCGTTATCAATGACATCCTATGTCCATGGTTAGGAAACCATAACCATCTATTGATCAACGAGCTAGTCAACTAGAGGCTCACTAGGGACATGTTGTGGTCTATGTAATCACACATGTATTATGGTTTCCAGTTTAATACAATTATAGCATGAACAATAGACAATTATCATGAACACGGAAATATAATAATAACCATTTTATTATTGCCTCTAGGGCATATTTCCAACAGTCCCCCACTTGCACTAGAGTCAATAATCTAGTTCACATCATTATGTGACTGAATCCAACACCCATGATGTTTGATCATATCTTGCTTCTGAGAGAGGTTTATTAGTCAACGGGTCTGAACCTTTCAGATCTGTGTGTGCTTTACAAATATCTATGTCATCTTGTAGATGCAGCTACCAGGCGCTACTCGGAGCTATTCCAAATAACTACTCTACTATACGAATCCAGTTTACTACTCAGAGTCATCCGAATTAGTGTCAAAGTTTGCATCGGCGTAACCCTTTATGATGAACTCTTTTACCACCTCCATAATCGAGAAAATTCCTTAGTCCTCTAGTTACTAAGGATAACCTTAACCGTTGTCCTGTGATCCATTCCTGGATCACACTTGTACCCCTTGACTGACTCATGGCAAGGCACACCTTAGGTGCGGTACTCAGCATATCATACTGTAGAGCCACGTCAAAAGCATAGGGGACGACCTTCGTCCTTTCTCTCTCTTCTGCCATGGTCAGGTCTTGAGTCTTACTCAATACTCACACCTTATAACACAGCCAAGAACTCCTTCTTTGTTGATCTATTTTGAACTCCTTCAAAATCTTGTCACGGTATGTATTCATTTGAAAGTACTATTAAGCGGTTTTTGATCTATCCTTATAGATCTTGATGCTCAATGTTCAAGTAGCTTAATCCAGGTTTTCCATTGAAAACCACTTTTCAAATAACCCTATATGCTTTACAGAAATTCTACAGCATTTCTGATCAACAATATGTTAACAACACATACTCATCAGAAATTCTATAGTGCTCCCACTCACTTCTTTCGAAATACAAGTTTCTCATAAACTTCGTATAAACCCAAAATCTTTGATCATCTCATCAAAGCGTATATTCCATCTCCGAGATGCTTACTCCAGTCCTTAGAAGGATTACTGGAGCTTTGCATACTTGTTAGCATATTTCAGGATTGACAAAACCTTCTAGTTGTATCACATACAACATTTCCTCAAGAAAATCGTCGAGGAAACAATGTTTTGCCATCCTATCTGCAAGATTTCATAAATAATGCAGTAACTACTAATATAATTCCAATAGACTCTTAGCATTGCTACGAGTGAGAAAGTCTTATCGTAGTCAACTCCTTGAACTTGTCGGAAAACATCTTAACGACAAGTCGAGCTTTCTTAATGGTGATACTTACCATCATTGTCCGTCTTCCTTTTAAAATCCATCTGTACCTAATAACCTTACGACCATCAAGTAGTTCTTCCAAAGTCTATACTTTGTTTTCATACATGGATCCTCTCAGATTTTATGGCCTCGAGCCATTCATCGGAATCCGGGCCCACCATCGCTTCTCCATAGCTCGTAGGTTCATTGTTGTCTAGCAACATGACCTCCAAGACAGGAGTACGTACCACTCTGAAGCAATACGCATCCTTGTCGACTTACGAGGTTTGGTAGTGACTTGATCTAAAGTTTCATGATCACTATCATTAGATTCCACTTCAATTGGTGTAGGCGCCATAGGAACAACTTCCTGTGCCCTGCTACACACTAGTTGAAGTGATGATTCAGTAACCTCATCAAATCTCCACCATCCTCCCACTCAATTCTTTCAAGAGAAACTTTTCCTCGAGAAAGGACCCATTTCTGGAAACAATCACTTTTGCTTCCGGATCTGAATTAGGAGGTACACCCAACTGTTTTGGGTGTCCTATGAAGATGCATTTATCCGTTTTGGGTTCGAGCTTATCAGCCTGAAACTTTTTCACATAGGCGTCGCATCCCCAAACTTTTAAGAAACAACGGCTTAGGTTTCTCTAAACCATAGTTCATACGGTGTCGTCTCAATGGAATTGTGTGGTGCCCTATTAAAGTGAATGCGGTTGTTTCTAATGCCTAACCCATAAACAATAGTGGTAATTCAACAAGAGACATCATGGTATGCACCATATCCAATAGGGTGCAGTTATGATGTTCGGACACACCAGCACACTATGGTGTTCCAGGCGGTATTAGTTGTGAAACAATTTCCACAATGTCTTAATTGTTTGCCAAACTCGTAACTCAGATATTCATCTCTATGATCATATCATAGACATTTTATCCTCTTGTCACGACGATCTTCAACTTCACTCTGAAATTAGTTGAACCTTTCAATAATTCAGACTTGTGTTTCATCAAGTAAATATACTTAACATCTACTCAAATCATCTGTGAAGTAAGAACATAATGATATTCACTGCATGCCTCAGCACTCATTGGATTGCACACATCAAATGTATTACTTCCAACAAGTTGCTCTCTTGTTTCATCTCACTGAAAAACGAGGCCTTTCAGTCATCTTTCCCATGTGGTATGTTTTGCATGTATCAAGTGATTCAAAATCAAGTGAGTCCAAATGATCCATCTGTATGGAGTTTCTTCATGCATATATACCAATAGACATGGTTCGCATGTCTCAATATTTTCAGAAACGAGTGAGTCCAAAAATCCATCAACATGGAGCTTCTTCATGCGTTTTATACCAGTATGAACCAAATGGAAGTGCCACAAGTATGTGGTACTATCATTACTATCTTATATCTTTTGGCATGAACATGTGTATCACTATGATCGAGATTCAATAAACCATTCATTTTAGGTGCAAGACCATTGAAGGTATTATTCAAATAAACAGAGTAACCATTATTCTCTTTAAATGAATAACCATATTGCGATAAACATAATCCAATCATGTCTATGCTCAACGCAAACACCAAATAACAATTATTTAGGTTTAACACCAATCTCGATGGTAGAGGGAGCAGGCAATGCTTGATCACATCAACCTTGGACACACTTCCAACACACATCGTCATCTCACCTTTAGCTAGTCTACATTTATTCCGCAACTCTTTTATTTCGAGTTACTAACACTTAGCAACCGAACCGGTATCTTAATACCCTGGTGCTACTAGGAGTACTAGTAAAGTACACATTTAATATAATGTATATCCAATATACTTCTATCGACCTTGCTAGCCTTCTCATCTACCAAGTATCTAGGGTAGTCCTGCTTCAGTGACCATTCCCCTCATTACAGAAGCACTTAGTCTCGGGTTTGGTTTCAACCTTGGGTTTCTTCACTAGAGCAGCAACTGATTTGCCATTTCATGAAATATCCCTTCTTGCCCTTGCCCTTCTTGAAACTAGTGGTTTCACTAACCATCAACAATTGATGCTCCTTCTTGATTTCTACTTTCGCGGGGTCAAACATCGCGAATATTTCACGGATCATCATATCTATCCCTGATATGTTATAGTTCATCACGAAGCTCTAGTAGCTTGGTGGCAATGACTTTGGAGAAACATCACTATCTCATCTCGAAGATTAACTCCCACTCGATTCAAGTGATTGTTGTACTCAGACAATCTGAGCACAAGCTCAATGATTGAGCTTTTCTCCCTTAGTTTGCAGGCTTAAGAAACTTGTCGGAGGTCTCACACCTCTTGACGTGGGCATGAGCCTGAAATCCCAATTTCAGCTCTTGGAACATCTCATATGTTCCACGATGTTTTGAAAATGTCTTCGGTGCCTCAATTCTAAACCGTTTAACATTACGCACTGAACTATCACGTAGTCAACCAAAACGTGTATGTCAGATGTTCGCAACATCCACAAACGACGCTCGAGGTTCAGCACACCGAGCGGTGCATTAAGGACATAAGCCTTCTGTGCAGCAATGAGGACAATCCCCAGAATACGGACCCAGTCTGCATAATTGCTACTGTCAACTTTCAACTAAATTTTCTCTAGGAACATATCTTAAACAGTAGAACTAAAGCGTAAGCTACGACATAATTTGCAAAGATCTTTTGACTATGTTCATGATAATTAAGTTCATATGATTATTTAATGAACTCCCACTTAGATAGACATCCCTCTAGTCATCTAAGTGATACATGATCCGAGTCAACTAGGCCGTGTCCGATCATCACGTGAGACGGACTAGTCATCATCGGTGAACATCTTCATGTTGATCGTATCTGCTATACGACTCATGTTCGACCTTTCGGTCTCTTGTGTTCTGAGGCCATGTCTATACATGCTCGGCTCGTCAAGTCAACCTAAGTGTTTTTCTTGTGTAAATCTGGCTTACAGCCGTTGTATTCGAACGTTAGAATCTATCACACCCGATCATGACGTGGTGCTTCGAAACAACGAACCTTCGCAACGGTGCACAGTTAGGGGAAACACTTTCTTGAAATTTATGACGGATCATCTTATTTATGCTACCGTCATTCTAAGCAAATAAGATGCAATAACATAATAAACATCTCATGCAATCAAATAGTGACATGATATGGCCAATATCATTTTGCTCCTTTTGATCTCCATCTTCGAGGCGCCATGATCATCATCGTCACCGGCATGACACCATGATCTCCATCATCATGATCTCCATCATCGTGTCTTCATGAAGTTGTCTCGCCAACTATTACTTCTACTACTATGGCTAACGGTTTAGCAATAAAGTAAAGTAATTACATGGCATTATTCAATGACACGCAGGTCATACAATAAATTAAGACAACTCATATGGCTCCTGCCGGTTGTCATACTCATCGACATGCAAGTCCTGATTCCTATTACAAGAACATGATCAATCTCATACATCACATATATATCATTCATCACATCCTTTTGGCCATATCACGTCACACGGCATATGCTGCAAAAACAAGTTAGACGTCCTCTAATTGTTGTTGCAAGTTTTTAAGTGGCTGCGATAGGTTTTTAGCAAGAACGTTTCTTACCTACGCCAAAACCACAATGTGATATGCCAATTGCTATTTACCCTTCACAAGGACCCTTTTCATCGAATCCGATCTGACTAAAGTGGGAGAGACTGGCACCCGCTAGCCACCTTATGCAACAAGTGCATGTCAGTCGGTGGAACCTGTCTCACGTAAGCGTACGTGTAAGGTCGGTCCGGGCCGCTTCATCCCACGATGCCGCCGAATCAAGACAAGACTAGTAGTGGCAAGTAAATTGACAAAATCGACGCCCACAACAACTTGTGTTCTACTCGTGCATAGAAACTATGCATAGACCTAGCTAATGATGCCACTGTTAAGGACAAAGCAGAAATTCAAAATTTTCTATGCATCACCAAGATTAATCTATGGAGAGACTAGCAACGAGAGAGAGGGGAGTGCATCTTCATACCCTTGAAGATCGCGATGCAGAAGCATTGCAAGAACATGGTCGGTGGAGTCGTTCACTAAGCGATTCAGATCACGGCCGAATCCGATCTAAGCACCGGACAACGGTGCCTCCGTGTCCAACACACGTACAGCTCGGGGACGTCTCCTCCTTCTTGATCCAGCAAGGGGAGAGGAGAAGTTGAGGGAGAGCTCCGGCAGCATGACGGCGTGGTGGTGGAGCTTGCAGTTCTCCGGCAGAGCTTCGCCAAGCACTACTACTACGGAGGAGGTGTTGGGGAGGGAGAGGGCTGCGCCAGGGGAAGGGTGAAGCTCCCATGCGCCTCCCCACTATATATAGGGGTGGAGGGGTCTGGTTTCTTGCCCTCCAAGTCCGTTGGGGCGTTGGCAAAGGTGGGAGGAAAGAAATCCCATCATTTCCTTCCCCACCGATTGTTATCCCACTTTTTTAGGGATCTTGATCTTATCCCTTCGGGATATGATCTTATTCCTTCTAAGGGAGGATCTTGGTGCGCCTTGACCAGGGGTGTGGGGCCTTGCCCCCACTACCCATGTTCATGTGGGTCCCCCATGCAGGTGGGCCCCACTCCGGAACCTTCTAGAACCTTCCCGGTACAATACTGAAAAATCCCGAACATTTTCCGGTGGCCAAAATAGGACTTCCCATATATAAATCTTTACCTCCGGACCATTCCAGAACTCCTCGTGACGTCCGGGATCTCATCTGGGACTCCGAACAACATTTGGTAACTGCACACTAATTCCCATAACAACTCTAGCGTCACCGAACCTTAAGTGTGTAGACCCTACGGGTTCGGGAATCATGTAGACATGACCGAGACAGCTCTCTGGCCAATAACCAACAGTGGGATCTGGATACCCATGTTGGCTCCCACATATTCCACGATGATCTCATCGGATGAACCACGATGTCAAGGATTCAAGCAATCCCGTATACAATTCCCTTTGTCAATCGGTACGTTACTTGCCCGAGATTCGATCGTCGGTATCCCAATACCTTGTTCAATCTCGTTACCGGCAAGTCACTTTACTCGTTCCATAATGCATGATCCCATGACTAACTCCTTAGTCACATTGAGCTCATTATGATGATGCATTACTGAGTGGGCCCAAAGATATCTCTCTGTCACACGGAGTGACAAATCCCAGTCTCGATTCGTGCCAACCCAATAGACACTTTCGGAGATACCCGTAGTGCACCTTTATAGCCACCCAGTTACGTTGTGACGTTTGGCACACCCAAAGAATTCCTACGGTATCCAGGAGTTGCACAATCTCATGGTCTAAGGAAATGATACTTGACATTAGAAAAGCTTTTAGCAAACGAACTACACGATCTTGTGCTATGCTTAGGATTGGGTCTTGTCCATCACATCATTCTCCTAATGATGTGATCCCATTATCAGTGGCATCCTATGTCCATGGTTAGGAAACCATAACCATCTATTGATCAACGAGCTAGTCAACTAGAGGCTCACTAGGGACATGTTGTGGTCTATGTAATCACACATGTATTACGGTTTCCAGTTTAATACAATTATAGCATGAACAATAGACAATTATCATGAACACGGAAATATAATAATAACCATTTTATTATTGCCTCTAGGGCATATTTCCAATAGTTCAAGGGTTTGACTACAATGAGACTTTCTCACCTGTAGCGATGCTTAAGTGTGTCCGAATCATGTTAAAAATCGCCGCATTTTATGATTATGAAATTTGGCAAATGGATGTCAAAACTGCATTCCTGAATGGATTTCTAGAAGAAGAGTTGTATATGTTGCAACCAGAAGGTTTTGTAGATCCAAAAGGTGCTAACAAAGTGTGCAAGCTCCAGCGATCCATTTATGGACTGGCGAAAGTCTCTCGGAGTTGGAATAAATGCTTTGATAGTGTGATCAAAGCATATGGTTTTATACAGACTTTTGGAGAAGCCTGTATTTACAAGAAAGTGAGTGGGAGCTCTGTAGCATTTCTAATATTATATGTGGACGACATATTATTGATTGGAAATGATATAGAATTTATGGATAGCATAAAAGGATACTTGAATAAAAGTTTTTCAATGAAAGACCTCGGTGAAGCTGCTTATATATTGCGCATCAAGATCTATAGAGATAGATCAAGACGCTTAATTGGACTTTCACAAAGTACATACCTTGATAAAGTTTGAAAAAGTTCAAAATGGATCAAGCAAAGAAAGGGTTCTTGCCTGTAATACAAGGTGTAAAACTGAGTCAGAATCAATCCCGACCACTACAGAAGATAGAGAGAAAATGAAAGATGTTCCCTATGCTTCAGCCATAGGCTCTATCATGTATGCAATGCTGTGTACCAGACCTGATGTGTGCCTTGCTATTAGTTTAGCAGGGAGGTACCAAAGTAATCCAGGAGTGGATCACTGGACAGCGGTCAAGAACATCCTGAAGTACCTGAAAAGGACTAAGGATATGTTTCTCATTTATGGAGGTGACAAAGAGCTAGTCGTAAATGGTTACGTCGATGCAAGCTTTGACACTAATCCGGAGGATTCTAAATCGCAAACCGGATACGTGTTTGTATTGAACGGTGGAGCTATCAGTTGGTGCAGTTCTAAACAAAGCGTCGTGGCGGGATCTACATGTGAAGCGGAGTACATAGCTGCTTCGGAAGCAGCAAATGAAGGAGTCTGGATGAAGGAGTTCATATCCGATCTAGGTGTCATACCTAGTGCATCGGGTCCAATAAAAATCTTTTGTGACAATACTGGTGCAATTGCCTTGGCAACGGAATCCAGATTTCACAAGAGAGCCAAGCACATCAAGAGACACTTCAACTCCATCCGGGATCAAGTCCAGGTGGGAGACATAGAGATTTGCAAAATACATACGGATCCGAATGTTGCAGACCCGTTGACTAAGCCTCTTCCACGAGCAAAACATGATCGGCACCAAGGCTCCATGGGTGTTAGAATCATTAATGTTTAATCTAGATTATTGACTCTAGTGCAAGTGGGAGACTGAAGGAAATATGCCCTAGAGGCAACAATAGAGTTATTATTTATTTCCTCATATCATGATAAATGTTTATTATTCATGCTAGAATTGTATTAACCGGAAACATAATACATGTGTGAATACATAGACAAACATAGTGTCACTAGTATGCCTCTACTTGACTAGCTCGTTAATCAAAGATGGTTAAGATTCCTAGCCATAGACATGAGTTGTCATTTGATTGATGGGATCACATCATTAGGGGAATGATGTGATTGACTTGACCCATTCCGTTAGCTTAGCACTTGATCATTTAGTATGTTGCTATTGCTTTCTTCATGACTTATACATGTTCCTATGACTATGATATTATGCAACTCCCGTTTACCAGAGGAACACTTTGTGTGCCACCAAACGTCACAACATAACTGGGTGATTACAAAGGTGCTCTACAGGTTTCTCCGAAGGTACTTGTTGGGTTGGCGTATTTCGAGATTAGGATTTGTCACTCCAATTGTCGGAGAGGTATCTCTGGGCCCACTCGGTAATGCACATCACTATAAGCCTTGCAAGCATTGTAACTAATGAGTTAGTTGCGGGATGATGTATTACGGAACGAGTAAAGAGACTTGTCGTAACGAGATTGAACTAGGTATTGAGATACCGACGGTCGAATCTCGGGCAAGTAACATACCGATGACAAAGGGAACAACGTATGTTGTTATGCGGTTTGACCGATAAAGATCTTCGTAGAATATATGGGAGCCAATATGAGCATCCAGGTTCCGCTATTGGTTATTGACCGGAGACATGTCTCGGTCATGTCTACATAGTTCTTGAACCCGTAGGGTCCGCACGCTTAAAGTTCGATGACGGTTATATTATGAGTTTATGTGTTTGATGTACCAAAGGTAGTTCAAAGTCCCGGATGTGATTACGGACATAACGAGGAGTCTCGAAATGGTCGAGACATAAAGATCGATATATTGGAAGACTATATTTGGACACCACAATGGTTCCGGGTTAGATCGGGATAATACCGGAGCATCGGGAGGTTATCGGAACCCCCCGGGAGGTATATGGGCCTTAATGGGCTTTAGTGGAAAGGAGGGGAAAGGAGCAAGGGAGGGGGCCCCCCAAGCCCAATCTGAATTGGGAGGGGGGCCGGCCCCCCTTTCCTTCCTCCCTCCTTCCTCTTCCTTCCTTCTCCCTCTCCAAATAGGAAAAGGAGGAGTCCTACTCCCGGTGGGAGTAAGACTTCCCCCTTGGGCGCGCCTCCTCCTCCTGGCCGGCCCTCTCCTCCCCTCCTTTATATACGGAGGAGGGGGCACCCCATAGACACAGCAATTGATCCCTTGGATCTCTTAGCCGTGTGCGGTGCCCCCCTCCACCATAATCCACCTCGATAATATCATAGCGGTGCTTATGTGAAGCCCTGCATCGGTAGATCATCATCATCGTCACCACGCCGTCATGCTGACGCAACTCTCCCTCAAAGCTCGGCTGGATCAGAGTTCAAGGGATGTCATCGAGCTGAATGTGTGCTGAACTCGAAGGTGCCGTACGTTCGGTACTTGATCGGCCGGATCGTGAAGACGTACTACTACATCAACCGCGTTGTGCTAACGCTTCCGCTTACGGTCTACGAGGGTACGTGGACAACACTATCCCCTCTTGTTGCTATGCATCACCATGATCTTGCATGTGCGGAGGTATTTTTTTGAAATTACTACGTTCCCCAACAGTTAGAATTCAATAGAGTATGGGTGTCTGATAGACCAATTTTTGTTCATACGCAAATAGCAAAATTCATGATCTAATCCAAAAATAATAATGCCATTTGTATTTTAATTTAATGCATAGAACCGCCTTTTACACGTGGATGCACTATGCCTCGGCCCGTTCTCACAAACGTGCTATATATCTCTCTATCTAATGCATAAGTGCACACATTTTATATGCATCAGCATTTCTCTTTCACACATGCTCACAATCTCTCCTGGGGTGTCGGTGTGTCTCACGCACACACTCTCTCTGTATCTCTCTCTCTCTCTTTCTGACTACTATGTACCACTCTTTTCACTAATCTCAGTTGGAAAACACAATTTCTATCACATGCAAATATACACACGCTAGCACTCTATACGCACATATATGTGCCTATGTGTCTCCCACACGCACATTATCTTTAGGCCTCTCTCGCACACCCCCCCCCCCACAGACACACCTCTCTCTTAGTAGTTGGCAGATATGATTCCATCTGATCATTCGGTAGGATATCCCTGACTGTTAGGCTGGATGGGTAATACAAGGGAAGGTTTTACCCAACTTCGGACCCTTGCAGTTGAGGGAAAAGCCTACTCCTGGTACTGTATATTAGTGATAGGGGTGTGTACAAAGTACACGTGAATACCAGGCATTGTGTGTGTGTGTATACTATCGACAAACTAGCCCCCAGGCTTCTACTCCCTCCGTTCCTAAATATAAGATGTATTAGTTTTTCAAAAAGTCAACTATTGTCTATGTTTGACCAACTTTGCAGCAAAATATATAAAGATTTATAATACTAAATATATAAAATGTAAAAATATAGTTCATGATGAATCTAGTGATAATGATTTGGTATTCTAGATATTGTTATTTTTGTCTATAAACTTGGTTAAACTTAGAGAAGTTTGACTTTAAAAAAAATAATACACCTTATATTGAAGAACGGAGGGAGTATAACATACTCGGGGCCTAGGGTTACAAATCATATATAGTCGGCTTATCACCAGTGGGGATAGAGTCCTCCACGACTCTGGTAGCTTCGTGTTGTACGCTGAGTCCTCCACATGGGTCTTCGTATAATGTGTCTTGGTCCAACCTATGTGGTGCAGGATGGAACCGACCCACGAGTCCTCATGTTGACCCACCACAACTAGAAATGATGTGCCCACCCCAACTAGAAATGATGTGCCCACCACACCACACACGCAATCGGCCACTAATACATGAAAGTTAATTGCATGGACATCCAAAAATATTTGTTCTGCATTGTGAATGTTTATATTTTCTCCAAAAATATTTTTCATGGGAAAGAGAAACGAAGGGCATCTCCTTGTCTCCACTGGACACCCCCTCTTTCTACGCCACTTTCACGTACGCACACAAACTATCTCTCAGCCCTCTAAAAGTATGCATGCCCATGACACATTCACGCGTGACGGTCACTGTATTTCAAGCGAAAGCACTATACGGTTCGTTGACTTCAGAATATGCTCATTACGGTCACCGTATATATTCTTGTGGTGATCATACGGTATCTAGCTCATGATACGTCTCCGTATTTTGTTGATGACACTGACAGACATTGTATTTGATGCGTGCTCCGTATTTTGTTGACGACACTTACAGTCATTGTATTTGAAGCGAAAGAACGATATGGTCACTGGACTTCAGAATAAGCTCATCACGGTCAGCACATACATTTTGTGGTGCTAATCAACCTGTGGTTGGATGGTTAGGAGGATAGTGGTTTCTCGAGCCCACTAGGGTTAAAGTCCTGGTGCTCGCATTTATCCTGGGTTAATTTCAGTATTTTTTCGGCGATATGCGTTCAGTGGGAGGAGACGTTCCACTCGACTACCAGGCACCTATGGTGACTTCGTAAAATCTCAAGATCATATGCTGGCTCACTCTCTCGAAGGTGCTCATAGGGGTAGGGTTTGCGTGTGTGCGCTTATAGCGGTGAGTGCTTGCATGTATATATGAGCGCTTGCGCGTGTACCATGTTAAAAAAAATACATGTCGTGATTATACGGTCACTAGCTCACCCGTACAACTCCGTATTTTGTTGATGACACAATCAATTGACCAGTCAAACGTTCCACGTGGCGCAACTAGTGTTGCACCATCGGGGCGCGTAACCATGGGGCCCATCTGTCAACGCGTATATGTAGCGACCAGACCTCAAATAGTCTAGTCTCTGTGCATCAGTGTCATCCCTGGATCGGTAATGCTGACATGCACAGTACTTGAGGATTTTTAATAGAGTTTAAATCACACACTTATTACATCGAATGTCTCAAAAGAGAACTTATTACAATAATATGGCTTAAGGCCATCTAAATAAGATAACAGCGGAAGGCTTGGAAGATAAAGTGAGTCCATCAACTCCAACGGAATAGCTGAGTGAACGACAATGACCTATGCACCTTACTCATCATCTGAAAAGTCTGCAACATGATATGTTGCAGCCCGAAATGGGTCAGAACATGGAATTTGATGGCAATGTAACACATAGAGTAATGAACAGAATAAATGCTATCGCTACATGCATATATGGCTGATGGAAAGCTCTATGGTTACTGTTTTTTGCATAAAGCTAATTTTCCCCTACAACAAAGGAATAAATTTTGTTTAACTATCATGGTGGTTATTAAACATTGAGAAGGTTCCTCCAACTCAATCCCAATTAAGCAACATCAATTAACCCAATCAAATTAATTTAGAGTGATGAGATAAACATGATAATCCAAGAACCAGATTCTCAATATGTCCATAACCGCGGACACGGCTAACCATGATTAGTGTGTACACTCTGCAGAGGTTTGCACACTTTTCCCCACAAGACTCAATCTCCTCTGTTTAATTTCTCGCACTACATGATGTTTGAGAAACAGATAACCGAGACACAGTCTTTCAGAAGCATTAACTCTTTACTCTGGGTAGACAGTACCACCTACATCCCCTACATCTACTAGTCTACCACTGAAAGAGGTCACAAATCTTATTCAACAATGCCAGAGCCCATATTGGCTTGTGGCTGCACATAGAAGTTTCTAGCATGAATAATCTTATGATCCCTTTTAGCCTGGGTGGCAAACCGTAGGATAATCACACGGGTACTCCGGGATATCCTAGGACAACACTGGATTCTCTAGGTGCCCTGACAACCACTGGGTACTCCAGGGTGCCTCAACCAATCCACCCAGATGTGTATTTAAGTAGCCACCTTAAGTTAACCATTAATTAACAATACTCACATCTGTCATGGATACACTCACCCAATCCACGTCTACGAGCATAACATAGCAATCCTAAGCATAACGTAGAAGTAACTCCCAAAGGTTTGATAATAACATGGCAATAGGTTCTACCTCATCATCTACTTCCCAAACCCACATGTTATTCAAATCCTAACCACGCAATGTTTGAGGGTTGTAACTAATGCATAAAAACTGGGTAATAAAGAGGTATGATCAAAGTGTTACTTGCCTTGCTGATGATCCGCAAAACCTAGAGACTCATAGTAGCACGCTTTGCATTCTGGGAATTCTATCAAAAACAAACAATAACATACATAAGCACTCAAACTAGAAGCACGGTTAAAACTCAAATAAGAAGATCTAACCAGAAAGTTCAACTGAAGAACTCCGGTTTGCAAAAAGAATCAAATCAAATGGAGCAATGATTCTCAAATTACGAAAGAAACAAGATTCGTTTACTAATCTGGACTAAAGAAATATTTTACAGTACCAAAATCTTGTTCAAGTTGGTTAAACAGAAAGAGGGCTTCGAGACGAAGATCTAGGCGCTTGTTTCATCTGATTCGGATAAACGAGCGAAAAGATAAACTAAAACGAAGATCAGGGCAGAAATTCCGAACGAAAATAATCACGGAAAAACCCTAGAAAAATAAAACGAGACGAACAGGCTAACGAACGAACGTTCGCTGTCTGTGGCTAACTGACGAACAACGTTCGTTAAAACGAACGTATGGACGAACGTCCGCTAATTAACTAAACCGAAAAAACCGAACCAATCTAATTAAAAAAAACTAGATATAGGGTTTTAAAAAAACCGAGCGGTTTTTTGGGACAAACCGGGACGGCGGAGGCGGCTACCTCATAGGGTCGGCTGTGGCGGCGGCGAGATCGAGGCGGCGGCGCGACTCTGGCGGCGGGCGGGGTGGTCGGCGGCGATGGCGCGACGGGGAGGCGGGGGCGGACCGCGGCGGCAGCGCAGGTCGGCGGCGGCGGCGCGGGTTGGCGGCGGTGGCACGTGGATTGAGGGCGACGGCTAGGGTTTGGCGGAGGGGCTGGGCTGCGGCTTATAAAGGCCGGTCGGGCAGTGTCCGGGTCGGGCACGACCCATTTAGGTCGGTGCACTTTTTTTTCAAATCTGAGTTGGAGAAAACAAACAAAAGAAATAATAAACAGAGTCCAAAAATCCTGAAATAAATTTTCACGGTGCTCTAATAATATTGCGGACAAAGTGAACATTTATTTGGGCTACTAATACAATTTTGAAAAACACATTTTTCCTAATTCAAATAAAATAGCAATAGAACTCCAAATAAAATAAAATTTGATTTTAATATTTTTCCTCCAATATTTCTTTTATTTTGGAGA
The DNA here is from genome assembly GCF_002162155.2 of Triticum dicoccoides. Taxonomy (NCBI): domain Eukaryota; kingdom Viridiplantae; phylum Streptophyta; class Magnoliopsida; order Poales; family Poaceae; genus Triticum; species Triticum dicoccoides. The sequence goes on along the minus strand of NC_041387.1, from coordinate 191,062,120 downwards.
AGTCATTTTATCCCTCTCTTTTATTTTAACATTTGAAATAGTCGAAGAGAAAATAATTAAAACCAAATGATCCTCTTTTCAAAATTTGAGAAAAACTTCAAATATGAAAATAACGAAATCCCCAACTCTCTCCGTGGGTCCTTGAGCTGCTTAGAATTTCTAGGATCAACCAAAAATGCAATAAAATATGATATGCAATGATGACTTGTTTATAACATTCCAAATTGAAAATTTGGGATGTTACAAACCTACCCCCCTTAAGATGAATCTCGCCCCTCGAGATTCGGGTTGTCTAGAAAATAGGTGCGGGTGGTCCTTCAGTAGGTCTTCCTCTCATCCCCATGTGGCTTCATCCTCGGTATGGTGGCTCCACTTAACTTTGCAGAACTTGATAACCTTGCTGTGTGTGACTCGGCTGGCAAACTCGAGAATCTTCACTGGTTTCTCTTCGTAGGTCAAATCACTATCCAGCTGAATCGCTTCCAGTGGCACTATATCTCTCAGGGGAATATCGGCTATCTGTGCGTGGCATTTCTTCAACTGGGAAACGTGAAACACATCATGAAATCCTAACAATCCTTCTAGCAATTCCAACTTGTAAGCAACTTCTCCCATACGTTCCAAAACTTTGTATGGTCCCACAAAACGTGGTGCTAACTTTCCCTTGACTCCAAAACGCTTAACTCCTTGAAGTGGGGACACACGAAGATATACTCTATCTCCGACTTCGTAAACTGTCTCTTTGTGTTTAGAATCCGCATAGCTCTTCTGCCTGGACCGGGCTACCTTGAGTCTATCGCGAATCAACTTAACCTTCTCTTCGGACTCCTTAATCAAATCCGGTCCAAACAACTGACAGTCTCCAACTTCATCCCATAGCAACGGTGTACTGCACCTCCTTCCGTACAAAGCTTTGAAAGGGGCCATCTTCAAACCGGCATGATAACTGTTGTTGTAAGAGAACTCTGCGTACGGCAAATTATCGTCCCAACTGGATCCATAATCTAGCGCACAAGCTCTCAACATGTCCTCCAGAATCTGATTGACTCTCTCGGTCTGTCCATCTGTCTGTGGATGAAAGGCTGTACTAAACTCTAGCCTGGTACCCAAAGTCTCATGCAACTGATTTTAGAACTTTGAGGTAAACTAGTTTCCTGTCACAGCCTGGTTTTTGCCCTCTTTTCTTTGCTTGATTTTCAGCTGAGTTGATTTTGGATTTGGAGTTTTGAATCATTCCATTTGGACTTGACCACTTGGGTATCCCTTCACTTTCACCCAAGTGTTCCCTCTCCTCCTCAAATCCATCATTTCACCCCTGGCCAACCCAACAATATTGCTTGGAATATTTTTCTTAAATGAAAAATATTCATTTTTGCCTCCAAAGCCCTAGCTAAACTCCTTGAACTCCAAAGCAACCCTCATTTCTTTTGCCCCAAAAATCCTGAGAAAAATCCCAAATATTCTTTGGACCCTAGGGCACATTCCTGAGCAAAAATATTTCACCACTCTTTGGAATATTTTGGCTACAGAAAATAAAATCACTTCTGGGCTGAAATGGTAGTTTCTACAGGAACTACCTTTTTACTAGCTCCAATGTAGCTGGTTTTCCCTGAGCTTATTTACCTTAGTAAGAGTCAGTAAAACCCCAAAGCTCAGCCCTTGAATCCCAGTGGTTTGACCACAGTAACTCCCCAAAGTTTCTGTCCAGTAACTTAACCTCATCACCATTTTACTTCTACTGCACCTGGAACCAAACCAAGCCATGGTAACACCTCAGTTTACTAAGGACTACACGCCAGACATCCTTGTTAGTGCGTAGATGGCCTGATGTCATGGTCTGAGCGTGCTGGCATGCCAAACGTGTGCTCTGCGCATCGTTAGCACCTCTATGGAGCGCGTGCTCGCTGCTCGCCCGGCCAGAGCGTGTCCCCCATCGCCACCATCCTCGTCTCCACCCCCATAACTCCACCCCGCCGCTCGCCGAGGCAGGAGCTCACCGCGGCGAGCACGGGCACTGTCCGGCCGACAATACAGTGCGTGCGCACTGTGTTTGTCTCTTTCCCCCTCGTTCATGTGCTCGTCCGCGCTCGCGTACAGTTGCTGCGTGACCTCCGTCCCCTTCTCCATCGCCCTCTGGCACTGTTCGTCGCTGGGCGACGGGGACAGGTATTCTCCGGTGGAGCCCAAGCCCTCCTTGCCGCCCCGCCTATAAAACCCCCCCTCCGCAGCCTCCTGGAGCATCACAACTCACCCCCACTCCCTCCTAGATCCACTAGAAGCCGTAGCCCGGCCGGCCAGGCCGCGGGCTGCCGTCCCCGAGCCGAGCTCGCCAGCGATCCCCTTTGGATCATTCCCGCAGCTCCGGCCACCCCCAAGCCAAGGCGACCCCGCCAGGGCCTCCGCCTCTCCTCCATGAAGCCAACGCGCCTAGATAGAGTCCCTGGGGCCGCCCCAAGCCGTCATCTTCTTCAACTTCTGCAACCTCCGCCCTCTATCACCGCTGGAGAGGACATATCCGATGCTGTCCGGCCACCGTTAGCCACGCTACGGGTACGGGCAGGTGCGCAATAGTCTTCTTCGTTGATCCCTCCCTCTCGTTTGCCTCCAAGAAGTCTCATCGCCGGCGTGAGATCCAGCGAATCACCGTTCCCCTCTGTTTCCCTCTCCCCTCCCTCCGGCCTGACTAGCGGGGCCCGCTAGTCAGGCACTCACTACGCGCGCGAAGCGGTATGAGTGGTGGCGCCCCGGGAGATTACGCCTTCGACGTCACCCCCCTTTGTTTTTATTTACAAATTCATTTAGATTCCAGGAGACATCAAATGGCCATAACTTTTATTCTAAAGTCCAAATGCAGTGATTGTTTTTGCATCGTGTTCTGTGTCCAAAAATCTAACAGCACCCAAAAGATGGGATTTTTCGTTGCTGTCTAGATTTTCTAGCAATTTTCAGAAGGTTTCTTGATATTTTCTTTTTGTGGTTTTGAATATTTTCAGAAGAACCAGCTTGTCTTGAGGATCACCAGGAGCTTTGTGAACCTCATCAGTGCTAAGGCAAGCCACAGTAACATTTTCATGGTGCCACTTCAATATTTATGATTTTCATACTTGAACTTATGAATATTGATGCATTTAAACTAGTTATATAATAAATATATTCTGTTATAAGCTTGTTATGTTAAAATACTTGAACTTCAGAATGTTTGAAGTAAATATTGTTGGCAAGATAAGGAGAACTTAATTGCAAGTGGTAAATAAATAATATGGTCATATAGGTTGATGAGTAAATTAAATATTATTTTTGCATGAGGTATAATGATGATAATTCTAGAAATGGTTCTGGTATAAGTAAAGAGATGTCTTAACCATAATAGTAGCATGAGTTTATGATGGCTCCGTAGGAGCGTGGTTGGTGCAGTCTTTGCACGGTTATGTGATGCATATGTTAAGTGATGCATCGTATGGCAGTAAGACACTGGTTATTTTCTTTTCATATTAAGTTGAACCTGATTAATAATTCAACTTGAACATCTTGTTGACCGGGTCGTGGTGCCGCTGAAACGAGTCTTTCCTAGTGCAACCACATTTGCCGGTATGGGACGGCCTTAATGCGTTTCATTGTCGTGCCTCTGGTCGGTGCCTCAATTTAGGTAAGGTTATGGGCGTGCTGTACCATGGCCCGGTAGGCAAGCATAACCTTGTGAGCCTGTTGTTAAGTTAATTTTGGTATCGGATCCCAGAGTGGATCGTGGACACGACGGTAGTCAAGGTGTATGGAGGTAGACACAGGGCCACCCAGGACTAGCCCGGTGGGGTCTGAGTCGGAGGGGTCGGGAGAGTGTCATGACAGTGAAATGGTTTTGTCGGAACGCTGTTGGTCCACCTGAATGGGAGTGCGAGGCCATGGGTTTTGTAGTGTGGGTACATTGTACTAACCTCTGCAGAGTGTTTTTAATCTATCGATAGCCGAGTCCATGGTTACGGACACGCTCGAAAGTAAGGTACACCATGGATCAACACTTAATAAATATGCACACTAAATTGCACTAAGGATGGCAGTGAGGTGATCGTGTTGAGTTGGACATGACTTGTCGGGTTGTGATCGCCGTAAGGATCACGAGCCATGAGTTGGTTGGGTTGTGATCGCCGTAAGGGTCACGGGCCATGAGATGGTCAGGTTGTGATCGCCGTAAGGATCACGAGTATGTTTTGGTAATATCATGTTTATTGGTCACATCTCGTAAGCAAGTCGGGAGAATGAGCACCTGTTGAGCATAGTCACGGCATGTTGGATATATGGTTGCATTGTTGATTAATTGGATAAATATCATAATGTTGTTTGTCATCATGTTTATGCTTATTGTGAGCTTGCAAGTACATTCAATGTACTGACCTGGCGTGTCATGCCAGATTTCAGGAAAGTCCCGTTGGAAAGGAGTGCTGTCAGAGTCTAGATTGTGTCCACGTCGGTGTCCTTGTGCTATGGAGTCCCGCTACGACGTTGTTCCGCTGCCGAGTAGTTGTCATGATTGAGGCCCCCTTTATGTTCACTAAATAATGTACATATTGTTCAACCGCACCGTGTGTGCCACTTGGCCTCGCTAACTGTTGTAATATGAACTATGTTCCGCTAGCATGAATAAAGCGGTTGTTTTCTGTACCATGTTGTTGTGTGTTGCCAGAAGACAAGGTCTCCGGGTTGGCAATGCAAGGTAAACCGGTCGCTCTGAGCCGGGGTGCCACAACGCTTGGTATCAAAGCCGTGCTGACTATAGGCCACGCTAGACTAAGCGAGTTAACTGGATGCTAGATACGAGTTGTAGCTGAGTGTCGGTAATAACTGTAGCTGGTTGTTGCATTGCTTGCACTGATTATATTTTTCTATGCTAACCTGCTAATGGTTGTGAGTGTAGATGGCTCCGGTGATGTATTCATGCCAGTTGCAGCTGATGCCGTACATGTCGCCGCATCTCCTTCGTAACGTGTGGCGTCGGCTGTACCCTCACGGAGACGATCTAGACCATCGTTTGTACCGGGAGCGCCTAGCTGACTTAGTGTATGAATATCACGCCGTGGTTACTCTGCGCACCAGTTCCGATTCCGGTTCTTACACTCATACCTCTCGTAGCGGCTACGCTTCTTCCGCTTCTCAGGCTGTCCAGTTTGCTGCATTCGAGGTACTTGTTGAGCTCCGCTACAACGAGGTTCGGATGCAGAATCACCCAGGTTTCCATTACTACCCTTCTCTTCACGATAATGGTCGTGTCCGTTTCCCTATCATTGATCCGGAGTCTGATAGTGCAGCTAGCCACCTTTCTCGCTACATCACAGCTAGCTATCTTCTGATCTACAAGCTGGCTCGTGAGATGAGTCGTGCATGTACTGCTTTAGCCTCTACTTTAGTCTCTGCTCGCTCAGCCACTACTTCTCCATCTGTGGGATTTATTCCCTACATTCCTGCCAGTTCTAGATCCCATGTTTCTCCGCTTACTCCCCCAAGTAGCTCAGGCACCGCGACTGCGAGTCCACTTAGTGCTCCTGCCGAGTGGGTTTCACTTCTCGCCACTCCTGCAGCCCCGATGATCCACCCTCCACCTGCCCCAGAGGGAGAGCCCTCGAGGCAGCGTCGTCGTGTCACTTTTAACCCGGGGGTCTCTGTTAACCCCGCCAGTTCTGGATCCGAGTCCGCATCAGGAGAGGACACCGCAGCGCCAGCCGAGCAGTAGACCTTTCGAGTATTCTCAGTTGTCGGGATGGAGTATGGATGTAGTCGTACGAGTCATGATGTTTCGTTTCATGTATGAGGCTAGTTGGACCTGGCATGTTGTTATCTTTCATGTATGAGTCTATGTATAATTATGTTGGACTTAATTTTATTCACCGTATTTTCTTCGTCTTTTCGGTTTCGCTTGGTTTTTGTTGCTGGCTTCTCCCCAGTTTTTGTTGAATGCTTCTCATCTCGGTTACGCTGACTTGGGAAAAATCATATTAGGATGACGCGGGGAGGCTGCAGTAGCAACATTCGCGAGGGTTCTCCTGTTCGGCGTTCCGCACGACAGGCAGGACAATCACCCGAGCCATACGTTCCACCACCGCCTCCACAGCCAAATCCACCCTCCACCGAGCAAATTATGCGTATGTTCGAGGAACGACGAAACAATGATCTAATGGAAATATTCAAAATTATTCAAGCAATGGTTGGACAGAATGGAAATCAGCCTGCCTCTCACTCCAAGCTATCTGATTTTCAAAGGACTAAGCCTCCCAGTTTCAGTCAGGCCTTTGGTCCCTTGGATGCAGATGATTGGTTAAGAACTATGGAAAAGAAACTTGAGGTTGCTCGAACTGATGAAGAGGATAAAGTTCCATTTGCAACACATTATCTAGAAGGCGCTGCTGCCATATGGTGGGAAAGTGAGAAAGCCATAGGGACTAAGAATGAAGCAATTACCTGGTCAAGATTCAAGTAGCAATTCCAGAAATATCACATCCCTGCGGGAATTATGAAGACTAAGCAGCGTGAATTTCTCGCGCTCCTCCAAGGAAGTCAGTCAGTGGGAGAATATTTACAAAAATTCAATCACCTATCACGTTACTCTCAATATGACGTGGCCACTGAAGAAAGGAAGATGGACCGATTTCTTGGGGGATTAAACCCGCAACTTCGTTGTGCTCTCAGTGTGTTCGATTTTCCAGATTTCCAAACCCTGGTGAACAAGGCTTTCATTGCTGAAAGGGAACACAAGCTCATGTCAGATAATAAGTCTGCCCATAACGATCACAAACGCAAGTTTGAGCCCAAGAAGGAACTGCAACCGGTGCAGAAGGTTCATACCTGGCAGCCAACTCCGGCGGCGTACCAGCCTAGTTGGCAACAAAATGTTAACAAGACCACCACCCAAGTGAAGAATGACGTGCTCAACCCAGTTATGGAGAATCGTCTGCGCAACAATTCCTGTTAAAGTTGCGGACAAACCGGACATTATGCCAAATAGTGTCCCAAGAACAACCGGACCAATGCTACGTTCAAGCCTCAAATCCATTATTTGGAAGCTGGTCCAAGTCAGCACGACGTCACGGGATACGTTCATCATATTTCAGCCGATGAAGCCCAAGAAAATGCCGAAGTCGTCATTGGTATGTTCCCTGTTAATAACATACCTGCAGTAATTTTATTTGACTCTGGGGCTTCCCACTCTTTTATTTCTCGGAGTTTTGTCTCCCAAAACAAATTTCCTTGTTCACTTTTGGGCAAGAATATGCTGGTACAAACCCTGGGATCTATTATTCAAAGCAATCTTGTCTGCCACAATCTGGAAGTCAGTATGAACGAAATCTGTTTCCCGGCGTCTTTGATACTTATTGAGTCTGATAAATTGGATGTTATCTTGGGTATGAATTGGCTGACTCAGTACCAAGTATGCATAAATTGTGCGACCCGAGAAGTCAACTTGACCGGACAAGATGGACAAGCTACCAAGTTTATTGCTCGTAGAAGCATACCTTCCAAGGAAATGGTTTTTACAACAATAGAAGAAATGGAATTAATTTTGGTGGTCAGTGAGTTTCTTCCCAAAAGAACTGCCAGGCATGCCACCTGACCGAGAGCTTGAGTTTGCAATAGAACTTGTGCCCGCAACCACACCAATACACAAGAAATATTATCGAATGCCGTCATCCGAATTGGTAGAGCTAAAGAAACAGCTCGATGAAATGCTCCAAAAAGGATATATCCGCCCCAGTTCCTCGCCATGGGGATCACCCGCTATTTTTGTGGACAAGAAAGATGGCAGCCTTCATATGTGTGTGGACTACCGACAGTTAAATGATGTCACGATCAAAAACAAATACCCTCTACCTAGAATTGATGATTTGTTTGATCAGCTCAGTGGAGCCAAGGTATTCTCAAAGATTGATTTGCGGACTGGATATTACCAGCTCAAAATTAAAAAGGAGGATATTCCCAAGACCGCGTTCACCACTCGCTACGGTCTTTATGAATATACCATCATGTCCTTTGGCCTCACCAATGCCCCTGTCTTCTTCATGCACATGATGAACAAAGTATTCATGGACTTCCTTGATAAGTTCGTGGTCGTCTTCATCGATGATATACTTATTTACTCAAGAAGTGAAGAAGAGCATAAAGGACACCTCCGTGCAGTGTTACAACGACTCCGTGGGCACCAGTTGTATGCCAACTTCAGTAAATGCGAGTTTTGGCTCAAGCAAGTTGGATTCCTCGGGCATGTGCTATCCGCTGAAGGAATAGCCGTGCACCCAAGCAAAGTAAAAGACGTGCTTGACTGGTTGCCACCCGCCACCCTGTCTCAGATCCGGAGTTTTCTTGGACTAGCCGGATACTACCGTTGATTCATTGAAGGGTTCTCCAAGATTGCTAAGCCCATGACGGAGCTGCTTAAAAAGGATAAGAAGTTTGAATGGACGTCAGACTGTGAGAAAAGTTTCACCGAGTTAAAGAAACGCTTAACAACTGCGCCAGTATTAACACTTCCAGATATCTACTGCGGCTTTGATGTATATTGCGATGCTTCCTGGCAAGGACTTGGGTGCGTGCTTATGCAAGATGGCAAGGTAGTAGCTTACGCCTCACGGCAGCTACGACCCCATGAAGGAAATTACCCCACTCATGATTTGGAATTGGCCGCGGTAGTTCATGCTTTAAAAATTTGGAGACACTACCTCATTGGAAAAAGGTGCCAAATTTTTACCAACCACAAAAGTCTCAAATACATATTTACTCAGCCGGATTTAAATCTCCGTCAGCGAAGATGGCTGTAGTTGGTCAAGGATTATGATCTTGGAATAGATTATCATCCGGGTAAGGCCAACGTGGTTGCCGATGCACTCAGTCGAAAGCCCGTCAGTTTAAACGTCATGTTGGAATCGCTGTCTTCTGAACTTAAAGAAGAAGTTGCTCAGATCAACCTGGTCATAGTTGCGGCTGGTCTTGCCAATATTCTGACGGTTACCCCTACTCTTGAGGAAGAAATCCGCAAGGCCCAGCCAGGCGATGCCGATCTGCAGAAACGCATCAAGTCATCCGATTTCTCGAAGGATCAGTGCGGTACACTCTGATTCAGGGGAAGGATTTGTGTGCCTAATCAAGCTGATCTAAAGCAGAAAATTTTGTCAGAAGCCCACGAATCCTCGTATTCAATCCACCCCGGAGGCACAAAAATGTATGAAGACCTTTGACAAATATTCTGGTGGGATGGAATGAAGAAAGACATTGCTTATTTCGTGGCATGTTGTGACATATGCAACAAAGTTAAGGTGCAATATCAGAAACCAGCCGGACTTCTCCAACCACTGCCTGTGTCACAATGGAAATGGGATGATGTCTGTATGGATTGCATCACAGGATTACCCAGGACCCGAGGAGGCAATAATGCGATCTGGGTCATAGTGGACACATTATCCAAGGTGGCCCACTTCCTCCCAGTCAAAACCTCATACCGAGCAGATGAGCTTGCCCGACTGTATGTATCCAGGATTGTTAGTTTACATGGAGTTCCCTGAACCATCACTACTGACCGAGGTTCACTTTTCACCTCTGCTTTCTGGACCCGTCTCCATCAAGCCCTTGGAACGGAATTAAAATACAACACCTCTTATCATCCTCAGACGGATGGGCAAACAGAAAGAGTAAATCAGATACTCGAAGATATGCTCCGAGCCAAGGAGCACAATGGGAAGATTGCTTGCCGTACGCTGAGTTCTCGTATAACAATGGGTTCCAGACCAGTTTAAAGATGTCACCTTATGAAGCTTTGTATCGCCGTAAGTGCTGCACTCCATTAAATTGGTCTCAAACCGGAGATAGCCGTATTTTCGGAACAGATCTCATGCTGGAAGCCGAAAAGCAAGTCATGGAGATCCGAGACAGATTACAACTGGCCAAATCATGACAGAAAAGTTATTACGATGCAAAGCACCGGCAGATCAGTTTTGAACCCGGAGAACATGTCTACCTTGGAGTCACACCCATGAAGGGAATAAAAAGGTTCCAAACCCGTGGAAAATTGGCACCCAGGTTTATTGGTCCATTTCCCGTCATGACACGAGTAGGTGCTGTGGCATATCAGTTGGAGCTGCCTCCGGAACTGTCAGACATGCACAACGTGTTCCACGTTTCACAACTGTGATGGTGCATCTCACCACCCGAGAAAAAGACAGATTTGGAAGAGACAGAACTGGCAAAGGACTTGACCTACGAAGAGAGGCCAGTGAATATTTTGTATCAGATGGAAAGGGTCACTCGCAGTAGGTCACGAAAGTTTTACAAGGTTCAATGGATGCATCATACCGAGTCAGAATCAACCTGGGAATCAGAAGAATTTCTAAGGGCATGTTATCTCGAATGGTTTTCCCAAGGAACCGAATCTCGAGGACGAGATTCATTCTAAGTGGGGGAGGTTTCTCACAGCCTAGTTTTTGCCCTCTTTTCTTTGCTTGATTTTCAGCTGAGTTGATTTTGGATTTGGAGTTTTGAATCATTCCATTTGGACTTGACCACTTGGGTATCCCTTGACTTTCACCCAATTGTTCCCTCTCCTCCTCAAATCCATCATTTCACCCCTGGCCAACCCAACAATATTGCTTGGAATATTTTTCTTAAATGAAAAAATATTCATTTTTGCCTCCAAAACCCTAGCTAAACTCCTTCACCTCCAAAGCAACCCTCATGTCTGTTGCCCCAAAAATCCTGAGAAAAATCCCAAATATTCTTTGGACCCTAGGGCACATTCCTGAGCAAAAATATTTCACCACTCTTTGGAATATTTTGGATACAGAAAATAAAATCACTTCTGGGCTGAAATGGTAGTTTCTACAGCAACTACGTTTTTACTAGCTCCAATGTAGCTGGTTTTCCCTGAGCTTATTTACCTTAGTAAGAGTCAGTAAAACCCCAAAGCTCAGCCCTTGAATCCCTGTGGTTTGACCACAATAACTCCCCAAAGTTTCTGTCCAGTAACTTAACCTCATCACCATTTTACTTCTACTGCACCTGGAACCAAACCAAGCCATGGTAACACCTCAGTTTACTAAGGACTACACGCCAGACATCCTTGTTAGTGCGTAGGTGGCCTGATGTCATGGTCCATGCGGTGACCGCGTTCGTCTGAGCGTGCTGGCATGCCAAACGCGCGCTCTGCGCGTCGCTAGCGCCTCTGTGGAGCGTGTGCTCGCTGCTCGCCCGGCCAGAGCGTGTCCCCCTCGCCACCATCCTCATCTCCACCCCCATAACTCCACCCTGCCGCTCACCGATGCAGGAGCTCGCCGCAGCAAGCACGGGCACGGTTCAGCCAATGGCACAGTGCACACGCACTGTGTTCGTCTCTTTCCCCCTCGTTCCTGTGCTCGTCCGTGCCCGCGTACAGTTGCTGCGTGACCTCTGTCGCCTTCTCCACCGCCCTCTGGCACCGTTCGTCGTCGGGCGCCGGGGACAGGTGTCCTCCGGTGGATCCCGAGCCCTCCTTGCCGCCCCGCCTATGAAACCCCCCTCCGCAGCCTCCTGGAGCATCGCAACTCACCCCCACTCCCTCCTAGAGCCACTAGAAGCTGCAGCCTGGCCGGGCAGGCCGCGGGCTGCCGTCCCCGAGCCGAGCTTGCCGGCGATCCCCTCTGGATCGTTCCCGCAGCTCCGGCCACCCCCAAGCCAAGGCGACCCCGCCAAGGCCTCCGCCTCTCCTCGTGAAGCCAATGCGCCTAGCTAGAGCCCCTGGAGCCGCCCCAAGCCGCCGTCTTCTTCAACTCCGGAAACCGCCGCCCTCTGTCGCAGCTAGAGAGGACAAATCCGACACCGTCCGGCCACTGTTAGCCACGCTACGGTACAGGCAGGTGTGCAACAGTCTTCTCCATCGATCCCTCGCTCTCGTTTGCCTCCAAGAAGTCTCATCGCCGGCGTGAGCTCCGGTGAATCGCCGTTCCCCTCTGTTTCCCTCTCCCCTCCCTCCGACCTGACTAGCGGGGCCCGCTAGTCAGCCACTCACTATGCACGCGAAGCGGTATGAGTGGTGGCGCCCCGGGAGATTACGCCTTCGACGTCACCCCTCCTCTATTTTTGTTTACAAATTCATTTAAATTCCAGGAGACTTCAAATGGCCATAACTTTTATTCTACAAGTCCAAATGCAGTGATTCTTTTTGCATCGTGTTCTGTGACCAAAAATCTAACAGCGCCCAAAAGATGGGATTTTTCCTTGCTGTCTAGATTTTCTAGCAATTTTTAGAAGGTTTCTTGATATTTTCTTTTTGTGGTTTTGAATATTTTCAGAAGAACCAGCTTGTCTTGAGGATCACCAGGAGCTTTGTGAACCTCATCAGTGCTAAGGCAAGCCATAGTAACATTTTCATGGTGCCACTTTAGTATTTATGATTTTCATACTTGAACTTATGAATATTGATGCATTTAAATTAGTTATATAATAAACATATTCTGTTATAAGCTTGTTATGTTAAAATACATGAACTTCAGAATGTTTGAAGTAAATATTGTTGGCAAGATAAGGAGAACTTAGTTGCAAGTGGTAAATAAATAATATGGTCATAGAGGTTGATGAGTAATTTAAATATTATTTTTGCATGAGATATAATGATGATAATGCTAGAAATGGTTCTGGTATAAGTAAAGAGAGGTCTTAACCAGAATAGTAGCATGAGTTTATGATGGCTCCGTAGGAGCGTGGTTGGTGCAGTCTTTGCACGGTTATGTGATGCATATGTTAAGTGATGCATAGTATGGCAGTAAGACACCGGTTATTTTCTTTTCACATTAAGTTGAACCTCATTAATAATTCAACTTGAACATGTTGTTGATCGGGTCGTGGTGCCGCTGAAACGAGTCTTTCCCAGTGCAACCACATTTGCCGGTATGGGGCGGCCTTAATGCGTTTCATTGTCGTGCCTCTGGTCGGTGCCTCAATTTAGGGAAGGTTATGGGCGTGCTGTACCCTAGCCCGGTAGACAAGTATAACCTTGTGAGCCCGTTGTTAAGTTAATTTTGGTACCGGATCCGAGAGTGGATCGTGGCCACGACGGTGGTCGAGGTGTCTGGAGGTAGACACGGGGCCACCCAGGACTAGCCCAGTGGGGTCTGAGTCGGAGCGGCCGGGAGAGTGTCATGACAGTGAAATGGTTTTGTCGGAACGCTGTTGCTCCACCCAAATGGGAGTCCGAGGCCATGGGTTCCGTAGTGTGGGTACAGTGTACTAACCTCTATAGATTGTTTTTAATCTATCGATAGCCGAGTCCACGGTTACGGACACGCTCGAAAGTAAGGTACACCATGGGTCAACACTTAATAAATATGCACACTAAATTGCACTAAGGATGGCAGTGAGGTCATCGTGTTGAGTTGCACATGAGTTGTCGGGTTGTGATCGCCGTAAGGATCACGGGCCACGAGTTGGTCGGGTTGTGATCGTCGTAAGGATCACGGGCCATGAGATGGTCGGGTTGTGATTGCTGTAAGGATCACGAGTATGTTTTGGTAATATCATGTTTATTTGTCACATCCGGTAAGCAAGTCGAGAGAATGAGCACCTGTTGAGCATAGTCACGACATGTTGGATATATGGTTGCATTGTTGATTAATTGGATAAATATCATAATATTGTCTGTCATCATGTTTATGCTTATTGTGAGCTTGCAAGTACATTCAATGTACTGACCTGGCGTGTCATGCCAGATTTCAGGAAAGTCCCATTGGAAAGGAGTGTTGTCCGAGTCTAGACCGTGTCCACGTCGGTGTCCTTGTGCTATGGAGTCCCGCTACGACGTTGTTCTGCTGCCGAGTAGTTGTCATGATCGAGCCCCCCTTTATGTTCACTAAATAATGTACATATTGTTCAGCCGCACCGTGTGTGCCGCTTGGCCTCGCTAACTGTTGTAATATGAACTATGTTCCGCTAGCATGAATAAAGTGGTTGTTTTCTGTACCATGTTGTTGTGTGTTGCCAGAAGACAAGGTCTCTGGGCTGGCAATGCAAGGTAAACCGGTCGCTCTGAGCCGGGGTGCCACAGTTCCTCTATCTGATACAATGGTCCTTGGAACTCCATGCAGACATATGATCCTGGTCATATATATCTTTGCCAACTTAGCACTGGTGTAAGTGGTCTTCACTGAGATGAAATGAGCTACCTTCGTCAACCGATCGACTACAACCCATATTGAGTCATAGCCTGAACGAGTCATGGGCAATCTCGTGATAAAATCCATGCCTAGCTTGTCCCACTTCCATTCGGGTCCTGCTGGCTTCTGATGCTCTGCCTTCACTCTCTGACATACATCACAAACTGCTACATACTCCGAAATATCCTTCTTCATTCCAGTCCACCAGAAACTTCCCTTCAAATCCTGATACATCTTGGTGTTTCCTGGGTGAATCGAATACGGCGAATCATGGGCCTCCTATAGAATCAACTTCCTGATCTCGGGGTCATTAGGCACATATACGCGATCCTCAAACCATAAAGTATCATGCTCATCCTCACGAAATCCATTAGCCTTTCCATTGCTCATCCTTTCCTTTATCTCGGCAATCTCCTTGTCAGTCTTCTGAGCTTCTCTGATCTTATCCATCAAGGTAGACTGAATTTCCAATGGTGCTACATAACCTCTCGGAACTATTTCCAAATGTAGCTCACGAAGATCCATTGCTAACTCCTTGGGTAATCCTCCGGTCATGAGCATATTAACATAACTCTTGCGGCTCAACGCATCGGCTACTACATTAGCTTTTCCGGGATGATAATGCAGGTTCATATCATAATCCTTAATGAGCTCCAACCATCTCCTTTGCCTGAGATTCAACTCCTTGTGCGTGAAGATATATTTCCAACTCTTGTGATCCGTGTATACCTCACAGTGGTTTCCGATGAGAAAATGTCTCCATGGCTTCAACGCATGCACTACGACTGCTAACTCCAGATCGTGTGTAGCATAATTTTGCTCATGAGGTTTAACTTGTCTTGAGGCATATGAAACAACTCTTCCCTCCTGCATAAGCACTGCTCCAAGTCCTCGATGAGAAGCGTCCCAATACACCTGATAATCCTTGTGTTGATCAGGAAGAATCAACACTGGGGCTGTAACCAAACGTTTCATCAACTCCGGAAAACTGACCTCACATTCCTCAGTCCATTTGAACTTGGTGTCCTTCTTCAACAACTCTGTCATGGGCTTTGCAATCTTGGAGAAATTCGCAGTGAACCTCCTATGATATCCTGCGAGTCCAAGAAAACTCCGGATCTCTCCAACTGATGTGGGTGATACCCATTTAGTCACAGAGACAACCTTGGTGGGGTCTACTACTATTCCTTCTCCGGATATAACATGTCTGAGAAATCCAACTTACTTCAACCAAAACTCACATTTGCTGAACTTGGCATATAACTGATGTTCCCTAAGCTTCTCGAGAACCAAATGCAAATGCTCCTTATGCTCCTCTTCATTCTTCGAGTAGACCAATATATCATCAATGAACACTATGACGAACTTATCCAAAAACTACATAAACACCTGTTCATCATGTTCCTGAAATATGCAGGCGCGTTAGTCAGACCAAATGACATAATGGTATACTCATATAGCCTGTACCTTGTGGTAAAAGATGTCTTAGGTATATCATGCTCTCGAATCTTCAGTTAGTGGTATCCTGATCGCAGATCGATCTTGGAAAATACTTTAGCTCCTTGCAACTGGTCAAACAAATCATTGATTATCGGTAGTGGGTACTTGTTATTGACCGTCACTTCATTCAACGCACGATAATCAACAACCATCCTCAATGATCCATCCTTCTTCTCCACTAGAAGTACTGGGGATCCCCAAGGTGACGAACTTGGGCGAATATAACCCTTATCCAGTAACTCCTTAATCTGCTTCTTAATTTCCTCCAAATCCTGGGTGGGCATCTGATATGGTCTCTTAGATATTGGCCCGGTGCCTGGCAAAAGTTCAATTAAAAACTCAGTGTCTCTATCCGGTGGCATGCCTGACAACTCCTCTGGAAATACATTAGGGAAATCCTTCACCACTGGTACTTCCTCCTGTACAACTACTGATAAGAAATTCACTTTGAGTCCTCTTCGGCACATGCCGGGATACATACTTAATCCTTCTTCCTTCTGGGGTGGTAGGCATAATTGACTTACTGCCGCAGTCAATCTTCCCTCCATACTTTGATAACCAATCCATGCCTAATATTACATCCAGTCCTTGCGATTCCAATATTATTAGGTCTGAGGGGAACACGTAGTTACCAATCCTTAATGGTAACTGATCACACCATAGGCTAGCTAGATACTTTGCTCCTGGCGAGGTTACTAACATGGGTGACCTAAGGGCTTGGATTGGCAAGTTATACTTATCCACAAACCCCCTTGATATGTATGAACGCGATGCACTAGTATCAAAAAGAACGATTGGAGTAAATGACTTAACCAAAAACTTACCTATAACTGCATCGGGTTGCGCTCCAACCTCCTCCACGCTAATGTGGTTTACTTGTCCCTTGTTGAAAGGGTTGGGCTTCTTCCCAGATCTTCCATTTCCATTTCCATTCTTTGCTTTAGAACACTCTGTGGCGTAATGTCCATTCTTCCCGCACTTGAAACAAGTAATGTGACTTAGGTCCTTCTTGGCGGGCGTTGTTGGGTTGGAATGGTTCTGGCCGTTGCTTCCTCCATTCCCATTCCCATTCTTGGGGCCACTATGGTTATGCGAACTTCCTCCATTGGAATTAGGGCCTCCATGGTTATGGTGAATGTGTCCTCCCGAGTTCGGGGTAAAACGAGGTCTCTGCTGAGCTCCTGAATTGTACTTCCCTTGTCCATACTTCCTCTTGCGGCTGTCTATCTCCTGCTGCTTCCCTTCAATCATGAGAGCTCTATCTACCAACTCCTGGTAGTTGTTGAATGTTGCCACCATCAACTGCATGCTCAGCTCATCATTCAGTCCTTCCAAAAACTTCTCCTGCTTAGCAGCATCTGTAGCGACGTCATCAGGGGCAGAACGTGCTAACTTACTAAACTCATCCACATACTGGCCCAGTGTGGAAAGCCTGCTGAAACTGATCCCATGTAACAGTGTCAATGGGGTAAGTGGCTGTGAAATTCTCCCACCATGAGGCTGCGGGTCCATCAAGCTGGTGTGCGGAAAAACGCACTCTCTTCGCATCTATGCATCCTGAAGTGGTCAGCTCCCTTCCAATCTTGCAGAGCCAATCATCTGCAACTACCGGCTCGGTGCTACAAGAGAACACCGGCGGATTCAGCCCCGGGAAACGGGCTAAGTGATCAACTGGTGGTTGTGGTGGTAGGTTTTTGTTGTTGTTCCCTTGGTTCTAATTCTGGACTAGTAGCTGCATCAAGGTATTCTGCTGCTAGATCAACTGAGTGAGCTCTGGTGGGAAAGCAAATCCATTGTCACATGTCGGAGGCATCTGATGGGTTTAGAAAAGGTGGGAAAACATAATAGAAAAAAGGGTCTAGAGGGAAAACACTACGCATATGCACATGAGACAAACACAATCATATCACTTCAATCAATTCAAACAAGGGCATACAACCGATCTAACTATCGTTACAAGAGTGCTCGGACTATACTATATACATGGGGGAATACTACTACTGATATGGTGGTCGACTAGAAGTTTTTAATCGATGGAAGACTCCATGGTGTCTGCTCTAGCTTCATCAACATAGTCATCATCGCTATCGCCAGGGTCTGAGTCGGTGTCGTCGATGATGATGTAGTCCCCCGGGCGAGTGTCCTTGGAATCGTCGTCATCTCCTCCTGGCGCGGGGTCTCCCATGAATACTCCTAGCTTCCTCGTCAGGTCGTCATTCCTCTCCACGAGTATCGTCATTTCCTCCTCATAACCGTCGCGTGTTGACTTGAGTTCCTCCTCTAGCTCCATGATCCTGGTCATTACCTTCTTCAGATCTATCATGCTTGCGCACATCTGGTTCTCCTGGCGACGAATGTGCTGGTTTAACTCCTGGATGAAAGCTGCAATGGACCTGTCCCTCCTGGTGCTGATCATCTCCCATTGCTCATCTCGGCGCCCACATATCTGGTAGATAGTGTCCTTGAGATCCTTGTGGTAAACTTCTGCAATGCGTCCCATAGCGATGTGGGCTGACATGCTCTTTCCTAGACTCCATGTTGGTGCATCAAAGGAAAACTCTATGGGCTCAGTGACTGGCATGAACGTCCTTCCTAGAACTTGAACTCGAATCATCCAACGCTCCTCTTCTGGTAAAGTGGCGATGTAGGTCCTGCTGAAGCTTGGTATTCCAATGTTCAGATACCTAGTAGCTTCCTTCAAGTGTCGTCCAAAAGGAGTGTCTTCATTCGGTTGTGTAAACTTGTTCCTATAGTCCGCCATCCTATAGAGTAGAAATGAGAGAGGAGTCAGAAATGAGTAGAGAGGAGTGACCTATGGTTTATCTAACTGGTCGTTTCCTACAGTCAGGTTGTGCTCTGATACCATCTTGTAGCGACCAGACCTCAAACAGTCTAGTCTCTGTGCATTAGTGTCGTCCCTGAATCGGTAATGCTGACACACACAGTACTTGAGGATTTATAACAGAGTTTCAATCACACACTTATTACATCGAATGTATCAAAAGAGAACTTATTACAATAATATGCCTTAAGGCCATCTAAATAAGATAACAGTGGAAGGCTTGGAACATAAAGTGAGTCCATCAACTCCAACGGCATAGCTGAGTGAAGGACAACGACCTATGGGACCTTACTCATCGTCTGAAAAGTCTGCAACATGATATGTTGCAGCCAGAAATGGGTCAGCACATGGAATAAGCTGGCAATGTAACACATAGAGTAATGAACAGAATAAATGCTATCGCTGCATGCATATATGGCTGACGGAAAGCTCTATGGTTACTGTTTTTGCATAAAGCCAATTTTCCCCTACAACAAAGGAATAAATTTTGTTTAACTATCATGGCGGTTGTTAAACATTGAGAAGGTTCCTCCAACTCAATCCCAATTAAGCAACATCAATTAACCCAATCAAATTAATTTAGAGTGACGAGATCAACATGATAATCCAAGAAACAGATTCTCAAGATGTCCATAACCGGGGACATGGCTAACCATGATTAATTTGTACACTCTGCAGAGGTTTGCGCTCTTTTCCCCACAAGACTCGATCTCCTCCGTTGAATTTCTCGCACTACATGATGTTTGAGAAATGGATGACCGAGACAAAGTCTTTCAGAAGCATTAACTCTTTACTCTGGGTAGACAGTACCACCTACATCCCCTACATCTTCTAGTCTACCACTGAAAGAGGTCACACAACTTATTCAACTATGCAAGAGCCCATATTGGCTTGTGGCTGCACACGGAAGTTTCTAGCATGAATAATCTTATGATCCCTTTTAGCCTGGGTGGCCAACCGTAGGATAATCACACGGGTACTCCGAGATATCCTGGGACAACACTGGATTCTCCAGGTGCCCTAACAACCACTGGGTACTCCAGGGCGCCTCAACCAATCCACCCAGATGTGTATTTAAGTAGCCACCTTAAGATAACCATTAAAATTAACAATACTCACATATGTCATGGATACACTCACCCAATCCACGTCTATGAGCATAACATAGCAATCCTGAGCATAACGCGGAAGTAAATCCCAAAGGTTTGATAATAACAGGGCAATAGGTTCTACCTGATCATCTACTCACCAAACCCACATGTTATTCAGATTCTAACCATGCAATGTTTGAGGGTTGTAACTAATGCATAAAAACTGGGTAATAAAGAGGTATGATCAAAGTGTTACTTGTCTTGCTGATGATCCGCAAAACCTAGAGACTCGTAGTAGCACGCTTCGCACTTTGGGAATTCTATCGCAAACAAACAATAACATACATAAGCACTCAAACTAGAAGCACAGGTAAAACTCAAATAAGAAGATCTAACCAGAAAATTCAACTGAAGAACTCCGGTTTGCAAAAAGAATCAAATCAAATGGAGCAACGAAACTCAAACTACAAAAGAAACAAGATTCGTTTACTAATCTGGACTAAAGTCAAATTTTATAGTACCAAAATCTTGTTCAAGTTGGTTAAACAGTAAGAGGGCTTCGAGACGAAGATCTAGGCACATGTTTCATCTGATTCGGATAAACGAGCGAAAAGATAAACTAAAACGAAGATCAGGGCAGAAAACACGATCAAAAATAATCGCGGAAAAACCCTGGGAAAATAAAACGAGACGAACAGGCTAACGAACGAACGTGCGCTATCTGAGACTAACTGATGAACAACGTTCGTTAAAATGAACGTACGGACGAACATCTGCTAATTAACTAAACCAGAAAAAACTGAACCGATCTAATTAAAAAAAACTTGATCTAGGGTTTTAAAAAAATGAGCGGTTTTTCAGGAAAAACCGGGACGGCGGCGGCGGCTACCTCGCAGGGTCGGCGGCGGCGCGACGGGAAGGCGGTGGCGGATGGCGGCGGCAACGTGGGTCGGCTGCGGTGGCGCGGGTTGGCGGCACGGGGATCGAGGGCGGCAGCTAGGCTTTGGCAGCGGGGCCAGGCTGCGGCTTATAAAGGCCGGCCGGGCAGTGTCCGGGTCGGGCACGACCCGTTTAGGTCGATGTACTTTATGAAATCCTGAAATAAATTTTCACGGTCCTCTAATAATATTGCGGACAAAGTGAACATTTATTTGGGCTACTAATGCACTTTTGAAAAACGCATTTTTTCCTAATTCAAATAAAATAGCAATAAAACTCCAAATAAAATAAATTTTGTTTTTAATATTTTTCCTCCAATATTTATTTTATTTTGGAGAAGTCATTTTATCCACTCTCTTTTATTTTAACATTTGAAATATTCGGAGAGAAAATAATTAAAACCAAATGATCTTCTTTTCAAAATTTGAGAAAAACTTCAAATATGAAAATAACGAAATCCCCAACTCTCTTTGTGGGTCCTTGAGTTGCTTAGAATTTCTAGGATCAACCAAAAATGCAATAAAATATGATATGCAATGATGACCTGTTTATAACATTCCAAATTGAAAATTTGGGATGTTATAGTATATGAAACAAAGAAATGGTAGTTTGAGTCTGTATTGTATTAAGAAAATACATTTTAGGGTGATCATACGCTCACTAGCTCGCCATACAGCTCCGCAATTTTTTGATGACATGATCAATTGACCATTCAAACGGTCCACATTCAGCACCGCATATTACCATAGGGCCCACCCATCAGCGCGTATATGAAGGACAGAAATGGTAATAAATTAGTGGTCGGTGGGATTCGAAGTCGTGAGACCTCTGGTTGGCAGTCGCCGACGGTGGGGGCGAGGTGATTGGGTAGTGGCATGGGGATCGCCGGAGAAAAAGCTCGGCGTGGGGGGGCGTAGAGGGATGGCCGGGGCGGCGGCGGACCAGCGGTTGGGAGTGGTTTCGGGGCAGGCGGGGCGGCGTGGCCGCGTGGGCCGGCCGCGGGTGGTGGCGGCCGGCGGTTAGGACGGCGGTGGCTGGCGGCTCAGGGGGTGGAGGTTGAAGAGAAACTGCAGGCCCTTGATTTCGTATCCAACGGCTGGAAAATCTACTAACCAGAGATGAAAAAGTCAGTCGACTGACGTGTAGCCTCACCCCGCATGTACACATGCACGCACGCAACACTCACACAAACACACACACGCATGCAGGCATGCAACACTAACACGTACACATAACGAACACACGCACGCATGCAGGCGTGCAACACTGACACGTCTGCATGCACTCACGAACACACGCGCGTACACACACATGCATGCAACATTGAAACGTGCACATGCACGCATGCAACACTCGCACGCCTGCATGCACATCGGCGACACCGCACACGACGCAAGACACACGCTCAACCTATACGTGCATGCACCCTTTGTTAAGGACATGGGTTTGTTTTGGGTATTAATCAATCTTATCTTTTTTTTGCACGGTTTAATCAATCTTGTCTGTGATAAGCAGAACATTGATGTTTCAGCGGTCTTTATGAATCACAACGTATCGATAGGGCTATCAACATATCTATGAAAATTTTAAAATTCACTTGCATTATAAAGTAGGCTTATCTAGATGAAATAGATGACGTCACACTCAATGAACAATCATCGGTTTATGAAATGCCCGCTTCTGACCGCCCTGGCCCACCAAAATTTCCT
The DNA here is from genome assembly GCF_002162155.2 of Triticum dicoccoides. Classification (NCBI taxonomy): domain Eukaryota; kingdom Viridiplantae; phylum Streptophyta; class Magnoliopsida; order Poales; family Poaceae; genus Triticum; species Triticum dicoccoides. The sequence continues at coordinate 191,039,886 of NC_041387.1, read as the reverse complement.
CTGCCGTGCGCTGCCTGCGTTGGGTCACTGACATGTAGGTCATATACCCAAAGAGACCACATGTCAGTGGAAGAACGGTGTGGTGTCGTACCTCAGAGTCAAGGGTGCCACTTGATGCATGCCCGGCTGAAGACGCCTCCTTTCCGCATTCAAACGCCTCCATGAAACCCGTGTGGAAGCCGAGAAACCCACTCCGGACACACGTCCGTTCATGACCGGGCCGGCATTAAACACAACGCTGGCCGAGCTCATCCCGTCCGCTGTCTATTTAATCTCGTATTTAAACAAGGCCAAACGCAGGCCAAGAATCGCACCCCTCCGCCGCTCCCCTATCTTCTCCACCATTTTGTCCACTTTTACAATGGCTTACAAAGAGTTGTCATCCCGCATCCAGGCCGGCTGGGTGGCCCGCTGAGCCCGCCGGATACGAGCTATGTAACTCGCTGATCCACCTCCCTCCCCTCGCCCGACGGAGCCAGTTGCCACCTCAAGCCGGCGTGCGGTTCAACAACTCGCCGCTCCAGGCTAGCTCGACGAGGAGTGGCACACGGGCGTCGTCGCTACCGTCCACGCCGCCACTCATACCGCGCATCCCGTGTATGCGACCGTGTCTCCTGTTTCTGTGGCCGAGACTCCCATGCCGGCGGCCGCGCCATGCAAGCAGAGACAAAAGCCGGGTGCGCGGAGAGCGACGTGTCGGTGGCCAGCGCCTCCGCGTCCGCCGCCATCAATGAGGAGAAGTAGAACACGGGAGGCCGCCACTGCTTGGGTCCCATGAAGGCCATCGTGGAGGCCACGCCGACGTACACAGCAGGTGTCTTGCCAGATCCTTTTGTTGCGAGGACCTTCGTCGACCCTGCATGGGCTCCACGGAAGCGGAGAAGCCCCCTTCCACCATCATCTTGGGCATCAACTAAACATATCAGTTGGGCAGCAGGGAAGCGAGCCGTCCTTCGCGCAGAAGCATATACCTCCGGGGCTCCCGGCAGTCCGGTGATCGTGCTGCCGGACATGAGGAACACAAATGGATCAGTGGGCGACCATTTAGGCCAGGTATTATATACATGTGCTGTCCAGAACTACCATCGCTTAGTTGATTTGAATGTAATGAAATCCGTCATGTTTGTATGAAAATCTAGTATTTTATATGAATTCCGTCATTGTTTACGAGAAATATTACCGTGTTTGCATGAATTTCGGCTGGTTGGTTGAGTTGCTGTCAGAATGTGTGCGGCTATGGTTGGATGGCATAATATGCAGGTCGCCGATCGGTCTGCGGCTGGCTCGGGCGACGTGGTGGGACAAAAAAAGCACAACTCATGCGAGCTCGTCCCCAACGTGCACGCTGCATGATGCATGGGCACCCGAGCCACTCCTCGTTCATCGGTGGCAAAGGTACCGGTGGACAGAAGGCTCGCCAATATTTTGGCTACCCCGGGCAAAATCCAAACAGCCCCACCCAGCAGATTCAAATCCCTCGTTCGCCGTGAAATTTTGCCATGTGTTGTTTTCATGGACTAGCAAGATGCTCGTGCATTGCAGGGAACATCAATTTATGCATTTTTTTACAAAATACCTTTTGTGATTGACCCATGCAGGAGTAATACCATGTGTAAAAACTAATGATATCTTGAGAATTTTATCGGAAAAATGGTATCTCAAGAATTTCATCGAAAAAATGATATCTCTACTCCTATAAAAGACTCGGTTGGTGATGATGGTGTGTCTGCCATCCGTCATTTCTGACCATTAGATCTACATCTAATGGCTGCGAGGTAAGTTGTGGCATTTTTGCAACAATAGCCCACTTCTCTACTCCAATTTGAAGAAAACCCCTTATTATCTTTAAAGCAACCACATCCCTCCCTCACCTCATCAGAACCACCTGAGAAATATATTTTGAGTGAAACGTAATATATTTTTAGTGGCATATATGTATATCAAAACAAGAGTGTTTTCTTTCAAGTTTGTGAACAAGTACTATTCTACTTTGGATCCATTGCAACGCACGGGCACATTGCTAGTCTCGAGAAAGATGAGAAATAAGGTGAGGAGGAGTGGGGCGTGGTGGTGACTGGTGGTCGGACTGGGCGGAGGCATGGGGATGGACGACGCATTATGTCTAGGTTTGTATCTCTCTCACACACACCCACGTAGGTAGGGGACGTGCACAAAGAGAAGATGTGCACACACGACGCACATATTCCCATCTCTTTCCCAACCACACCCGCGCGGGTACACGGTGGAGCTCATTTCTGTATGAAAAGGCAGCCCACGTGGTAATTTGATATGTGTACTGGTTGTCCACTTGATGGAGGATCGTCTACCATGGGTGAACAAACAAATTGCGACTTCAAGCGTTATGTTAAAAAAGAGGCAAACCATGTGGGGCCTACCTTAGAGGCAAGGTTCTATACACTCGAGATGCTCTGTATGTATTACTTTTGATGTACCCCGTCAACTTGCAGAACAAGGAGAAGCTTGCTTACTATGCCGTCTCCCCCGTCCATGGGCGCAGTGGCTCGCAGGACGAGGTGAAACTTGCTTACTACTCATTGTAAATTGGTTTATTGGTCCCCATTGTATATTGTGTCAAATTTTGACTATAGATTGAACTAACAAAACGTTCGCGCATGTTACCAAAAATTATATCATTGAAAACTATGTTGAAATACGAATCCGACGATATAATTTTTGTTGACATGCATTAACATTTCGTTAGCTAAATATTTGGTAAAAAATTGGCACGAACTACAAAGGTGACCTATAAACCAGGATGGAGGTAGTAGTACTACGCCTTACGCCCGCTCCCTCGCCCCCGTGCGCGGTGGCTCACAGGACGAGGAGAAAATTTTACTACTCCCTCCATCTACTCCTCGTCCCTACCTTGGTTAGAGAGATTATCATATTGTTTGGAATATATGTCCTTTAGTAGTACTCCCTCCTTTCCAGTTTATGGCTCAATTTCCTTGGAGTAGTATATAGGAGTAGTACTACTACAGGAATTTCCTTGGAGTCCGTGCTGCAGCAAGCTACCCTAGGCTATGTTACTACTCCCTCCTTTCCAGTTTCTGGCTCAATTTAAAAATCTCTCCAACCAAGGTAGACGGTGAGTGGTGGAATTAATTTCGTAGTTTGTGTAGAATTATAGTGAAACTTGTGTATTGATAATAGAGGGGGTACAAGGGATATATAAAGGCCTAAGTCACAAACTGACTTAGCCTGGGTTTCCTAAACCTAGTTGCTTTGATCAACTTGTATTACAAGTCTAGCATATAAAATCTAACATCCCCCCGCAGTCTCAACTTGGGGGTCAACAACGTTGAGACTGAAACGAATATCGATAAATGGCACAGTCCCGAGAGTCTTGGTGAAGATATCAGCAAATTGTGATGTTGTGGGAACATGAAGAACACGGACTTGCCCCAAAGCAACTTTTTCTCGAACAAAGTGGATGTCAATTTCAATGTGCTTGGTACGGCGATGTTGCACAGGGTTGCTAGACATGTAGATGGCCGAAACATTATCACAATAGACAATAGTTGCTTGATGAATGGGGTAGTGCAGCTGTGAGAGCAATTGCCGCAGCCAAACCGTTTCAGCAACGGTATGTGCGACCGCCCTATACTCAGCTTCAGCAGACGATCTTGAGATGGTAACATGTCGCTTTGAAGACCAAGAAACCAAGTTGTTACCAAGAAAAACACAGTATCCGAACGTGGATCAACGAGTGTCTGGGCAACCAGCCCAGTCGGCATCGGAGTATGTTGTCAAAGTAGTAGGAGAGGAAGAATTGATGTGAAGACCATGGTCGAGATTACCTTTAAGATAACAAATAATACATTTGATATGATTGTGATGAGGAACACGGGGATCATGCATGTAAAAGCAAGCTTGTTGGACAACATAGGAAAGTTCCGGACGTGTGAGGGTGACATACTGGAGAGCTCCAGTGAGACTACGATAAAGCGTGGGATCGGAAAAGGGTTCACCATTAGAAGAGAGTTTGAAGGTGGTGTCAACGGGTGTGTGAGAAGGTTGGAAATCGTGCATGCCTGCCTTGGAGAGGAGATCAAGAATATACTTACGTTGAGAGAGAAATAACCCTTTAGAATCGCTAGTGACAAAGATGACAAGAAAATGATGGAGAAGACCAAGGTCACTCATAGAAAACTCATTGTTAAGAAGAGTAATGATATGATTGAGAAAAGATTCTGAAGAGGCTGTAAGAACAATGTCATCAACATATAAAAGAAAATAGGAAGTGTGAGAATTTTGGTGAAAGACAAAAAGAGAGTTATCGGAGAGAGAGGGAACAAGACCGAGGGTTCGAAAAAAACTTGAGAATCGTTGAAACCATGCTCGAGGGGCTTGTTTAAGACCATATAGGGATTTTTGAAGGAGACAGACATGATTGGGAAGACTAGGATCCTCAAAGCCAAGAGGTTGCTGACAGTAAACGGTTTCATTGAGACTACCATGAAGAAGGCATTTTTTGACATCAAGTTGATGAATGGGCCAAGATGAAGAAACATCAATGCTAAGAACAGTGCGAATAGTGATAGGTTTGACAACAGGAGAAAAAGTTTCATCATAGTCTATGCCATGTTGCTGAGAAAAGCCACGACAGACCCACCTTGCTTTGTAACGAGCTAGGGAGCCGTCGGAGTGAAATTTTTGGCGAAAAACCCATTCACCAGAAACTACGTTTGCACCATGGGGACAAGGAACAAGTTGCCATGTGTTATTTTGAAGCAAAGCTGTATGTTCATCTTTCATGGCAGCAGCCCATTGAGGATCAAGTAGGGCGGCTTTGTATGATTTGGGAATAGTAGAGATAGGAGATGTAGCAAGAAGACTAAGACGAGCTTTGGGTTGAAGACGAAAACCGGACTTAGTGCGAGTACACATGACATGCTCGTTTGTGGGAGGGGGAATAAGAACAACACGTGGGGGTAAGCGAGGTGTAGATGTGCCCGGCGCAGCGGAAGGATCGGACACGGGGGAGTTGGCTGCCGTGGCAGCGTTTTCAGGAAAGGCTGTCGTGGAAGGGTTTTCAGAAAAGTCTGTCGTGGCAGCGTTTTCAGAAAGGTCTGCCATGGCAGCATTTTCAGAAAGGGCTGTGTGGCAGCGTTTTTCGGTATTTCATGTGCCGCGGCAGGAGATGGGTTGTGTGGTGGCGCAACAGTGGCATAGTTAGGGGTGGCGACAATGGGGTTGTAGAGGAGGAGATTTAGCATGCGAGAGGGAAAAGGAGGAGTGGCCGGTGGTGCAGTATGGGTAGATGATTGAGAAGAGAAGGGAAACACGGTTTTGTCGAAAGTGACATGATGTGAGACGTGGACATGACCAGTAATGAGATCAAGACAACGATATCCTTTGTGTTCATTGCAGTATCCGAGAAAAACACAGGGAAGAGATCGGGGGGGGGGGCAATTTGTTGGGAGAGGTGGCATAGATGTTTGGAAAACAAAGACAGACAAACACACGGAGCTCGGTGTAGTTTGGATGACTGAGAAAAAGAGAGCAAAAAGGATTTGTTTTTGGATTGACAGAAGAGGGTCGGATGTTAAGAAGATAGGTAGCTATGCGGAGGGCCTTGGCCCAAAACTTGGGTGGCATCGACGAGTGTATAAGGAGAGTACGGATAATATCATTGAGTGTGCGGAGAGAGCGCTCGGCCTTGCCATTTTGAGGAGATGTGTAGGGACAGGAGAAACAAAGAAGAATGCCATGTTGAAGAAAGAAGTCTCTATTTTTAAAATTGTCAAATTCGCGGCCATTATCACGTTGGAGAAACCGAATTGGTAGAAGAAAGTGAGTAGAAACATATTGTTTAAATTTAACAAAAATAGTATGAATGTCAGATTTGTTGCGTAGAGGGAAAGTCCAAACAAAATGAGAAAAATCATATAATATAACAAGATAGTATTGAAAACCCGAAATACTAGTATGAGGAGACGTCCATATATCACAATGCAATAGCTCGAAAGGAAAAATACTAGAAGAACTAGCGGAACTAAAGGGAAGGCTCACATGTTTGCCTTGCTGACACGACTAACACATCGAAGGATCATGATGATCTTTATTACATGGAAGAGCAAATTCACTAAGTAGAGATGATGTGGTGGATGCACTGGGGTGGCCGAGTCGCTGGTGCCAAAGGTGGACGGTGGCCATCATGGATGAAGGTGGACTTGCGGCAGGGGCTCCATTGATAGAGTAGAGGTCTCCGGAACTATTGAAGTGAGCGATCTCCTCCTTGGTTTGAAGATCCTTCACAGATAAACCAAAGGGATCAAATTCTACCAAGACAAGATTATCATAAGTAAAATTTTGCACAGAGATTAAGTTTTTGATAAGAGCAGGAACAACAAGGACATCTCGAAGTAAAAGAGGTTTTAGAGTGGAGGGTAACTCGGTGTGACCGGTGCTATAGATGGGGATGGTGGAGCCATTGCCGAGAGTGATAGAAGAAAAAGGAGAGGAGTTGCAATTTGACATCATAGTACTCGAATTAGACATGTGGCTAGAGGCTCCATAGTCAAAGATCTAGTCCATACCTAAGGTTCCTTGAGCATAAAAGTGGTTCATGGCTTGCAAAAAGGCAGCTTGGTCCCAATGAGGACTCGGTGAAGCCAGTAGGGGTGGTGCAGTCGATGGCGGTGGCAGTCCATGCAGCTGTTGCAGCGTGATTGAGGACGACTGCAGCAGGGGTGGCGGCTGGTAGAGGCCACTGTTGTCAATGAATACAGCTCCGGGGCACTGTAGTAGGGCATTGGAGAAGCATGGCACGCCTGCGCCGGAGGACGGGATCCCAGTAGGCCAGGAGATCCCGTGTGTGGGCGCATGCCCGACATCCAAGAGCCGGTGTACGCAGGAGGGGCGCCGATTGGAGAGGGGCCAGTCTAGGGCATCGGCCAGGCCTGGACGAGTCCTGTCCAAGGATCATGTGGTGGACGCCATGCTGGAGGTGCTGGTGGCGGTGCGGCATTGGGAGGAGGCGCTGGTGCAGTCGGGGGTCGCGATGGCGATGGCGACGGTGATGGCGGCCTGTAGATTGGATTTTTGCCTCTGTAGTTCGGACATGGGCGCCAGCCGAGAAGCGGCTGGATCGGGGTCATCGGCGGCACGGCAGGTGCAGGAGACGGGGGCCATGGAGTGGCGATGAAGAGTTGAGGATGCGACTCCTTGTTGGTGATGGCGCGATCGGCTCATTGAAGCATGGAGCACACCTGGCGAAGGAGGGGGCCGTCCGCATCATGGGGATAAATGACGCGTGTTTTTAAAAGCGTTCGCCGAGGCCGACGAGGAGAACGTTGATGAGTTGCTAATCATCGATGGGGTCCCCAAGGTCGCGGAGTTTGTCCACAATGGACTTCAGACGTTGAAAGTAGACGCCGACCTGAGAATCGCCTTGGACGGTGTTGCGGAGCTTGGTGTGGAGGGTGTTGACGCGGGCGTCGACGTTGTTCTGGAAGAGTTGATGGGGAGCCGCCCAAAGGGCGGCGGCGTTGGTGGCGTCGCGGAAGACGAGGTTGAAGATCTCCGTGGAGACGTGCTGATAAATCCACTGGATGATGGCGAGGTCGTCCTTGACCCATCGAGGATCGAAGGGCCGGGCAACGGAGCATGTGGCGACGTGATCTAGGAGGTTGTGGTGGCTGAGGTGAACTTCAAAGAGATTACGCCAATGATAATAGTTGTGCTTTGGAAGATCCAAAGTAATGGGCACGAATGGGCTGACATCTGAGATGGTGTCAGCATAGTTGATGGTGGTTGGTAGGGTTGAAGCTAGGGCGAGGGTGGAGGGAGAAGAGGCATCGGTCGCGGCGGAGGCGGCCTTTGATTTGGCGGCAACGAGGGCAGCCTGGCGTTCGAAGAAGCCGGGCGGCGGCGGCGGCGTGGGAGGCGCAACCATGCCCTAGGAATGACTAATCTGATACCATGTAGAATTATAATGAAACTTGTGTATTGATAATAGAGGGGTTACAAGGGATATATAAATGCCTAAGTCACAAACCGACTTAGCCTGGGTTTCCTAAATCTAGTTGCTTTGATCAACTTGTATTACAAGTCTAACATATAATCTAATAGTTTGCACAAGTAATGTACGCTCGTTTTCTCAAGAAGTTATGTTTACCGAGGCATTAACTAGAACAAATGCATGCATGACCACTAAATTTCCATGAACTTCTACATGAATTGGTGAGTTTTCTCTTGACAATGCTTGCATCGGGTGATTTAACGCACCTCAAAATCCAACATGTGATGGTACTACTTCTACTAGTAGAATTGTGACTTATAAAACGGAAAAACGAATTTTTTTAGATGAGCCCTATAAACCGGAAAGGATGGAGTAGTAAGTAGTATACTACCTCCATAGTGGGTACGTACTCCGTAAAATCAGATTTCCCCAAAACTAAGTCGCTCAACCTTTATTTGCTTGTTTCCCTTCCTGCCTCATTGCCTCGAATAGACTATGCCAAACTACCTTGCCTGCCACGCGGGAAAAGACCCGCCCTCGCCTTTTTTTAGTCCGGGTTTGTATCGATGGATCGCGCGAAGCAGCAAAGACCAAGTCGTGTCTTGTACTCCTCCGTCGATGCTCGCTTTCATGAATTTTGTACTTCCTCTCTCCGACATGTGGGACATATAGCAACCGGGTCGACGTGTCATGCACCAACTAACAGTGCAGAACAGTAGGGGGACGAACCCCAGTCGTATCGCTTGAGTAGTAGTAATGAACAATGAGACGTCAAATCACAATGCCGCACCTTCCCAGACGGACAAAGCAACCATTATTTCACACTTCGCTCCTCCATCATCTCCTTCAAGAAAACCACGTAGTATTGCTTCTGCCATTGTTCTGCCTCAAGAGGGACACACGCATCACCTTGGTACATCATGACATGTGGGACCGCATGACAGGCCATGCTCCCCCGCCCATCGCTCGGTAAAATCTCCTCATTTTTACTACTTCCTCCGTATCGGTTTACAGGGCATGCACGTCGTTCTAGGTTGAGAATTTAACTAGCTATATATATGTGATGAACAGTATGTGTTTAGAAACTACATCCGCTTAAGAATCGAATGATATACTTTTTATGACATAGTAACTCATATTTAGTAAGTCAAATGGATGACCGAGAACTACGTGCGCGCCCTATAAACTGAGACGGAGAGGGTAGTACAGTACGTATCTTTTTAGATCAATATAGTCGGGATTCACCGAGGAGCAAAACCAAGTGGTAGGCTGCTCATGTCATGTTGGTGTAGCAACTCAAGCAGGGTCAGTCCGCACACGAAATGGTGACACACTTAACAGGACCCCTTTAGCCAACATGTGGCTCATCCATCGTCTTGTTCCACATGCAATGCACCAAATTACAGTTCGGAGCAGCGGTTGGACTTGGAGGCACCCCGGTCGTAGCGCCATAGTATTAGTAAATGAGCGATGAGGGGTCAAATCACAAAGCCCCACCTTTCCCGCATTAAGCTGGACGGACGAAGCAACCATCATTTCACTCTAGGGCGCGAGAGCATAAAGAAAAGAGAAAACAAATTATGCGTGCAGCGGCTACCTAGGGCACCCTAGGGTAGGGGCCTCCACTACAAATCCTTTTTTTAAAAGCGCCTCCACTACAAATCCGCTTCTCCCTCGTCCTCTTGAAGAAAACTGATGATGCGTGCGGTGGTAGGGTTTGTAGGAGTACTACAACATGCGGGGCCCCGTCGTAGTAAATGGGAGAGAGATTGAGTTCGAGTCGACGCCTTAATATGTGTGGGACGCTTGGTTTTACGGGAACGAGGAAGCATTTTGGGTTCGGGGACCAGTGGAGATATACGTACACAAAATTGTGGATGTAGGTTCGACCGAAAGGCAATGATGCATGGGCCCTGCATTTTGATATACTCGTGGCCGCATGAAATTTGCTACTCTACTCAAAACTAGTAAGGTACATGCATTGAACGCATGAGATTTGGAAACCAAATTATGAATAAATACACACTATAGCATGTGAAGCTTTGAGTCATATATGCATGATGTAGATGTTCGTTTAGTTCTTATAGTTAATCTCATTCAGAATCAATTAGTTTTATAAAAAAGGTTAAGATTCATGGGATTGTGCATTGTAAAGCATAAAGTAAAAAACAAATAATGGCAATTCATTTAGAAAAAAAAGTTTGGGCAATTATGATATGGAAGATTCTAGAACAAAGGAGAAGTGCTTGTGTTTTGGGAAAGCATGCACGGCCCACATCTCTTATTGGTTGATATGTCATGAAACAAGAAACGAGGAGGGGGTTAATGTACCATGCCAAAGTGTTTTGGGATTATTTGGTTTTCGGAAGGTGACTTAGACACCTAGACGGAGGGAGTACAAAGAGAAAAAATGAATTGCAGTTAAAAGAATGGCATTTCTAACAAAAATGTGAATGTGAACTACATATGTGTGCACGTGACCAGCACATACATTGTAAATGCAAAATTTAATGCAAGAAATAACTTATGAGTAACATGCAAGAATTGATGATGTGGTGCTTGCATGCATAGAGTAGAAAAAACAATGTGATTGATGACTTGCATGCATGACGTGTTCTTGTGCCATAGTTGCATGTCTAGGAAAAAAGCTACTAGTGGGTTGTACTAGCTATTTAGGAATAGAAGATGTATACATGGAAGTTGTAGGGAAAGAGATGACATGTATCTCAATTCCCATGAGTAGGGATTGGAAAAGAGATGTCATTTGGTTCACATCATAGGAACTTCTCTATTGAATCTAGAGATGACATGTATCTCAATTCCTATGATGAGGGATTAGAAAAGAGATGTCATTTGGTTCACATCATAGGAACTTTTCTATTGAATATACACTAATATTTATTTTCCTTTGAAATTATGGGAGTATAGGAATCCATTCATATGAACCAAGTGGCTCCAAAGCTATAAAAATGATATCATGTTTATTTCCTTTGAAATGTGGAGTATATGAATCTATTCCTATGAACCAATTGGCTCTAAAGGAAAAAGTCCTATAAAAATCATATCATATAGAGTTCCTATGAGATTCCTCCACACCAAAGGATGGTTGAAATTGCTGCAGGTGATACGGCGGTCTTTCTTTGTAGACTCCTCCTCCATCTTTATAGTTACCTCTCGAAGACGAATGAAATGATATATACTGGGTATTCTATATGTGCATTTTGGTACACGAAAACTCGGTAAAAGTTTGCGAGGTTCGAATTTTCAATAAAGCTATATGGACTGCATTTTGGAACGGAGGGAGGAGCATACAACACTTGCTAACACTCACGTGGAAGATTTGTGTGTAGGAGGAGTGGCTACTCTGTTAAATGACATGGCAAAACTGACACTATCGGATGCCGATCTAACGGTTCTTACGGCGTTCGTCAGGAAACGGCTTGTGGCGAACGTTTGTTGGATAATGATTTGCGGACACATGCATTGCATTGATATGTGCCCCCTCTCTCTCACGCACACACGCACCCTCACGAGTCACGACTCTCCCGAGTCCTCTCACACCCACCGTCTATCTGCAGGTAGACGTCACACACATATGTGCTCTTCACACCCTACCCTCAGAACTTCTAAACAACAAAAGACGTCACGCACCTTTTATTTTAGCTCACACATCACACACTTATACTATTACTCTTGTGGCGAACATTCTTTGGGAATAGTATATTGTACTCTCACAAAAAGAAGCGGTGCACGCACCCACTAGTTCTCTCACACCCACTCACGAATACACGTAGGAGCGCATTTTTTGAAGCTAGTACAACAAAATCACTCCACTATATATATAAGCAGGAGCCTTAGCGCTTGCTTTACCAGGGTTCCTCTAATTCACTCTCTCATGCTCTCCAGATGTAAGCAAGACATAGGTGGCCTCTCTCTCTCTCTCTCTCTCTCTGCTCACGGCTGGTCACAAATCCGCCCGGACCACCTCGACCGGGGCAGGGGTGTAGGTGCATTGTTCACGCTGTCGTCGGCGGCGAGGGAGGAGACCAACGGCTTCCCGCGCACCCCGATCGGCAGCCGCGCCGGCTCGGGAGGGCCTCCGACCCCATCTTCCTCCCTGCGGTATTGTGGCCAGGATGCAGCCTCCCGACGCCGTCTTTGCCACATGCCGACGACCCTCAGGTATATATTCCTTCGAAACCTACCTTGCTCTACTGCCCCAGCTCCCCACGTGGCTGCGTGTGGATCTTTTTCTACTTTCGTCGTTGTTCCAAAGCCACTTAGACTTTTACTATTATTAGAGGTAAAGCTAGTTCATACAGTCGAATCAAAGAGTTGGTTCAAACAGGGAAGAAACTGGGAAAGCTGTAGCATGAATCTAGGACTTGGTTCTAAGAGGAAACGGGGGAAAGTAGTAGACTGGCTACCCAACCGGTCTATTGGTTGAAATGGCAAAGAAAGCATGGTGGATGGCGAAGGGTGGGGGGAAGTGGCCCTGTCACTTGGTTGAAAAGGGAAAGGAAGTGAGGGGTGTTGGGGGACAACACAAATGAGAATGAGCAGGTCTAGATTTCTTGTGCTCACATAGGAAAATGTCGCCGAGGAGATAAAAAATGGGACAAATGCAGACATGCTGCCTGAGTGTTTGCCACTCTCGGCAACCACATCTGCCTCACCACTTTATGCCCCTGTTGTCCCTACGCCCATATCGCTACTGTTAATGTAAAATCACATGAAGCACTAAGCAATGCCACCTAATGTCACTATAAGTAATGGTCTAGTGCCGTCGATAAATTGAATACCACCACCATTTTATGAAGTGCTTCCGTCTTGCTTTATTTCCCTTGAATTGTGTTTTTGCAGTTACACTTAAATCTCACACCGCTAACAGTGCTTCATCCCAGTGGAACTACAAAAATTTGATTGCACATTTACTGACCATGTGCTACTCTCATGACAGTAATACTAATGCTATTATTCTGCATGTTAATCTAGTGGCAGTATTGATGTGATGTGATGCTACTTACTTAAGGCACTTTCATACTGTGAATCTAGTGCCAATTATAACACAATAGATGCTGCTATTAATAATACGCCACTGCAAATATCGGTCACTGTTTAAATAACCGTATTTCATATTAGCGCAAAAAGGGATGTCTGTCTCCATATTGTTTCTATCTGCGCAATCAAAAGTACACACCTCAGTTTTAGTACAACTGCACAAAATGCGATGGCTATTCCTACTGCCGTCCTCTAACCACCAGTCTTCCAGGTATTACTACATTGGTAGCAACTAGGTAGAATGACCAACGTAATCAAAAAGAAGTTGATTCATATGTTTTACTTCCTGATTGCAGTGTAGGGATGAGCGAAAACAACTGCATCCTAGTCCGGAATGCACTTTCTACGAGGTGATCCATGGACCGAGGACTAGCTGGCATGGCTGCACGGAGGTTTTTGGGACAGGTGCGCCGACAAGAAGCATTGTGATCTGCTTATTTCTACAAATAGCAGTGCTTAAATTTAGTGGAATGCACAAGAATTTCAGCTGGTCAGTACACTACATGGTTCAGTTCAGCATTCCATCTGAGAACACAATTATAATTGGTTATTCTGAAATGAGAGACCTAACCCTGGATGGTGGCAACAAACAAAAACCAGAGTGAACTCCAGGAAATGTAAGCCTACCGGGAGGCCCTTTGCTCAGAGAAGCCTTGCTTGTTCTTTCCTGATTTGTAAACCTTCTCACAACCTTGTCTTTTGCTGTGAACTATTATATGTTTGTTTTGTTCTATGAATCATTGAGATGTATAAAATTGCTTAACTTATGCTTTTCAAGTTTTTTATGAAGCCGAGTTTAATGTGAGTGTTCCACATGAACGCTGGAGTGTGTGAACGTTTGGAATTTACATTGTGGCCTCAGTTAACTGCATGAACCACTGTAAAAAAGATACGTACTTGCTTATATGTTAGACAACAGATTATTGATTATTAGCTGGTCGATAGCCTAGTGTTGAAGCAAGCTGAGCCAATCTGTCGTGTTTTGCACAACTGTTTACAAGTGAGGTAGCACCAACAGTGTTGACAAGTACTTATGTATACGTCGGCGCACATTTCTCGAACAAGTACTCTATTTCATCAAACACACACTGCTCGTATGATAAACCGTGACAACTTATGTCTTACCATGCCATATTCATGAAAAAACTAGTGATGACGCATCTGTTTCGGCAACAATTACGATGGTTCTCACATGATTCATGGGCACACAAAAGTAGCAGCAGTTCCCATAGACGGATTCAAACAGAGTACTAGCCCCGGAGGGCTTGATAATAGGCAAGGTTCGGATAAGTAGACACAATCCAAACTAGTATTAAACACTAGCTGGGGCAACTATTTCATGCCTCGATCTAATTTGGGTTGTACACAAGATGGACCTTGCCATGAACATCATCGAGGACGTCCGGCAGCAGCTCAATCCTGTGAACCTTCATGAAGATAACCTTGTGGCCTTCCACTCATAAACTTTTTTGTGGAGGCATGGCACGTCATCTTCCTGCGCAAGCTTAACAAGAACAGTATGCCTCACAAACAAAGGAGTAGCTTTGAACTTCTTGTGCTTCAGTACACCCTGGACAACACGCCTGACAACAGTGAGGCTAGAATACAACTCGACATCGGTATAAGTGCAAATGGCTTCCATGATCCAACAGCTTAAGAACTATGTTTTCCCAGTGCATATATTCAGGTCATCTGCCTCATAGTGAGTGAAATGTACAACCACACAATCCTTGTCTGCATCAAGGCTCCAATTGAAACAGAAACAAATTCTGAATTACTTTCCAGTATAAGAAGCACAAGTTATTCAAACCACTATGTATAGCATGGCATCAAAGGTAATAAATTTTTGCATTATTCATCACCACATACTTAGAAGAAAACCCACAATCGAGATCGGCAAAGAAGAAAATCACCTTGGGCAGCTCAGCGTGGGGGGGGGGGGACATCCTCGAAGAGGGAAAACTGCTCCTGCAGTGCCAAGGGGGCCGTAACCTCATACGGGGTGTTTACCATCTCAGTAGTGCCCGTGAGCATATCTGGGGTCGGCTCGGTGGCTGCCTCATCTTCTTGGAGCTCTCTGTCTCGTGGGGATTAGCCTCCCGCGTCTGCTCCAATATCGGCAGATCTTTGCCTGGTTCTCCTTGGTCCATCATGAAACTGATGAATACTAGGAGATCACTGAAAGGAAAACACAATCGCGATGACAATGAAACAAAAAAGAGAGTGAGGATCGGTTACTGCTTTACAAAAAAAATCTCTGAACGAAAATATACCAATATCATGGATCCGGTTACCTTCCCTTCGTTGGGAGAGAAGAACAGTGGCAGATGCGAGTGTTGGCTATCTTGAAGATGATGAGGGAGAAGGGGATTCAGCAAAGAGTGAAATGATGGTTGCTTCGTCCATCAAACTTAGACTGTGGGGATGTGGGGTTTTGTGATACGATAGCTTGTTACTGCCGCGCTACAACAGGGGTGATTCTCCGCCTCATACTGCCTTCTAATTTAATGGATGGCATTTGGGCCCGCGCGTGACATGGCCCGCTTGTTGGTGAACAAAAGTAAAACGGCATTCAGTAGAGGGAGATGTTTCAATGACCTATGAGGAGCCAGAAGCGGTAGTGTATCCACTATACTCGTAGTAATTGTTTTTCTGGTAATTGTAGAGTCTCTCCACTGTACTAGTAGTAATTGTTTCTCTGGACCAAGAAAAAACAGCCCATCCACCCTAGTAACTAATAAAATCAATTCAAAAGCCCATATATTTACTTAATGAGAGGAGCTACTCACACCCAGCACACTGCCCCCCCAAAAAACCTGGGTACTCTTCTTCCTCCTCACTCTCACCCACCTCACGCTAGCTCGCTCCAATTGTACCCCCAAATTCCTCACCTCACTCCTATAGAAAACCCCAGCTCCCCTTCTTCCTCACTACTATAGAAAACCTCAGATCCCCTTCTTCTTCACTCGCACTACAACTAGGCTCGTCATTCGTTACTCTGCTCAAATCCGTGAGCGTGATGCGACACCCTTGAGGAAACTCGAGTCGGCTGACCCCAGCGCCAAGAAGATGAGACTCCCGCCAGTGGCGACGCCTGTTGTAGATTGATGTCTACTACACAACCTTCTTCTTGTAGACGTTGTTGGGCCTGCAAGTGCACAGGTTTGTAGGACAGTAGCAAATTTCCCTCAAGTGGATGACCTAAGGTTTATCAATCTGTGGGAGGCATAGGATGAAGATGGTCTCTCTCAAACAACCCTACAACCAAATAACAAAGAGTATCTTGTGTCCCCAAGATACCCAATACAATGGTAAATTGTATAGGTGAACTAGTTCGGCGAAGATATGGTGATACAAGTGCAATATGGATAGTAGATATAGGTTTTTGTAATATGAAAATATAAAAACAGCAAGGTAACTAATGATAAAAGTGAGCGTAAACGGTATTGCAATGGTAGGAAACAAGGCCTAGGGTTCATACTTTCACTAGTGCAAGTTCTCTCAACAATAATAACATAGGTAGATCATATAACAATCCCTCAACATGCAACAAGAGTCACTCCAAAGCCACTAATAGCGTAGAACAAACATAGAGATTATGGTAGGGTACGAAACCGCCTCAAAGTTATTCTTTCGGATCGATCTATTCAAGAGTTCGTACTAGAATAACACCTTAAGACACAAATCAACCAAAACCCTAATGTCACCTAGCTACTCCATTGTCACCTCAAGTATCCGTGGGCATGATTATACGATATGCATCACACAATCTCAGATTCATCCAACCAACACAAAGTACTTCAAAGAGTGCCCCAAAGTTTCTACCGGAGAGTCAAGAAAACGTGTGCCAACCCATGTGCATAGGTTCATGGGCGGAACCCGCAAGTTGGTCACCAAAACATACATCAAGTGGCACGTGATATCCCATTGTCACCACAGATAAACACGGCAAGACATACATCAAGTGTTCTCAAATCCTTAAAGACTCAATCCGATAAGATAACTTCAAAGGGAAAACTCAATCCATTACGAGAGAGTAGAGGGGGAGAAACATCATAAGATCCAACTATAATAGCAAAGCTCGCGATACATCAAGATCGTGCCATAGAGAGAACATGAGAGAGAGAGAGAGAGATCAAACACATAGCTACTGGTACATACCCTCAGCCCCGAGGGTGAACTACTCCCTCCTCGTCATGGAGAGCACCGAGATGATGAAGATGGCCACCGGTGATGGGTTCCCCCTCCGGCAGGGTGCCGGAACGGGCTCCCAAGAGATTTTTGGTGGCTACAGAGGCTTGCGGCGGCGGAATTCCCGATCTATCTTGATATTCAATGTTTTTAGGGTACATAGGCTTATATAGGCGAAAGAAGTCGGTCGGGAGGTGCTCGAGGGGCCCACGAGATAGGGGGCGTGCCCTATAGGGGGAGGGCGCCCTCCTATCTCATGGCCTCCTCGAGGATCTTCTGACGTGGACTCCAAGTCTCCAGGATCATATTCTTCCAAAAAATCACGATGTCGAAGATTTCATTCCGTTTGGACTCCGTTTGATATTCCTTTTCTTCAAAATACTGAAATAGGCAATAAAACAGCAATATGGGTTGGGCCTCCGGTTAATAGGTTAGTCCCAAAAGTAATATAAAAGTGCATAATAAAGCCCGTAATCATGCAAAACAGATAGGATAATAGCATGAATGCTTCATAAATTATTGATACATTGGAGACGTATCAGCATCCCCAAGCTTAATTCCTACTCGTCCTCGAGTAGGTAAATGATAATGAAAGAATTTATGAAGTGTGAATGCTAGAAGGTGCACAAGTTTGATCAATGATAATTTCAATCACCTTTTCTAGCATGATAATATGTCATAACAGTAGTTCATCTCATACAACTTCTCATTATAAAGTAACAAGCAATTCACATGTTAAAGCATAGACCATAAACTTTCTTGAAAACTAGCAAACTTCATTCTGTGTCATCAAAAAATTGCAATTCATCTTATTTTCAGGAATAGCAAACTCCACATACTCAACTATCATATAGTCTTCTACAATTGCTAACACTCACGCAATACTAATGGTTATGGAGTTTCAATCGGACACTAAGAAAGATAGGGGCTTATAGTGTTGCCTCCCAATGTATTCACCTTTGGGTGATGTCAACAATAATAGTTCATGCTAACTTACATCCAATTGGATATATATATCAGGATCACCCCAACACAAAGTGCTTGCCAAAGGATAAAATGAAAAAGGGAAAGGTGAAGATCACCTTGACTCTTGCATAAAGTAAAAGAAATAAAGTAAAAGATAGGCCCTTTGCAGAGGGAAGCAGAGGTTGTCATGCGCTTTTAGGGTTGGATGCACAAAATCTTAATGCAAATGAACGTCACTTTATATTGCACTTGTATATGGACCTTTATTATGCAGTCCGTCGCTTTTATTACTTCCATAACAAGATAGTATAAATCTATTTTATTCACACCAAAAGATTATACATACTTAGAGAGCAATTTTTATTGCTTGCACCGATGACAATTTACTTGAAGGATCTTACTCAATCCATAGGTAGGTATGGTGGAATCTCATGGCAAAACTGGGTTTAAGGATATTTGGAAGCACAAGTAGTATCTCTACTTGGTGCAAGGAATTTTGGCTAGCATGAGGGGGAAAGGCAAGCTCAACATGTTTGAATGATCCATGACAATATACTTTAACTGAGATGTTGGAAAACATAAACCATTATGTTGTCTTCCTTGTCCAACATCAACTCTTTAGCATGTCATACTTAATGAGTGCTCCCAATTATAAAATATGTCTAGGATAGTATATTTATATGTGAAATCTCTCTTCCTTCAATATTCTTTCATGAATTGTTCAAATGACCAATGCAATGCTTGCTAACCTTCAATAAATTTATAACCTCTACTTCTTAGATGTGAAGTCACTACTCCCCATGGGATAAGCAAATGAGGCATATATAATTTCATATTTATGACAATCAACTCATTCAACAATTTACTCATAGGTATAAGTGAAGCACACGAGTAAATGACAAACTATTCCAAAAAGATATAAGTGAAGATCAATGAGTAGCTAAATAATTATGTAACTATGTGAAGACTCTCTATCATTAAAGAATTCAGATCTTGGTATTGTATTCAAACAGCAAGCAAAACAAAATAAAATGACATTGCAAGGATAGCACAACTCACGTGAAGAAGCAAAAACTTAGGATCAACCGATACTAACCGATAGTTGTTCAAGAAGAAAGGTGGGATGCCTACCGGGGCATCCCCAAACTTAGATGCTTGAGACTTCTTGAAATATTATCTTGGGATGCCTTGGGCATCCCCAAGCTTGAACTTTTGTGTCTCCTTAATTCATCCCATATCATGGTTTCTCTTTTTATCAAAAGCTTCATCCACAACAAACTCAACAAGAACTCGTGAGATAGGTTAGTATAAACCAATGCAAAACCTTATCATTTTCTACTGTAACAAATCACTAAAATCATTATTCAACATTGCATACTAAATGCCTCTGCATATTTAATACTCCTATCCTCAAATAGAATCATTAAACAAGCAAACATATGCAAACAATGCAAACATAACAGCAATCTGTCAAAACAGTACAGTCTGTAAAGAATGCAAGAGTATCAATACTTCCCTAACTCCAAAAATTATTAAATAAAACTCCCACTATATTAAATTTATCAGAACTCATTATGCAAAAGGTTTCATCATTATACCATTCTCTGAATTTTCTAGGGAATTTTTGCAACAGCGGTAAACTTTCTGTTTTCAAACAGCAACATGTATACTAGCAAAATAAGCATGGCAAAGGCTATCCTTGACATTTTTATTGAAAATAAAGATGCAAAACATTATTCTAAATAACATCAAGCAAATACTAACAAGAGAAAATTACGCTCCAAGCAAAACACATATCATGTCATGAATAAAAATTTAGCTCCAAGTAAAGTTACCGATGAACGAAGACGAAAGAGGGGATGCCATCCGGGGCATCCCCAAGCTTAGGCTCTTGGTTGTCCTTGAATATTACCTTGGGGTGCCTTGGTCATCTCCAAGCTTAGGCTCTTGCCACTCCTTATTCCATAGTCCATCGAATCTTTACCCAAAACTTGAAAACTCCACAACACAAAACTCAACAGAAAACTCGTAAGAAAATAAAACCACCACTTAGGTACTGTAATGAACTCATTCTAAATTCATATTGGTGTGATATATACTGTACTCTGACTTATCTATGGTCCATACCCTCGGATACTACTCATAGATTCATCAAAATAAGCAAACAACACATAGAAAACAGAATCTGTCAAAAACAAAACAGTCTGTAGTAATCTGTATCAAACGTATACTTCTGGAACTCCAAAATTCTTACCAAATTAGGAAGTCCTAAGAAATTTGTGTACAAATCCATAGCAAAAAGAATCATATCATAAGCATGTTTCTGTGAATTAACAAACTAATTTACTGGGTGTAAAAGTTTCTGATTCTCAGCAGGATCAACACAACTATCACCGTAAGCTATCCTAAAGGTCTTACTTGGCACTTTATTGAAACAAAAGCTATAAAACATAATTACAACAGTAGCATAATCATGTTAACACACAAAAACAGTAAGGGTAAATATTGGGTTGTCTCCCAACAAGCGCTTTTCTTTAATGCCTTTCTAGCTAGGCATGATGATGACAATGATGCTCACATAAAAGATAAGAATTGAAACACAATGGGAGCATCATGAAGCATATGACTAGCATATTTAAGCCTAACCCTCTTCCTATGAATAAGGATTTTGTGATCAAACAACTTATGGGAACAATAATCAACTAGCATAGAAAAGTAAAACAAGCATAGCTTCAAGATTTTCAACACAGAGAGGAAACTTGACATTATTGAAATTCCTACAAGCATTTATTCCTCCCTCATAATAATTTTCAGTAGCATCATGAATGAATTCAAAAATATAACCAGCACCTAAAGCATTATTTTCATGATCTACAACCATAGAAAATTTACTACTCTCCACATAAGCAAAATTCTTCTCATTCGGAATAGTGAGAGTATCATAAGAGACTTGAACACTAAAAATTGTTTCCACATTAAAAGAGTAATGTTCGGAAAAGGATAATCATAATCACGACAAGATTTGTAAATATAATCATCACTACTTTTTATAGCATAAGTTTCATCACAATAATCATCATAAGTAGCAACTTCATTCTCATCATAATCGATTGAAACCTCTCCCAAGATAGTGGAATCACTAAATAAAGTTGACACTCTTCCAAATCCACTTTTGTATTCATCACAATAAAATTCAACATCCTCCAAAATAGTGGAATCACTACTTCCTAAAGTTGACACTCTTCCAAACCCACTTTCATCAATATAATCATCATAGGTAGGAGGCATGCTATCATCATAACAACTTTGCATATCAAAACTTGGGATGCTAAAAGTATCATCTTCATTAAAAGTAGCATCCCCAAGCTTGGGACAAACATTAATTTCAGCAAATATATTTTCAAATATGTCATTCTCATCAAACATAGCTTCCCCAAGCTTGGGCCTTTTCATATCATAAGCATAATCACTCTCATCATTAATAGTATGGATAGTACCAATAGTATAGCAATTATCATCATCACAAGTAGTAGGAGCAACATCATTTGGAACGAATACCTTTTTACCTTTGTTGCCCCTTCTTTTCCTTTTCTTTTTCACACTATGTGTGGGTTCAACCTTCCTCTTTGAGCTCCTTATTGACGAGATTGGTTGAATAGAAAGCTCCTCCTAGTTACCTGATTCATCATAAGAAATAATAGGAGGAGAATGGGAAGTCTCTTCACTTTCATTAGTATTCTCATCGTCTTCTTTTTTCTTTCTTTTCTTTAGGTAGTTGGAAATATAAGGATTTTCAATGCAATTCTCCGCACAAAACATATAAATCTTTTCTAGATCAATATCAAGGAAATGCTCAAGATTAAATTCTGGAATAGGCTTAGTTAAACGTTTCAACTCTTCATAACCCAAAACCAAACTAAGTTCATTATAATATGCAAGGGAAATCAAATCATCACAATTTTTGGACACGATTCGGTCATGAAACAATTTGCATTAGAGATGTAAATGACCACGTTCGTTGCAAAGTTCACAAGTACGGCAAAGGAATTTTAAATTTTCAGCACTCACATCTAGCCTTTCTTGCAAACCTTTAGTTTTTAAATACTTATACTTCTTGCAATATCTATTTTCTCTATTTGGTGTGTCCATGCAAATCCAATCTACTCCACAAAAATCAACATGCTTATAAGAGACATTTTCATCATAACTAGTGCAATCATCATTAGTACCATGGCTATTCAAAGAGTTTATACTAACAACATTGCAATCATGCTCATCATTCAAAGAT
Organism: Triticum dicoccoides; assembly: GCF_002162155.2. NCBI lineage: Eukaryota > Viridiplantae > Streptophyta > Magnoliopsida > Poales > Poaceae > Triticum > Triticum dicoccoides. The sequence continues at coordinate 191,017,393 of NC_041387.1, read as the reverse complement.
TCAGTACCAAGCATTTTAATGCACTCCTCTTCTAGCACTTGAGCACAATTTTCCTTTCCATCAAACTCACGAAAGATATTAAAAAGATGAAGCGTATGAGACAAGCTTAACTCCATTTTTTTGTAGTTTTATTTTATAAACTTAACTAGTGATAAAACAGGAAACAAAAAGATTTGACTGCAAGATCTAAAGATATACCTTCAAGCACTCACCTCCCCGGCAACGGCGCCAGAAAAGAGCTTGATGTCTACTACACAACCTTCTTCTTGTAGACGTTGTTGGGCCTGCAAGTGCACAGGTTTGTAGGACAGTAGCAAATTTCCCTCAAGTGGATGACATAAGGTTTATCAATCCGTGGGAGGCGTAGGATGAAGATGGTCTCTCTCAAACAACCCTGCTGCCAAATAACAAAGAGTCTCTTGTGTCCCCAACACACCCAATACAATGGTAAATTGTATAGGTGCACTAGTTAGGCGAAGAGATGGTGATACAAGTGCAATATGGATAGTAGATATAGGTTTTTGTAATATGAAAATATAAAAACAGCAAGGTAACTAATGATAAAAGTGAGCGTAAACGGTATTGCAATGGTAGGAAACAAGGCCTAGGGTTCATACTTTCACTAGTGCAAGTTCTCTCAACAATAATAACATAGGTAGATCATATAACAATCCCTCAACATGCAACAAATAGTCACTCCAAAGCCACTAATAGCGGAGAACAAATGTAGAGATTATGGTAGGGTACGAAACCACCTCAAAGTTATTCTTTCCAATCGATCTATTCAAGAGTTCGTACTAGAATAACACCTTAAGACACAAATCAACCAAAACCCTAATGTCACCTAGATACTCCATTGTCACCTCAAGTATCCGTGGGCATGATTATACGATATGCATCACACAATCTCAGATTCATCCAACCAACACAAAGTACTTCAAAGAGTGCCCCAAAGTTTCTACCGGAGAGTCAAGAAAACGTGTGCCAACCCCTATGCATAGGTTCATGGGCGGAACCCGCAAGTTGGTCACCAAAACATACATCAAGTGGCACGTGATATCCCATTGTCACCACAGATAAACACGGCAAGACATACATCAAGTGTTCTCAAATCCTTAAAGACTCAATCCGATAAGATAACTTCAAAGGGAAAACTCAATCCATTACAAGAGAGTAGAGGGGGAGAAACATCATAAGATCCAACTATAATAGCAAAGCTCGCGATACATCAAGATCGTGCCATAGAGAGAACACGAGAGAGAGAGAGAGAGAGATCAAACACATAGCTACTGGTACATACCCTCAGCCCCGAGGGTGAACTACTCCCTCCTCATCATGGAGAGCGCCGGGATGATGAAGATGGCCACCGGTGATGGGTTCCCCCTCCGGCAGGGTGCCGGAATGGGCTCCTGTGAGGTTTTTGGTGGCTACAGAGGCTTGTGGCGGCGGAACACCCGATTTATCTTGATGTTCGATGTTTTTAGGGTATGTAGGCTTATATAGGCAAAAGAGGTCGGTCGGGAGGTGCTCGAGGGTCCCATGAGACAGGGGGCGCGCCCTATAGGGGGGGGCATGCCCTCCTATCTCGTGGCCTCCTCGAGGATCTTCTGACGTGGACTCCAAGTCTCCAGGATCATATTCTTCCAAAAAATCACGCTGCCGAAGGTTTCATTCCGTTTGGACTCCGTTTGATATTCCTTTTCTTCGAAATACTGAAACAGGCAATAAAACAACAGTATGGGCTGGGCCTCCGGTTAATAGGTTAGTCCCAAAAGTAATATAAAAGTGTATAATAAAGCTCGTAATCATGCAAAACAGATAGGATAATAGCATGAATGCTTCATAAATTATTGATACGTTGGAGACGTATCATAGATCCCGCACCCGGCAGCGCGGGGAGAAGCGGTGACCTCACCCCCACCGGATCTCAGGAACCCGTAGAATCTCGGGTGGACCGCATCAGCAATCTCCCAGACGCCATCCTTGTGGAGATCATCTCGCTTCTCCCCACCAAGGATTGCTGCTGCACCTAGGTCCTCTCAATTCAGTGGCGCCCTCTATGGCACACCGTGCCCCTTAATCTCGACTGTCGTCAGCTATCTCTCATCAATGATTTTGAAATCCCCAGAGCCATCATCTCCTCCCACCAGGGCTCCGTTCAAAGCCTCTGCATCTTGTCATGCTACCTGAGCAAGCATACCATGCCCTGCATGGTGGATGCCTGGCTGAAATCCCCTGAATTCACAGAACTACAACTGCTTGAGTTCTACTATTCCCCTGGAAATCACCTACCAGATATTGAACGCCATCTACCCGTGCCCTCAGCACCGATGTCCATCTCGTGGTTTTCCTCCTCTGTCCACACCGCCACCTTTGCGCTGTTCTACCTACCAGACAATCTGGTACTAAACCTTCAACTCCCATTTCTCAAGAAACTTTCACTTGTGCGGGTTCATATATCGGAGGCCTCATTGCACAACATCATACACTCCAGTTGCCCTGCCCTGGAGTGCTTGGTGCTTGTTTTCACAGTTAGAATCGGTTGTCTCCAAATAAAGTCGCCTAAGCTTGTAAGAATTGGAATTTCTTTTGACGGAAGGCAGCTCATCATCCAAGATGCCCCTTCACTTCAAAGGTTGATCCTTGATTCTAGTTATTCACTATCACAAATAACCGTCCTCTCAGCACCTAAACTGGAGACCTTGGGTGTAATACATGATCTTTGTTCTCATTTCAAGATGGTGTTTGGCTCCACAGTTCTTAAGGTACTTTATATTATCATCTACACTTGTAACCATAAGCTGCATTTTAAATTTCTGTGCATAAGTTATACTCCCTCCATTTACTTATACAAGGCCACTATGGAATATACATTTTGCATCTATACAAGGCCACCAACAGTAATCAAGGAAAAATTAATGATGTTTTCTCGTAATAGCAACTTGTAATGCTTGCATGCATGCTGTCATAATGTCACTTATCTACTTCCTCCACTCAATTTTCTTGCATGCATGCGATGTATTAATGATCCCAGTAAACGAAAAGAAAATTTAGGTTGCAAAACATGTATTAAATTTTACCTTGGTACATGTAATTTGAGTTTGTGGCCTTGTATACAAAAATGGAGGGAGTATATCATCTCGAAGTATGCATTTTGTACTAATATTATGTTCTATGCTCAATGAAGAGTTTCTCCATGGATAGCCTATCAATGGTGCTGGATTCTGTCAAGATCTTATATATCCAGATCTGAACAAGATTATTGGCTTGCTGCAATGCTTTCCATGTCTCGAGAAGTTGTATATAATGGTGATAATTTCACGCACATTGGAAGCCCGCATATAGTGTACTAGAATTAACCGTTCAACTGTTGCTCTTTCCACACTCTTTTTTTAGACCTTAACTATTCTCAATCTTCATGTCTATTTAGGCACCAGGACGGGGTAAGAAAGTTATAACCAATCGGTGGATTCATAAGCACCGGGATTTTCTCACTTCTCATGACATTCGATTGAAGATAATAACGCTAGAATGATATGTAGCCAACCATGCAAACACTAGATTTCTCACATTCTTCCTGTTGAATGTGAGGTTACTATTGTCCATCAGGCTTAAGTTTATCAGCAGCATGGTTTTGACGGATGGGTATGTCGAAGAGCAAAAAAAGGAGTGTCGGGTGGGCAAAAGAGCATCTGAACATGTCGGGCTTCTATTTACAACATATTGTGGTCATAATCCAGTAAATTTTACGACCCAGGATGTTCATTCTATGGACCTGACCGATCCATTTGACTGTCACTGCCGAAAACAGTGTTGGAGTTAGATGGTGTTGCCCTTTTCAACCTAGGTTCTGTCTAAACCTAGTGAACAATTAACCCTCATGCTTTTGTACAGTTTGTCAGCTGGAGTTAGATGTTCTTGCCCTTTTCAACTCAGCTGTGACTGTCATATTTTCTTTGAAACAAGGCAAATGGCTTGCCATTCGTTTAATTTAGAGTGAAATATTGTGACAAATCCCAACCAAGGGAAATAACATCACTCTTGCCGGCTGCTTGAGCTCACTGTGCATTACAGAAGCCAAGTGATTAGCCCCCACCAGCACCCACAAACTTATTTCGAACTAGCACACCAAATGGGTTGTAAATTTTCATAGGAAAGGTTGCATGACCGTGACAGATGTGGATTCTGACATTTTGGACCCACGAGGAAATAGCCTCTCCAAGGTGGTGTCGACTTACTAGCTAGTCAACAAACATTTCTGCCTACCAGCCGTTGGATTGACAACCAACATCTATCATGTATCTTCTATCTCTGGTCTTCTTCCTCCAGCCGCTCAAACCAAACCACCCCGTCGGCTCCGCCTGCTCCCGCCTCCCTTGGCTGGCTCCTCCTTCGCCGCCCTACTGTATCATCCAACGTTGGCTAGTCCCTCCCTCTATTCCCCCACACATCCTGTTATTCTTCGGCGATGTCAGCCCCGACACGCACCCACACTCGAACCAGTCAACCCTCGTACTCCCCTCCGCCTGTGACTGGACCGGCGCATCTTCCACGGCTCCTGTTCGTTCCGTCCAAGGCCTCGCCGTCGTCCTTGGCCTTGGTTCGCTCGTCGTGCGCGGTGTGCCGCCCTCTTGCGTTGTTAACACCATCAACCACCGAGAGGAACAAGGATATGACTGTACGTGGAGAGGATGATAGTAGGGATCCACCAGCGTCATGGCAGTACACAAGCAAGTGCTTCGTTATTACAAGTCCCCCAAAAATGGTTCCTCCTAATGGTTGGACATCTGGGGCTCACGCCATTGTCGACGTAGTCAATAAACGAGAGAATTACACAACGAGCGGCTGACACTAGGGACCCAACAGGTCGCGCGGTTGTTATTTACTTTTTTGAGGAACAAGTAGTTGTTATTTATACTAGTTTTAGTGACGGATCAGGGTAACAATGGGGCTATGCAGGGGCTGTGGCCCGTCTAGCCAGAGTTTTATTTATGTTTACCACATCATGAGCATAGTTGTGTTTTTTTTTCTTGCTGAAAATGCCTAGCCCGGTTCTACTTTTTTAAAAGAAATACCCAAACGAGGCCTACTTGCTTTATCAGCCCTGCTAGGCTGCAAATCTTTCAAGACGAGGAGAGGGTTTCATTCAGTTTGCCCAGAAATGGGCTGTACATTTTTGAAACACATCAAACCGGGAATTGGTTTAATTTTTTTAATTACAAGATTTTAAATTCCATTGATTTTTATGCCTGGACAATCATTTGGATTTTATATTTATATAAATTATTTTTCAAAATAGTTTGAATGTGACTCGACATTTCGGGATTAAAAACAGTTGACCGCACCAAAATATGCAAAATTTCGTATAATTTTTAACCGTGGCCACAATATGGGGTGTAATGCTAACAAAAAGAAGATGGGCTCCAAAAAATTCTTAAGAATTGGCAAATGGGCTGTAAATTATTAGAAATAATGGCAGATGGGTTGTATGCTGTTTTCCACAGATTTGAGGCTGACTTGTGCGCCTAATACAGGTTGACGCGTATGCTTTCCTAAAAAATAAGGTTGACGCACACGCAACGCCTTGACAACTTAGTCAACACACGAGAGCAGTGACTGTTGGATGTCCATCCAACGGCCGTCGTGCTTCTTCAATCTCTGCTCTTCCTGCTCCAGCTGCTCAAACAAGCGCCGGCGGGACTGCCTGCTCCCTCCTCCCACGGCCGGCTATGCTGCCGCGCAGGCCTCACCTCCCCATCGTTCTCCCATCGCGGGACTAGCCATCCCTCTACTCACTCACACCTGTTGTTATTCTCCGGCGATGGCAGACGAACCAGTAAACCCACGCACTCCCTTGCGCGTGGGAAACAACTGTCAAGTTTTCCCTGGATCCATGCCGTTCCCTTCCTAGGCCTCATTGTCGTCCATTGCCCTGGTGCTCTCGGCGCGGCGTGGTCAACATGGTCAACGAACGACTTGCATCGGAAGTGGACTGTACGTGGAGAGGCTGACAGCTGGGTCCACGGTCGCACCCAAGGAAATGGCTCCTTATTACGCGCAAAATAATGATTCCTCCACCTGATAGTTGGGACCCACCGGAAGGGCCTCTGTATTTGGTGAAAAAAACGTTCCCGCGCTGACAGATCGGATCCATCAGCTATATCCTCGCACGCAAGGAAGTGCCTCGTTATTACGCACAAAAAATGGATACCCCTGCTAGCTGGGACCCATCATAGTGGGAGGCTAACTTGTGGGCCTACTAAGATGACGGGGACGGAGGGCTTTGTCAACTTAGTCAATATGAATGATTCTAGCTCATGTGACCGTACGATGTCCATCCAACGGCTGTAGTGCTTCTTCAACCTCTGGACTTCTTGCTCCAGCCGCCCAAACAAGCGTCGGTCGTGCCTCCTGCTCCTGCCTCCCGTGTCCGGATGTGCTGCCACCACTGGCCATGCCATCCCTCTATACTCACCCACACCTCCTATTATTCTCCGGAGACAACAGCCTCACACCGCAGCCGAAGCAGTCAACCCGCATACTCCCCTCTGCGTTGGCATCCACTGCAGCGTTTTCCCCGGCTCTGCGTCGTCCCCTTCCTAGGCCTCGCCGTTGCCCATCGCCCTGGTGCTCTTGGCGCGGCATGGTCAATGTGGTCGACGAACGACTTCCGTCGGAAGAGTACCGTATGTGGAGAGGCTGACAGCTAGGTCCATGGCCGCATCAAAGAAGTGCCTCCTTATTACGCGCAAAATAATTATTCCTCCACCTGACAGCAGGGACCCACCAGACGGGCCACCGTATTTCGCAAAAAAGACGTTTCCCCCTAACTATTGGGACCCACCAGCTACATCTTCGCACGCAAGCAAGTGCATCCATATTACTGGAAAAAAAATGATTTGCCCCCTGACTGCTGGGACCCACCAGCTACATCTTCGCATGCAAGGAAGTGCCTGACAGTCGGGACCCACCTGGTCGAAGCATACGTAGCTTTGTCATTCTGGTCGCGAACGTATACGTACATACTGGTCGATCGGTCTGTCTGCAGGCTGCAGCGATGAACCGTGGCCGTGCAAGGAAGGGCACATGTCGTATTAGAGGCGCGCACGTGTCATAGTAGAGGCGCGCACATAGCATGTACACGTACGTACAGCGGCCATGGTGCAAGAAAGAAAATACGGTCGCGTACGTACATACAGGCGGGGTCTCGAACGCCTAGTCGCACATACGTACGACCAGGGCTCGTATACATGGCTGGGTCGAAACGGAGAAACTACGTCGTCGTCGTGTTCATGGGGAGCCAACCAGCTGGGTCGGAATGGAATGCGTTGTCGTGTTCATCGGGAGCCAACCGGCTTGGACGGAATAGCTGATGGAAACGAGGCCTGGTGTACCGCAGAACGGAGGAAACGGCCTTGTGTTCGACCGGGCACGGTCGAAATGGGATCCTATTCATCGAGAGGGGTCTGGCATACCGCAAAATGGAGGAAACAAGCCTCCTACGGTCAAAACGGGGTCCTGTTGACCGGGAGGGGTGTGGCGTACCGCAAAACGAGGAAACAGACTTGTGTTGGAGTGCTACGGTCGAAACGGGGGTCTTGTTCATCGGGAGGGGTGTGGCGTACAGCAAAACGGGACTCCACGGGATACTGTTCATCTCCACCGTCGACCTCCTCCAGCCTCCACGTGGTACTGTTCATCCACCGTTGACCTCCTCCAGCCTCCACCTACGACTATTCATCTGCGGGCTCCTGTTCATCCAGCCTCCACCACGCGCTCCTCCACCGGCTACTGTTCAACCAACCCTCTCCATAGGGTCCTGTTCAACCACCCCTCCACGGGCTACTGTTCATCCAACCCTCCATCGGCTACTGTTCAACCAGCCCTCCACTGACTACTGTTCAACCTTCCCTCCACGGGATCCTACTCATCCAGCCCTCCAAGGGGTCCTCTTCATCCACACCCAACCGGCTCGATTGATCGGAGTCCTGTTCATCCAGCGGCAACACGGGGTCCTATTCATCCAACCCCCCCCCACCAGAAACTGTTCATCCACCCCCCCCCAACAACGCTCACTGTTCATCAAGGGAAGGAGGCAGCAGGTTCGATCGGCTTCAGTTAGCAGCAGTATCGAACGTAGGAATCGCTCGATCTGGTTTAGTTAACAGCCATCGATCAATCGCTCGGGTTCAGTAACACGTAGCCTGTAGTGCAATCACCTAGGTTCAGTAGGCGAACGCCTCGCTCGGGTTTAGTTAGAGCCCAATGCCTTGCACCCACGCACGTACATGTATGAGAGAAACGCGCATCGCTCGGCCCCCGACAACCCACCGTACCGGGAACTCCCTGATATTTTCCGCGCCCTCGCTTCTACCATGGTTTTTTCTGTCATGGATGACCCAAAGAATGTCATGCAGCTGCGTCTCCGGCCCGCCTAGGACGAAAAGCCCATTTTCTGTCATGATTTTTTTTCATAGAAGTAGGAGCCCACCACATCTATGATGATGCCGGGTTTTGTCACAATTATCTTCATAGAAGTGTCATAAGTATGACAGAAAAAAATTCATTCGGCCCAAAATGTCACGGATGTGTCTTTTTTTTGTAGTGTCATTTACTGAACAGATGAGAATACCAGGTAGAGGCTTAGACTCGCCACAAGTCTACATCAATATAGTTCAGTCATTCATACATCATCCAAAAGAAGATAGGGTCTGACTACGGACGAAAACAAACGATAAAATGACATAACCAACCCTGCTATAGATGCCGAGATTTAGTCGACTACGAGCGACTACTGATCGTCCGGAAACGAGACGTAGAAATGCCGATGATCCTCGTCAAACTCCCGCTCGAGCTCGGTGGCATCACCTGTGTCTGTCGTAGTGGTACCTGCAATTGTGTTTGTAGTAATCCGTGAGCCACAGGGACTCAACAATCTTATTACCCACGGTGTCAAAACTAACAAAGTTTAAGGTGGGTATGGCATGGTTAAGTGGTGAGGTTGCGGTAAACACTAAGCATTTGTATGGTGGCTAACTTACGAGTACAAGAATAAGATAAGAGACTATGCATAACGGTCGCAAACTAGTAATGATCAAGAAGTGATACTGAACTTCTTATGTTGCAATCATAACCCCACCATGTTCTCTTCCCGAACTTCATCGAAAAGAGACAATCATGGTTACACACGCGGTTGGTGTATTTTAAATGAGTTTGGTGTCAAGTTCACTACAACCGGATATTACAAATTTCCAATCTACCACATAACCGCGGGCACGGCTCTCAAAAATATTAAACCCTACAGGGGCGTCCCAACTTAGTCCATTATAAACTCTCACGATCAGCGGAGGAAAATCTCCATCTCGGGACAACCCGATCAAACTCGGAATCCCGGTGCACAAGACATTTTGACAATGGTAAAACAAAACCAGCAAGACCTCTCGACGTGCCGACACCCCGATAGGAGCAGCGTGTATCTCCTCTCAGGCCACGATCAGATGAAAAATCCTAGGAGTGAAACCAAACCTTGAGTTGCCCCATGGTGGCCCTACAATCTGCCCGTTTTGGACCAACACTCATGAGGAGCACTGGCCCCGGTTGTTGATTAGGATCCTCGGGTTAATTACTCCCTATGCAAATTTTAGTTGTTATTAGGCAAACAGTAAAACCAAAGTTGGGCCTTGCTGGAAGAGTTCTATTCAAAGAAAACTATCAAGGGGGGCCTATAAACCCCGACCGTGTTAGGAACACAAAATCAAGGAACATAACACAAGTATGACGGAAACTATGGCGGCAAGAGTGGAACAAAACACCAAGAAAAAGGCCAAGCCTTCCACCCTTTACCGAGTATATAGATGCATTAATTAAATAAGAGATATCGTGATATCCCATAATATCCATGTCCCAACATGGAACAACCTGCACTACACCTGCAACTAGCAACGCTATAAGAGGGGCTGAGCAAGCGGTAACATAGCCAAACAACAGTTTGCTAGGAAGGTAGGGTTAGAGGCTAATCATGGCAATTTGGGAGGCTGGCAGACAAGTGGTAGGTAGCTCGACATAGGAATAGCAATGAAACAACTAGCAAGCTAAGATAGTAGTGATATCAGGGGTAATGATCATCTTGCCTGAAATGTCCTCAGTGGTATCGAAACCTTGCTCCTCGTGAACGTACTCAACAGGGTCATTGGACTCAGACTCGTCTCCCGGTACTACCCAACAAATAAAAATCATCCAAGTAAACAACCATGGCATGGCAATGAACATGTTCTACATACATTTCTATCATGAATGCATATGAAGAAGGTTATGAACGGGGCTACGGTTCTACCGGAATGAAGGTTACGATGTCGGAAAGGAAACAATGAAGACAAGATGGATATGGGCAATATCTTGGCAATCGAAGTATGCCACTAGATAGAATGTAAGATTTTGATTGAAATGGATATGAAGATCATCGAAAACGGATGCGCGGAGCTCAAACTGTGAGCAAAACAATATGCAATGCAAATCTGTGCATAACATCAACATGACCTATTGCAAGCAAGATTTAATTATGCTATAGGAATCCAAGGTGCTCAAAAAGGAAATGCAGCTACAATATTCATGGAATATTAGAAGTTGTACATTGGTGCAAAACATACGATGCATGTATTAATTACAAATGAACTCACAAGTTGCAAATTACTATTAACAGTAAACTGTTATCATCTTTAGAGCAAGTTTAGGTCATGCTACATTAGCTTTACAAGGCAACAAAAGGCATGGCATGAATTTACTGGTAATGCATAACAAAACATGTTTAAAATAGTTATATATTAGTGGGAACCAACAAGACAATATGGCAAGTTTTATTACTGGCAGTTTCAGACTGGAGATTTCAACAAGTATGAAAACAACAACATTATATAAGCTACTTTGCATGCTTGTGCTAGTCACCGCAGAGCATGTCATGGAATATGGATTAAACTAGAAGATAGATGGCATGTTAATGATCCTTAAACATGTTGACAAGGTGCTCATATAAAAATCACACAAAATCATACAAAAATGACAAAATGGCATATGCTGTAAAAATGACATGTTTGCAAACTTGCTCAAATGATGAATCTAATGCCAGAGATGGACTAGTTGAAATTTTATACCCCAAATTCATATATTACATGCCCATTTTTGCATATGGAAAAGGCTAAAAATGCACAAATATGCATAAAACAGAAAATAAAATTGATTTATATGCCTAATTTGACATATGTCAAAAAGGCAGGGCTGGACACGGAAACTTGCCAAAAATGGAAGGTGCCGGATCTAGAATAAAGCAAATCGGCGGCAACACTATGCATACCCAGTGGGCACCCAGCCCCAGTGGATGACAGGTGGGACCCAGGGAGCCACGTGTCAGGTTCATATGTGTACGTGTGTGTGTGCGACTGGCAGACGAGACCCGCAGGTCAGGCGGCGGCGCAGAACACAGGACGGTGCCATTAACGAATGGAGCACGGCGGAGGGTGGAATCGGCATGCAGGAGCAACCCGCACACACGCATGGCACGCATGCCACCAAACATCGATGGAGGCGACGCAGCTGACGAGCTACCGAAGGCAGCGGTGGTGGCGAGCTCGGGCTACTCGCTGCGGTGGACAGCAGGCGCTGCTGAGTGGCTAGGCGGGCTCTACACACTACGGTGAACATGATGGTCCGAAGCGGCAAAGCAAAAAGGGTCGGGGTCCTCGCGGGAGACGAGGCTCGACGGCGGCGAGCTTCGGCTCACTTGGCAACATCGACTAGAGGACGCGCAAGAGAGGGGAAAAAGAGACGGGGAGACATGGAAGCATACCACGAACACGCTCACGTGATCGGGGCGGCGGAAGGAGGACGGAGTCGCCGGAACTTGGTCGGAGACGATCGGTGACTGAAGCGGAAGAGGACGAAAGGGACGGCGGCTTGGAGGGGCTTTCGGCTTCTCTTAGTCGACGTCGTGGACGGAGTCGACGACGAGGAAGCAGACGAACACGAAGGAGAGGACTGGCGTCATCGGAGAGCACGCCGGCAATGCAAACAAATTCTCTCACGCGCTCGGGACGGTGCTGTTGCGGTGGATCTGGTGGCTCTCTCACGTGGCGGCGGCGGTGATAGGGAAGAGGGAAACCCTAGCGAACTAAATGGACACGAAGGGAGGATTTAAGGAGGGCCAGGGTGACGAGTTGGAGCGACAATGCTCTTGAACACGCGGTCCCCATGGCGATGGCGGGAGGTGGAAGAAAAGGTGGGTGGCGGGTTGGCTATAGCCCAAGGCTGACAGGCGGGCCCGATCATGCCACGCATCTAGGGGCTAGCGGGGGTGTGTGTGGGAGCGGGTGAGAAAGATAAGGAGGGTGCAGGCAATGCTGGGCTGCGGGAGCGCGCTGGGCTGCACTATTGCAAGTAGGCTGCGCCACTAGGTTGCTGCTGTCTCTCTCCCTCTGGCTATTTTTCTTCTTTTCTTAATCAATTTCTTTAGACAGAAATGTAAGAAAAAGCCCAGAGAGTTTGGCAAAGAATTAGGACGAGATAAGGATATATCTGATATCCTGGTTTTATGAAGTATTTGAATAAACTGCTTTGGGCATTTTTAGAGAAAGAACATTATCACAAGTTTGAATTAAATTCAAACTTGAGGCAATTTTGATTCAAACCAAAACAACTCCAAAAAGGATGGAACTTGACAAAAAGGTATAAGGCATGGTGCAAGATTTATAGGAAAATCTTGCACATCTATTGAAGGGGGGAAATACATCTTGCAAAAAGAAAAGAAGAAGGAGGAAGGAAGAGGTGATGATGCAAGATTCATACATAGAGCAAACAACAACATAATGTACGGGCAATGCACATGATGGGCCTGATGAAATGCAAAATGACAAGAGGCACAAATGAAATATGACAATGATGAGGACGACAATGCAATAAGTAAACCAACAAAGCAACACAAGATGAAGCCAACAACGATGGAACCCACATGGAGATAGATCAAGATCAAGTTTGGATATGTTACAAAATGGGACCCATCACACTTGGGATGTTACAATTGGCCCAAGCGGCCATTGCTAAGGCCAAGGAAGCCGCTGCGGTGAATCTAATCGCCGCAGAGCCGGCTGTGGAGGAGGGGGGAGACATTGGTGGTGGCCATGTTCGACCCCCTTCATCCAAAAGGGCTCCTTCTAAGCACTCTAAATCCCGCATAGCCTTGTGCAGGTCCAGCCTTCGCATCAAAAACCTCTCTTTTAAAAGAAAGTGTTATTTTTTAATATAAGGGGTTTCGGTGCTGAGGGGGCATCAAGATTAGATTAGGTATGTGGTTAGAGGTGAGAATATCGACATTATAGGGCTGGTTGAAACATTCAAGGAGTCCTTTTCTCCCAATGAACTCTCTGCCATTGCGGGGATGGATAGATTTGATTGGAATTGTCTTCCTGCATTGGGCCATTCGTGTGGGATTTTAATTCGCACCATATGGGATCTTTTTGATTTTGTTACCTTTGACCATGGCATTTTTTGGGCTAGCACAATCGTTCATCATCGGCGGCTCAATACTCTTTGGGAAATTATGGTGGTGTACGGCCCTGCTGACCATTCCTTGTCCCTGCTCTTCCTTGATGAGATCTCCACTAAAATCGATGCTTGTACTCTGCCTATTTTGGTGGGAGGGGACTTTAATCTTCTTCGTCCTCCCTTGGACAAGAATAGCTGCAACTTCTCTTGGCCTCTTGCTGATGCTTTTAACGGTTTCATTCGTGATTCCTCCCTACGTGAACTCCCTCGGGTGGGAGCCCGTTTTACTTGGACGAACCATCAGACCAACCTGGTTCGATTGGTGTTGGATCGTGTCTTCATCTATTTGAACTGAGATTCCTTATTCCCCCGCGCTTCCATGCAAGCTAGACCGATAGTGGGCTCTGACCACGCTCCTCTAATTTTAGATGCGGGCTTGGATAACACTAGTGTTTCCTCTCAGTTCCAATTTGATGCTTCGTGGCTATTAGTTGATGGGTTTATAGATATGCTTGCTAACAAAATCTCTGGGCTGCTCTCCTCTTATCATCGATCGTTTGGCACCATGGACGACTGGCACAAATGTTTCTATGCGATGCGCAAGTTCCCGCGAGGCTGGTCTAGTAATAGATCAGTGGAGGCCCGTCGAGAGAAAGGTTCCCCGGAAGACTAGATTGCTGGTCTGGATAACGTGGCCGACCGGCCCGGCCTCTCGGAGGGGGAGTGGTCAGCTCGGTATGCCCTAGAGGACGCGCTGATGCAGTTGCACCAGCAGGTTGAGATATATTGGCGCATAAGGGGCACTTTGAATTGGACGCTTAAGGGCGACTCCCCCACGGCATATTTTTTTGCCATTGCCAATGGTTGAAGGATAAGATGCTCCATCGATAGTCTTCTTATAATAGAGTTAGAACTTAGAACCAGTCTCAAATCTTGTCGCATGTGGTTGATTTCTTCTCCTCCCTTCTCTCTGCCAAGCCGGATTTTGGCCTCTCTATCTCTCTATCCCTATGGGATACCCCTTCTAGGATCTCGAGGGCTGACAATGATGCCTTACTGCTGCCTCTTTTTGAGGAGGAAATCTGGGAGGTCATTAATTCTGCTAATCCTAATGCAGCTTCAAGCCCAGATGGCTTCTCCATCCCTTTTTTTAAGAAATTCTGACCTCAGCTTCAACCTCTGGTGTGTAAGATTATACAAGGCTTCTGCCTTGGGACGGTGGAAATCTCGTGCCTTAACTATGTTGTCATTATTCTAATTCCTAAGGTTAAAGGGGTTGAGTTGATTTCTTAGTTTAGGCCGATAGCCCTCATTAACAACTTTGCGAAATTTCCGGCTAAGGGCTTTGCTACTCGCCTATCTCCTGTAGCCCACAGAGCTCTCAACCCTTTCCAATCTGTGTTCGTCAAAGGGAGATTCATTTTAGACGGGATCCTTTGTTTGCACGAGATTGTTCATGACCTCAACTCGTAAATCTAAGGCGGTGATACTAAAACTGGACTTTGAAAAGCGTATGATTCGGTCAGTTGGCCGTTTCTTAGGCAGGTCCTTCTTGCCAAAGGCTTTGATGGACCCTATGTGCACATGATTATGCAGCTGGTCTCTGGGGGCCACACTACGATCTCAATTAATGGCCAGGTGAGTAATTTCTTCGTCAATGGCAGGGGCCTACGGCAAGGTGATCCAGCTTCTCTATTATTTAACTTTGTGGCGGACGCTCTCTCTCGCATCCTTTCGAGGGCCGCCCCATGCAGACACATCTCTTCAGTCATTTCCCACCTCATTCCTGAAGGCTTCATGCATCTCTAGTATGCAGATGACACCATCATTATGGTGAAACTTAATGATTCTTGCATTGCCCACCTTAAGTTCATTTTGCTATGTTTTGAGGCCTTATCGGGCCTTAAGATCAGTTTCTCCAAAAGTGCGGTTATTGTCATTGGTTTTGATGATACAGAGGCTTTACTGGTGGCCCACCATCTTAATTACAACCTGGGATCCTTTCCCTTCAAGTACTTGGGCCTCCTGATCTCCCCGGACAATTTATGTGCCAAGGAGTTTGCTCCTGCCATTACTAAGGTGGGGAACAGGGTGCTCCCGTGGCAGGGCAGATATAATACGAGTGCTGGGAAGGTTGCTTTAATTAATTCTTGCCTCTCCTCCCTACCGATGTTTATCATGGGCTTTTATCTCCTGTCTGCTGGTACTCATGCCGGATTTGATAAGCATAGGAGTGCTTTCTCTAGAACTCTGCGGACAATAGACGCAAATACAGACTAGTTAAGTGGAAAATTATCTGTAGACCCAAAAACCTTGGGGGTTGGGGATCATTAGCACTGTTATTATGAACATATGCCTCATGATCAAATGGTGGTGGAAAATCATGACCATGGGAGCTGACACCTTGTAGTTTTCTATTCTCAAAGCTAAGTATTTCCCAACTTCATACCCTATGTTCGCCTCCTCTCAGGGAGGGTCTCAGTTTTGGAAAGACCTTGTCAAGTTTCGACCTTTGTTTAAGGACCACGTCAAGTTTGTGGTTGGTAATGGAGCTTCCATTCGCTTTTGGCTCGACTGGTGGTGTGGAGAGTCACCCCTCTCGGTGGTCTTCCCCACATTGTTTTCTTACTGCCCGAACCCAGCATCTCCATCGCAAAACTTTCGGCTAATAATTGGGACCTTGCCTTCCGGCGCTCGCTGTCCCCTGTAGAGTTGGAGGAATGGCGGCGGCTTGTTGCCCTCTTCCCCGTGCTCTTGGAGACTGCCGACTCGGTGGTCTGGCCCCACACGTCTTCTGGTTGCTTTACTGTTAAGTCTCTTTATACTAAGCTCATTGGTGGCTCCCACATTAACAAATTTAGTCCGATTTGGCGTGCTCGTATCCCTCCTAAAGTGAAGATTTTCCTCTGGCAAGCCTTCAAGGGACGTCTCCCTGCGGCTGACCAAATTTGTAAACGTAATGGCCCGGGCTCGGATCGTTATGCACTATGCGATGCCTTGGAGGACACGAACCACATTTTCTTCCGGTGTGCGCTGGCTAAACTGGATTGGAGTTGTTTTAAGTCGTGGCTTCAGGTGTCTTGGGCTCCTTCCTCCTTCTCTAAGCTTCGGGTCCTCGCCAATGGCCTAGTTGGGGTTACTAAGCGGCTATTTTGGGTTGGTCTGGGGGCGATCTGTTGGGCCTTGTGGAATACCAAAAACAAGTTTACCATTGAGCATGTTTTTCCTGCTAAACCTGCTGACTGCTTATTTAAATCTTGCATATTCCTGCAACAGTGGGGATCATTGACTAAGACGGGAGACCGGGACGCTTTTGATCTTCTATTCTCTAAAATTCAGGCTTCGGCGTCTTCCTTATCACGGCTAGAGCCAGCTGAATAGTTGTCTTGGCATCATTTTGAGTTAGTTGGTGGCTTCGTCTATTCTTCGGTGTTAGCTCTTATCTTATTTTCGGCCTGCATGCCGTGATGGTGGCATGTGTGCCCTGTACCCTGTACTCCAGTACTTTCGTTATGCTCTTGGACGTGGCCGTTGCTGTGTGGTTTGTCTGAAACGCTGTCTGATGGCTTTATTTATAAAGTCGGGCTCATGTCTCTTGTCTACAAAAAAGTAACGACGATGCATTTGGTGGAAGAGTTGTGAAATGATTTCCGGCTACGAAATTATATATCTATAATTCCAGGGATACAACAACCTGGAGTAAGTTTTTAGCTCAACCGAAGAGCTTGAGACCAAGAGGCACGTCTTCGCAGTGGCGCAGGAACGGCACACGCTTCACGGGGTCCTCCAGATGCCGCAGCCCGGCCCCCTACTAGCACGTGAGCAATAACGGTTGCGGATGCATGCAGGGCTCCACAGACGGCGGCCTCACGCACGCCACATCGGCCCTCATCTTGCTCCGGTTCACCGGCAACAGCATCCACGGCCGAATCCCAGCCAGCGCCTGCGCGACGTACCCGAACGTGGACCACCCCGTCGTCACCATCCTGTCGCAGAAGCTCAACAGGTAGATCTCCGCCAGGGCACGCTCGTTGTGTGCCCGCGCGTCCGACTGCTGCTCCCCGTCGTGGCTCGGCTGGTGCACCGACACCACCACGTCGCCGGCCACCGTGGCGTTGGTGTAGTACATGGCGTGCAGCTTGTCATGGTACTCAGGCTTCAGGGAAAGCATCAGGACTGCGACGTCCTTGTTCTTCTTCTTCTTCTTCGCCTCCGCCGTCGGTGGTTCGCTGGTGGCTAGTACCTGCGGCAAAAGATGATGCTCCCGCGCGCACCGGAGGATCTGTTCGAACATGATCTCGGGCGGCTCCGGGAAGATCTGCTTGTTACGCACATGCATGCCGAGACGCTCGTCGGCACCGGCGAGGTACCCCTCAAAGAACCTGTCCACCATCCCCCACACCCGGTTCCTCGGGCGGAGGAGGTACCTGCCAAGATGGTGGAACACCGCCCCTTTCGCCCGGAACATCCGGTCAAGCTCGCGGCGGTACATGGGCATCATGAACAGTGCCACCGCAAAGTAGTTGTCGGACTTGACCACCATCCAGTCAAACTTGTTGATCAAACGGTGGTCCTCGTCGCAGAACGTGTGGTTCTGGAGCCGGAGCTTGACGCTCGCGGTGAGAAGAAACACGGTCTCCAGGTGGAGGTAGACGTAAGCCGGCAGCACCTGCGCGCGAGCGCCGTCACCGTAGCCATAGCGGATGATGTTGTTATGGAGCATGTTGACGTAGCTCTCCTTGGAGCGGGAGGATAAGGTGGCGGCGTCGAGCTTGTGGGGGAAATTGGCCGGCGGGAGCAGCCACGTGGTCCCGGGGAAGGGCTCGCAGAAGAGGCCCTCCATCTTCGGGGGCTCATGGACGAGGAGGATGCGGTCGGTGAGGAGCGCGTATAGGAAGGTGGAGACGAGGCTGAGCATCCGGTTGCCGAGGCCCTCGGTTGGGATCCACACCACGTACTTGCATGTATGATGATGATCGCCGGCGGCGGCGTGGTCTGCGTTGCGGGCGGCAGACCGGAGCCTCGAAACGGCGCCGCGGTAGAGCGTCGTGCGCGGGCCGCACCGACGGTGGTTGGCCTCGTACCGCCTTAGCCTCTCCACCAGGTAGGGGGCACAGGGAATCGAGTGGGCTTCCAGCGCCTGGAGGCCTCGTGCCGGCTGAGGCACGCTGCCGGATTGTTGTCTTCCAAGTTCGGGGAGAGGAGCCGGTCGGGCGCCACCGCGTTGCCGCCAGGCCCGCCATCTGCTGCGTACGCCCTTTGCTGCCACCAGATCAGAGGGTCGGTGGCGCCGAAGTGGGAGGAGAGCACGAGCAGGTGCGTCAACGCGACCAACAAGAAGATGATGATGATGGCAGTCGAACTGGCTGCATCCCGACGTTTCTCTCTCGCCTCCGCCGATCGACCTCGCAGATCTCCTTCCATTATCACATCTATATAAATATAGTTGATTCGCTGCCGAATGGAGGCAAGAGACATCATCCTTTTTGCATACATATAGGGCAAAATTACTTGTCCGATAGGATTCGAAAGGGGGAAGTAATTATTTGCTCCCTATTCTGTCTAGGAACGTTACTGCTTTCCTCTCTTTTCTACCTTTGGATTTGGAATAGTCTGACCCTCCGAGTTATTACGTAAGATCCAGCTAATTACTACTCCAGCAATATACCCACCCTGTGCGAAAGCTGGAGCATTGACCGGGAGCACGCGGGTCCAGGTGCACGCGAATCATGTGCTGCCGATTTACACCAAGATTCATGAAATGGGTTATGTGTACATAACGTATGTTTGGTTGCCCACATGCAGTCCAAGCACCCCCGTACGGGATGTGTGTGGCCGGTTTGGTTGGCTGGGCTGCATGCGATTCATGGCCCGCACGAAACTTAAAGCAGGCCTAAGCCTGGCCCGGCGGAAACTGCCGAATCGGCAGTTTCTCGCGAGCCTGGCTCGGGGCAGCCACGCGTGCGAGGAGGTTTCACACCTCGAACAGCGCGGGAGACGGAGGGGACGTGTCATAACTCCCCTCCCACTCTCCTATCACCGCTCCGCACTGTTCCCACCGCTAGCACGCCTCACCGCCCCTCTCTCTCCTCTCCTCCGATGGATCCGCCTTGCCCACCGCCGCGCCATCCTCTGACCCCTGTCGAAGCGCATCGTCAGCACTACAAAAAAATACACTTCTGTGATGATACATGTTTGTCACAGTAGGTCGCGTTTTTTGTCATGCATGTACATCCATGACTATTTTATGACAGAATCAAGATAGTCATACATGTGCTGTCGTAGAAGTGTTCCATGACATTACCAAAATTATCATCACGGAAGTGTCCACTTCCATGACGATAAATCACGCGTCACAGAAGTGCTTTCGTCAAGGGTGACCGACACGTGGCATCCACCGTAACGGAACACCGTTAAGCTATCGAGTTGGGTTTTGGACCCGATAACCCGTTAACAGCCCCGACCAATGGGGATTTTCCACGTGTAAAATCATCATTGGCTGGAGGAAACACGTGTCGGCTCATTGTTGGGACAGATGTTATCCACTCATTGGACAGAAGGCGCCTATGATACATCAACACGTGGCACGGCCCAACAGAGGCCCGTTTGACTTGGTCAAAAGGTGGCGGGCCGGCCCATAGAAAGCCTGTTAACGGCATGTTCGCATATAGCCCATTTACAGCCCGCTAACCCAAGGCCTGTTACGCCCTATCCGAATTAGGCCCAGTAGCGTCATCTGGGCCATCCAATATGATTCCAGCCCGTTTTCACTTCTGTCCCATGTATGGCACATGACGTCTTTCGGCCCATATGAGGCCCTATGTAACTCTTGGTGTATTAACACCCCGTGGTGAAACTGGCCCGCAATGAACAGTGTATCACTTTACACCCATTAACGGCCCATGGTGAAACTGGCCCGTAATGAACAGTGTATCACTTTATACCCATTAACGGCCCGTTATTCCGTTGGGCCATTTCCAGCCCATGTTATCTTTCGGCCTTCTCAGAGCCCATTTATTCTTGGGCTCATTTACAGCATTCATTTACTTACGGCCCGTTACTGTCATTTTCTGCTTGTGGGCCAAATTCAGCCTGTGGTTACAGTCGGCCCGTTTGTGGTCCGTTAATACGTTGGGTCGTTTTCATAGCGTCATCAAATATGGCCTATTAACGATGGCCCATTATGGTCGGCCCATGAACGGACGATTCCAACTCTAGCCCGTTTACGGCCATAATGCGGCCTGTTATTGGCCCATGTTTGGCCAATCGATCATACGGCCCGTATAAGGCCCATTGATGATACGGCCCGTAGAAGGCCCATTGTTTCTACGGCCCGTAGAAGGCCCAATGTTTCTACGGCCCGTAGAAGGCCTAATGTTTCTACGGCCCGTAGAAGGCCCACTGTTTCTACGGCCCGTAGAAGGCCCACTGTTTCTACGACCCGTAGGAGGCCCAGTGTCACTACAGTAAATATTAGCCCATGGTTATTGTAGCCTAGTTTTAAAAAATAGGTTATTGCAGCCACTAGCAAACCGCAGAAAAAGAACTGCACTGACTACAAGCAAACAAATAAACAAGACAACAAGGAAATAAATAAGCAAGCAACTTACACTAGGCTATCACGGCTATTACACATATTACATCCACTGGGCATCAAAGTTCGCCACCAGTGCAAATATAGGGAAAACAGCAGCATATAAACGCCGCAGAAAAACAAGTCCAGAACTAAAACCACTTCAGAAGAGCTCAAGAAACAATATCCTGGGTACCCATAGTGCTGGCAAGATGCTTAGCAAGCTTATTAACTTTCTCTTGTTTGGCGCTTAAGTCCTCCAGCACTTGCTGTTGCACCAGAAAGTATGCATCTGAATTCTGCAGGGACTTCCTCAGTTCTTCGGCTTCCTGTCGCATAACATCTGATCGATGTCTTTCAACTTGAATTTGAGACTCAAGAAGCCGAACTTATTCAGGCAACGAGTTCGAAGAGCTGGTGCCAGAAGTGGTAGCCAGTAACTCGAACACTACATCAAGACAGGACTTTGGGGTTGTCTTAGTGTCCTTAAAGGTGTTTTTATCAGCTTTCTTGAAGACCAACAGGGATGTCTCACTATCTTGAACCTTATCTGCATTACTTCCTTTACCATTGCATAACAGGGTACTCTTCTCCAATATTTTATCCGCGTTCTAAAAGAGAAACAAACAAACACATCTCAGGTTTACAATGTAGTATATGAAACTCATTTTGGTAAACCAGTTCAGTAGTAAGGTGGATAGGATAACAGCATGAAACAAACATATATCTATGTAGTATGGTCACTGTATGGTCTATATCATTCTAGTTTATGTTGCCAAATCAAGATAGATACAGTTCGAATCATATCTATTTAAGACAAAGTAGCATAGACAGAATATAAGTGTGGGAAACTACACAGCAATAACAACACTTGTAATGTGCATGGCATGAGAACATAACTGTTTATCCAATTGAAACTAAAATCAACATAGAGCAAGTTACAACAGCAAACAGCCAAACACGTTGAAGAAACAGGTTTAAAACATACCTGTTGCGCCATTGGAGTTTCAATTGCATCCTTCAAATTTGAAATTGGTTGGTATCAGTAAATACAGTGATGCAAGAGCAAAGTAGTATGAACCATAGCTACGGAACCTGACCTGAGAACATTCTTCTTCTGCTTTAAGCGTTGACTTCGGGTTCGGAGTGGTGGTCCTCGTGATTTGGGCACTGCAGTTGCCTTACTAACTGCTCGTGTTTGGGTGCTTTGTGGTGGAGACGGTGTTGTGTCAACGGGAACTGGGTGTCTATCTGCTGGGGTTGGGGTTAGAAGGGGTGTAGCTGGTTCTCTGTCCAACTGGGTAGGGGTACAATCTGCATGAGTGTGGGTTATGTGTGGTGGGGCTGATTCTTGGGCAAGTACAACCGTGGTTCTATCTGCATCGACAGGTAGCACGATCTTTGCTGAAGACCATGTTTTTACTCCCATAGATATTGCCATCACTCCCTCCAATTGAAATGGCTGATAAACAAGAAAAATTGAATGTACAGACATTGTAAGATAGACAGGTGCAATGGATAGTAGGGAAGAAAACAGAGCATGAAATAATTCACATTTATGTTGTCTAAGCAAACAGAATAGCAGGACATAATTTCACATATATGATGGCTAATTAAACAGGATAGCATGACACAATTTCACATGTATGATGGCTAACTAAATAGGATAGAATGGCATAGTTCAAAATATGATGACTATGTAAACATGATGACATGATATAACTATATGATGTGTCTATTGAAGTGGTTGGCATGCCATAAATCACAAACATGCCGTCGATGGAAACATGATGGCATGATATAATTCACGGATAGAATGACATAATTTAAAATATGATGACTATGTAAACAGGATGAGATGATATAACCATATTATGTCTTTAGAAAATGGGTTGGCATGCCATAATTCAGATACATGTTGTCTATGTAAACATCATGGCATGACATAATTCAAATATATGATTTATATACTAAGGAAGTGAGCAGAGGGCAATCGCATATATGATGTGTCAACTAAGGAGATGGCATTCAATATTGTGTATATGATGTAAAAACAAAGCATTGCAATAGAACATATGCATTATATGAGTAATATAACCCTGCCAAGTTTGAGCATACACCTCAGGGGGGTAATAGGACTGGTCATCTGCCTTTGAATCCTCCTCTGAAGAGCTATCTGTAACCAGCAAGATATCTGCTTCAGCAGGTAGCATTGTCTGCTCTGAAAACCTTGTTTTCACTCCAGATTTCTCCATCACCAATTGAAATGGCTGATGCACAGGAAGAGCAGTTGAATATACAAACATTGTCGACAAAAGCAATGAGAAATACAAAAAAGGACGGCATGATATAATTCACATATATGACGCTTGCCTAAACAGCATGGCATTGCATAATGCACATACATAATTCCTTGCAACAAGATAACATTGCATAATTCTCATATATAATGTCTTGCAACAAGATGGCATTGCATAATTCACATATATGGTAATTAGACACTAAACAGGTGGCATTCACACAAAGCATGTCTAAACTAAGCAAATGACATAGCAATGCAAGATACCATACGCACAATATGAGTAACATAATCCTGCCAAGTTAGGGCATGCACCTCGGGGGGGAAATATGACTGGTCATCTGTCTCTGAATCCTCCTCTGAGGAGCTATCGGTAACCAGCAAGACATGCGCTTCGTCAGATAGCATTGTCTGCTCTGAAGACCTTGTTTCCACTCCAGATTTTTCCATGACTGTGTCGAATCGCTGATGCACAGGAAGAGTAATTGAATGTACTAAAATTGTTGACAAATTTAACACATAATAAAAAATGATGGCATGATATAATTCACATATAAGATGACTGGCAAACCAGGGTGGCATTGCAAAATTCACATATAAGATGGCATTGCATGATTCACATATACGATCAAGAAACTAAACAGATGGCATTGACACAAAGCATGTCTAAACTAAGCAGATGACATCTTTAATGTATACAGTAAGCAATGCAAGGCACCATATGCATGATATTACCAACATCAGCATGCTAAGTTAGAGCGAAGACCTCATGGGGTAAATAGGAGTGGTCTTCTCCTTCTGAATCCCCCTCAGGACAGTTATCTTCCTCTTGATTACGATCCGAAATGGGTGGAGGGGGGCTGCCTTTGCGCCCACCATGGAACGACGTCTGCATGAAATTTTATTGCCACACAAGGCTCGTCTCTTTTGCTCTACATGATCAGTTCCATTGTGTACAATAACTGGCATGCATAGGAATAAAACATAGTGAGATTATGTAAGGAGTGCATGCACAAATCCAGAGTGATGGTAGCAAACTGTGGATAGACCCAAAACCAATGATAGCAGGCAGATAATAGCTTTATATAAAAAATACAGATAATGGCTCCTTTAATGTTTGTTTGCACCCAACATGAAACTCATAGTAGACACCGGAGATTAACCAGATAGTAGAAAGATAGTACTGATTGCTGCCCCAATATGTACCCCACAACCATTTAAGACTCAAGTTTCAGCATTAGTTTGGACCTGACTCGGAGTCTAATAGGTGAACACGACGATAATGTAGCATGTCATCATATTAAGCGACGCATAACGTAAGCAGACACGGAAGAGTGCGACCTCTCTTGCAGACCCGTGTAGTCCTCAAGGTCATCTGCTCAGTTGATGATCGTAATGCAGTTGTCGTGGCTGCCGGCGGCGGGGAAGAAGATCTGAGGCGGCGAAAGACAGTCTGGAGAGTGAATCCCTGCTGTGGTGAACCCTTCCGTTGTTGGAGCAGCTGAGCTGGGGTGGAACACAGTGCCGCATGAGCAGGACAAACCACACAAGGTTTTATTTGACACATATCTGTAACAGAAGTAATTGTGTAAGGGCTTGTTTGAATTTGAGGATTCTAACAATGCAGGGATAGGAAATAGACAGGAATAGGATAGGAATGCACGTGCAAAACAGAGAATTTAAAAACACAGGATTTCTGCCAATCTGGGTGTTTGATTCACAACAATTGGAAGATCACAGGATGCAAAAAAGCATGGTGAGATTAAGTCAAACCACAAGAAAATGTATGGTTATAATGCTATTTTGCTACTGTCTCTTAGTCTTGTGCTTGATGAATAGGAATATGAAAAGGAGGATAAGTGGAAATTAGAATTCCTGCGGTTTTTCTTTCAAGGAGACACTAAAGGAACAAATCCTACAGTTTTCCTTTGCTCCATTCCTTTGCACCAAATTCATGAAAAGTAGTACCATAGGAAACTTTCCAATTCCTAAGTTTTTCATTCACTTTTCCTTTCAAGCACTGGCGATTCTAGTAGGCAGGCTTGAGCAAGGAAAATCCTACACTAAAAAAATGTTTTTGTGCTACTTCCATTACTTTGGACCCAGGCCACTACCATACTAGCTCAACTCCCAGGCACATCGACAAATGCACGGCTCAAACGCGCAAAGATAAATAATGATGGCATTCAAGAGAGTCCATCACGGATAGCTAAGTTGCCTGGTATCTCACTGCTTGTCATATAGTAGGATAAAATAATCGTATTTCCCGTTACTACGAGTGCTCAGTGGATAATATATATAACATGTAGAGTAAAAAAGAGATGCAACAAGTGTACAACCTCTTTGGCGAAGCCATGTCGATCTTAGCGTGATTGGGTTGGCCGGTGAGGATGCTCCGGCTGACTTTGCTGTCGGAGGAGGGGAAGAAGATCTTAGGCGTCTGGAGATGGAGCCCGAGGTACTGCTCCGCTGTGATGGAGGGTTCCGTCGTTGGAGCAGCTCCGTGAGTTGTACGATGTCGAGGCTAAAGCAGGACAAGAGAGACAACAAACAACGTTAACCTGAGTGGAATTCTAATAGCATCTCCAATACATGACGTAAAATACATAACCACAAAGTGCTAGATGTAAAATACATCAGCCGCTCATCTCTGAACTTAACAGTCGAAATTGAACTTAACTGTCAAAACTGAACTTAACTGTCAAAACTGAACCTAACTGTCGAAACTGAATTTTGCTGTCGAAACTGAACGCACTAGCAAGGTGAGGCTACACGTCGGTCGACTGACTTTTTTATCTCTGGTCAGTCAATTTTGTAGCCGTTGGATACGAAATCAAGGGCATGCGGTTCATCTTCAACCTCCACCCCCCTGAGCCGCCAGCCAGCACCGGCCAAACAGCAGCCCCCCGCCGCCCGCGACCGGAGGTGCGCCGCCCCGCCCGCCCCGAAAACACTCCCCACCGCCGGTCCGCCGCCGCCCCGGCCATCCCTCTAGGATCCCCTTGCCGAGCTTTTTCTCCAGCGATCCCCACGCCACCACCCCGCCAACGCCATGGACCACCGCCCCCATCCTGAACCCTAAGATAGATAGTGGGGTACCTCTCCGGCGAGCCCCCCTCCCCGCTGCGGCTGGTTCTTCCTTCACCCAGGCGAGCCCACCCCTTGAAAATCGACTGACCCAAAAGTCGATTCAGTCGACTGAAGTGTAGCCAAATCGGAGCAACATCGCAAGCAAGAGCAAGAGCGAGAGTAGCAGCGCGAGCAAGAGCAATAGCAAGAGCAGACCAGGCAGGGGACCGAGAGCAAGAGCAGAGCAGCAGCGCGAGCGAGAGCTAAAGCAGCAGCAGCTCCTACTAATGTGGACGTCGCCGCCGAGGGAGCGACGCCGTGGAGGAAGTGGCCGGGGACGCCGCCGCGGATGGAGCCGCGCCGTGTCGGCTCGGGACCGAGCGTCGGCAGCACCATGAGATCGAATCAAGAAGAAAATGCGGCGATTAGTGTACAACCTCTTTGGCGGTGCCGATTAGGCCGCAACTTCATCCGAGGAAATGGTAATGATTATGCTCTTCCGGTGGTGCAGGTGAAGATGGCGGTGTGGGAATGGAGGTGGCGCGAAAGACGAGGGGAACGTCGGGGCAGCTCCTTGGAGGTGGAGGACGGGGTGGCTGAACCGGCGGGACGATGGGATTGACGACGGATCCTCATCCGGTATGGTGGATGAGGGACATCGAGGTGTTGCTATGGACGATGTCGTCGGGGAAGAGGCTCCGGCTAGGTGGTGGACGGAGCAGGGTGTGGGGTTTCGTCGCGGGTTTTCGCGGCCTCGGTGTACGAATGGGTGGGCGGATGGGATGGCAGTGGGGAACCATGGCTTAGAGACGCACTTGTTCGAAATGTGGGGTAAGTTACGAAAGTAGCCCCCACCGATTTGAGGCGGTTCTTTCGGTTCAGGGGTACCACGAGCATTTTGCGTGTCGGGATTTCATAGGAGGTGGGAGTTTTCGCGCGCGTTGTAATTTTGGAATAGCAAGGCGCGGGTTGAGATGGAGGGAGTTGTCGGAGCACAACGAGACAAAGATATATCTTAAATATTTCAGTCTAACAAGGCGCAGGTTGAAGAGGCGGGAGTTTCGCAACACGATAGAAAGAGATGCTAGCTTCAATTTTCGGCATAACAAGGCACGGCTTGAATTTCGGAAGAACAAGCTTAACGTGTACCAAAAAAGACAATTTGCACCTCAACACGCACAACACACACACAAACACCATTTAGACTAGAGTAAGGTACACGTACATTGCCGCATGAGATTTGGCAACCAAATTATGAATAAATACCACACTATAGCATGCAAGCTTTGAGTCATATATGCATGATGTAGATGTTCGTTTAATTCTTATAGTTCATTTCATTCAAAATCATATAGTTTTTATAAGAAAGCTAATCTATTTTAAGATTCATGGAATTGTGCATTGTAAGACATAAAGTAAAAACAAATATTGGCAAATCATGTAGAAAAATATTTGGACAATTCTGATATGGAAGATTCTAGAACAAATAAGAAGTGCTTGTGATTTGATGTCTGTGCATTATGCTTCAGTTCAACCATGGAGTCTTCTAGATTATACATGTGGCGAAATCTGGTGGAATCTAGATGATATCCAACGGCCAATAGTGCTCAAATTTGCCATCTTTGGACCATCGGATTCACCTCATCCAATGACCATCTTTCAAAGTTAAAGTTACCCGCACACAATATAAGAATATATATAATATAATATATATATATATATATATAGTGGTATAGATATAGATATGTGATGCGAAAGCCGCCCATCATCTCCAATTAGAATAGTGTGTCCATGCACGGATGCGACGTGGCCAAATGATGTCTGCCATCGGTATCTCAAATTCAAATCAGTCTGACCTTGTTCAATGTGTATACATTACAACATGCTCGTTTCCAAACCACACCGCGCAGATCTCCGTTATATTCATGCATGCATGGGTTTCAAACATCAGGATCTCTTATTCAAATATTTGAATTCAACTTTACATTGATTATGACCTCACCTATTCTTTTACACCCACACAGTAGTCTTCTCTTTATAATTGTACCACTAACTTTCTCTCGTGCATGCATGCACACACACTACCAGTCGGCATTATCCATCGCACGCATGCAATCTTTTTTTTCAGGTCGGTCTCCCATGAAGGCACACACCCACACACATCCCCCTCTCCATCATATCGGGCATTCTTTATCTCTCACGCGTGCATGCGCAACGATCGATGTTCCTCTATGTATGTGTGTGTATATAGCTAGGTCTTTCATAGTTTTCCACACAAACCAGTGAGGTCTCACCCTCTTTTCCACGTCCACATCGATCAATCTATACCTCTCTATATAGGATTAACATATATAGCTAATACACCCACATTAATTATATATCCAATGTCCCCCTCTCATCATCCATGCCTTCCGCTTCATCTCTCAGACGCGTGCACAATGGCGAAGACAGGGGGCAGTAAGGGCCCCCCCTAACATCACTATATATCGAGGCTAATATGAATGTGATCATTAGACAATTACTGCTAAAAAAGGTTTAATTTCATGAATTGACCCTCCTCGTAAAGGATTAGCAATGCTTGGCCCCCTAGCTCATTTATTTTTCATGGCTCCGCCACTGCATGCAACAGCGCACGTGTTCGCCCCCTCTCTCTAAATATCGATCTCGCACTTGTGCATTCCTTCATAGTCTCCCTGCACTCGGCCCCTCGCACCATCTTCTAGCCCCCCGCCGGATTTTGCCACATGTACAATCTAGCAGACTCCATGGTTGAACTGAAGCATAATGCACAAACGTCAAAACAACAGTGGTTCTCTTTTGTTCTAGAATCTTCCGTATCATAACTGCCCAAACTTTTTTTCTAGTTGAATTGCCATTATTTGTTTTTACTTTATGCTTTACAACACACAATTCCATGAATCATAAAATAGATTAAGGGCTTATTTGATTCAAAGGATTCTCAAAGGAATTTTGGAGGATTCTAATCATTAGGAATTTTTTCTATCTTGGTTGTTTGATTCGTAGGATTGTAAACCATAGGAATTTTTCCACATGATTCATTTGCACTAGATTTCATAGGAAACATCCCATCCACTCAAACCTCTTTGAAAGAATTCTGCGTTTTTTCTATGCACAATCAAACACTCGTACAATCCTGTAGGATTCAAGATGACATTCCACTATAATCCCATGTTTTTCCTATTCACGCGTTCTTAGCTTTTTATAAAAACTAATTGATTTTTAATGAGATGAACTATAAGAATTAAACGAAGGGCTACATCACGCATATATGACTCAGAGCTTACATGCTATAGTGTGGTATTTATTCATAATTTGGATGCAAAATCTGATGCGTGCAATGCACGTGTACCTTACTAGTACTTCGAGTATGTGCAAAACACGTAAATTAGAATACTAGTGGCACGCTACACAGTGTCTCTCTTACAGTTCATGAAGCCACGTGGCACATGTGGAGGCGTTGTTGCGACCTCCTTGCGTGGATTGATCACAGTGACGTGCTGCTGGTTCCAGAAGAATGTACTCGTCCTCCCTGAGCCATACTGGCGGTACATGCACGAAGCAAAGATGTGCACGCACGCCACGCACGCACTCATTCCCTCGCACGCAGACGCGGGTACACGGGCAGACACAATTTTGTACCAAGATCCACCCCATGCGATAATTTGACGCGTGTAAAGTCGTTCACTTCATTGATGGTCAATTAATACAGCGCATGCAAATTGAGTGGACGTGAGGGCGGAAGAAAGGCATTATTACTCAACTGCGCGCATGCGAGTAGTTAAATTGTGGGTTGCTAGTAGTACTTCCATTGGTCTCCTTCGTATTTTGTGCCAATTTTTGACAGTAACATCATATTTACGCATTGAGCAGTGTAGTACTTGAAATTTATGTTCCGCTAAACTCATCAGGAGCTGTTTCGGGCCTCGAAACCAAAACCATCAATTAATCTTTACCTTGTTCCCATCACATTCGAAAGCCTGATCACACCTACTAGTACGTACCAAACCTGAACATGTTCCCACTATGCAGGTATTAGTACTAGTGCTAGTACTTAGGTTATAAAAAGGGGAACTACCTAACCAAAAATTACTCTACCTTTCCTCCTCATAAGTGCTTCTTCTTTGTCCATTGTTGCCACGGCCGGTGAGCAGAGCTCTAGGTCGAGAACTACTCGTAACAAGAGAGCGGCAACCAAGGCTGCAGAAAAAAAGAGAGGGCTCGCCGCCATGCAGAGACCTCGAAAGATCTCTCACGGGCAGGCGATGGCTCCCAGGAGCGCCTTAGCCGCAGAGGCGAACATGCCGAGCCGGCGGAGCTGGAGTCGTTATCCCTCGACGGCATGCCCGATCAGCTCAATAAGCACCTCAATAAGCAGAAGGAGTTCATCCAAGGCTTGATGGAGTTGCTGAAGGAGAGCCTCGACGACATGCCCGCTGAGCTCAATCAGCAGGGGGAGTTGACCGCCAGCTTGGTGATGCTGCTGAAGAAGAGCATTGCCTCGGAGAAGAAGGCGACCGGCGAAATCATGCGACTTCAGGAGGACAAGGCGAAGCTCTGCCACGAGATCGACCTATTGAAGGAGAAGAACACCGGCTGGAAGAAGCTGCATGAGAATAGTAGTTCCTCGATGAAGATGTTGCAGGCCCTCATCATGGAAAATAAGGAGGAGTTGGCGAAGCTCCGCATCGAGCACCCGGCTGCTGTCAAGGTACGTAATGTGGCCATGGAACAGATGATGAAGGCTCACGTCGAGAAATCTCGCGTCATGGACAGAATGAAGAAGATGGCGGAGGAGACGCGCAAGGAGATGGAGGTCGTGGAGGCGATGAAGAAGCAGTTACAACTCCGCGGCGAATTAGATCATTTGGGGTGATAATCTTCCTTCTTCTTTTGCTGTTGTGTTTCATCTTTTGCTTCGGGTGTTTCGCCGCACGTGTCACATTCTCTGTGAGGCATGAATAGAACAATGGTTTTTGTTTTTTAAGGGAATGAATAGAACAATGCTAACAATGAGATGGCTAGCAAATTAGATCATTTTTATCGCCATATGGCACTGGAATGCCGTGTTTCGTGCTCCTCCGTCATGGTACTACTCTAGTGGAAAACTTGAGTATACCGCACGGTTATTTGCTCCTCCTCGATCAGGTCGTCGGCGCACTTATACGAGCAGTCAAATCACAAGGCCCCTCCTTCCAGCAGTAATGAGCCGTCAAATCACAAAGGTCCTCGCCTCTCGTGAAACCGACCAAGCTAGACTGCCCCGCCCTCTAGCCTTTTATTTGTACAGCAGCAGTATCGATGGATTGCGCCATGGAGCAAAACTTGAAATTAAAAAAAAGGTGGTACATATAGAGAGCGCTCGTCGCCAAATTATGCATATAGTACTTTTAAAAAGGCTAGTCACAATAATGGTGTCCAGCACAACCCACCCCTCAAATAAAACTAAGTACCCTTGAATTCTTTGACAAAACTAAGCACCCTGAAATTCTTTGACAACTAAACTGCTGGCTATATGATGTTGGCCATATATATTGTACGTATATAATGTGAAGAAACGAGTGGTAGTACTATACCAACTAAAAGATGAACTGTAAGAAATACTAGTATGTACGTACTGAAGAGTTAAAGTAACAAGAAGAAACATAACATAGTTCTGCTGGGGGCTCAACACAACACACCCCTCAAATTAAATTAAGCACACCTGAAATTAAACTTTGCAACTATTCCGGTAGACACTGCATTAGAACCACCATGATCAACGACACTTCCACCTTACTCGGAGTACTCATCCACGTCCTCGACTTTGTCCTTATCCCTCTTCCTCTTGGCTGATACTTCTTTGCTTGAACCGCCAACTTGGCTGTTGCTCTTCATCCAACCCTTGTAGATATTGAAACAAAGGTAGCCATCCATTGCAGCGTAGTGTATGTGGTATATATCTAGTACATTTCGCTGCCATGCATGACGATGAAACGTGTATGGAGGTTTCTCCAGTTTACCGTATGAAGGATGAACCATGGCTCCTGCGAGGGTCAGCATTGAAGGTTGACGAGAGGACACCAGCCGATTCTTTTGGAGGTCAAAGGTGTTGCCTACAATGAGGCCTATCCGACGCAGGACTTCTTTGTCGTTACCAAAGTCTACAGTAACGAATTTGACTAGGTTGCTCTCGAGGAAGTCCTTAAAATCCTGGCACTCAACGTCGGCATGGCATATGTGGTAGACCAAGCATAAGTCATGCACGCAAACCTGGATCACGGCGGGCTTCTTCCTCTCTTCGTCCTTTAGATCCTTCTCTCGTCCCACGACTGTGGTGTACTCAACATCTAGCCCAGCGACCCACTCATCATCTGAGTCTTCGAACATGCGTCTCAAGCGAGAAAGGCATCCTTTCACCGTCGTGGAAGAACGGGTGTAGATGACGTCGAACTCATCGCCGGTGATGGTTCTAACCTTGTACTCACCACCGATCGGGGAGATTTGGGACGCCATGGATTTGGGAGGAGGGTTAGGATTAGTGGAACTGCAGTAATGTGAATAGACGAGACGACTAGGAGCAAACCACCGTAGTATTAAAGGACGTGCGGGGACGAGTAGGAGTGAACTGCCAGCGTGCGAACGGCAGGGTAGTGGCTTTCCATTCTCCCATGATACGGGCTTCCGAGAGCCCTTAGATCTGAGATCGAACGGTTGCATGGCGTGATTCTAGACCTATGGGTGAATATCCTATCCTCGAGGGTTATTCTGCAAATTTTCAGCAACTTAGCATGCGACCGTTTGATCTCAGATCCAAAGGCTGCCAGCACCCCGTATCATGGTCGCACCTACCACGATCGTCGCGTCGCACGCGCAGTCGCGCCCTTGGAGATTTAACATGGTACGTTAGGCTATCTGATGTTAGCATGTCATACATAGTCATCACTTAGTCACTCATACTACAACAAGGTTAGCTATAAGGTTAGTCATCACTTAGGAGAAAATTTTACTACTCCCTCCGTTTACTCCTCGTCCCTACTATGTACTTTGGTTAGTACTCCCTCCATTTACTTATACAAGGCCACTATAAAAAAATACATTTTGCATCTATACAAGGCCACAAATAGTAATCAAGACAAAAGTTACTACTCCCTTCTTTCCAGTTTATGGCTCAATTTCAAAATCTCTCCAACCAAGGTAGACGGTGAGTGGTCGAATTAATTTCATAGTTTGCACAGCACGCTCGTTTTTCTCAAGAAGTTATGTTTACCAAGGCATTAATTAGAATGAATGCATGAATGACCACTAAATTTCCATGAACTTGTACATGCATTGGTTAGTTTCCTCTTGACACTGCTTGCGTCAGGTGATCTAACGCACCTCGAAATCCAACATGTAATGGTACTACTACTAGTATAGTAGAATTGAGA
Organism: Triticum dicoccoides; assembly: GCF_002162155.2. NCBI lineage: Eukaryota > Viridiplantae > Streptophyta > Magnoliopsida > Poales > Poaceae > Triticum > Triticum dicoccoides. Next base: position 190,983,495 of record NC_041387.1, on the reverse strand, counting down.
CTTATCAAACGGAAAAACGAATGTTTTTTAGATGAGCCCTATAAACCCTAGTGGGTATGTACTCCGTAAAAACAGATTTTTCCAAAACTAAGTCGCTCCCTTTCATGAATTCTGTAGTATACTCCTCCGTCGATGCTCCCTTTCATGAATTATGTACTTCCTGTCGCCGACATGTGGGACATATAGCAACTGGGTCAACATGTCAAGCACCAAATAACAGTGCAGAATAGCAGGGGGGACGCACCCCACTCGTACCGGCCTAGTAGTAGTAATGAGCAATGAGACGTCAAATCACAATGCCGCACCTTCTCAGACGGACGAAGCAACCATTATTTCACACTTCGGTTCAACATCATCTCAAACCACGTACTAGTATTGCTTCTGCCTCAAGAGGGACACGCGCATCGCCTTGGTACATCATGACACATGGGACCGCATGACAGGCCATGCTCCCCCGTTGATCGCTCGGTAAAATCACCTCATTTTTACTATACTTCCTCTGTATCGGTTTACTACATGGCATGCACGTCGTTCTAGGTTGAGAATTTAACTGGCTATATATATATGTGATGAACAGTATGCTAGCCTTTTAAAAAATGTATACTTTTGTACAGTAGTACTATCGATGGATTGCGTCATGGAGCAAAAATTGAAATTTTAAAAAAAGGTGGTACATATAGAGAGCGCTCGTCGCCAAATTATGCATATAGTACTATTTAAAAAGCTAGTACGTGCTTAATTGGGGTGCTAAATTCTGTTAAAGAAATACTAGTAGTATGTACATACTAAAGAGTTAAAGTAACGAGAAGAAACATAACATAGTTCTGCTGGGGGCTCAGCACAACACACCCCTCAAATTAAACTAAGCACACCTGAAATTAAACTATGCAACTAATCCGGTAGAGACTGCATTAGAAGTTTACAACCACCATGAGCAACGACACTGCCACCTTACTCGGAGTCCTCGTCCACGTCCTCGACTTCGTCCTTCTCCCTCTTCCTCTTGGCCGATACTTCTTTGCTTGAACCGCCAACTTGGCTGTTGCTCTTCATCCAACCCTTGTAGATATTGAAACAAAGGTAGCCATCCATTGCAGCGTAGTGGATGTGGTCTATATCTAGTACATGCCCCTGCCATGCGTGACGATGAAATGTGTAATGAGGTTTCTCCAGTTTCCGGTACGAAGGATGAACCATGGCTCCTGCCAGGGTCAGCATTGAGGGCTAACGAGAGGGCACCAGCCGATTCTTCTGGAGGTCAAAGGGGTTGCCTACAACGAGGCCTATCTGACCCAGGACTTCTTTGTCATTCTTAAAGTCTACAGTAACAAATTTCATTGTTTTGTCCTTGAGGAACTTCTTAAAATCCTGGCACTCAACATCGGCATGGCATATGTGGTAGACCAAGCAAACGTTGTCTACGCAAACCTGGATCACGGCGGGCTTCTTCCTCTCTTCGTCCTTTAGATCCTTCTCTCATCCCACGACTGTGGTGTACTCAAAATCTAGCCCAGCGACCCACTCATCATGTGAGTTTTCGAACATGCGTCTGAAGCGAGAAAGGCATACTTTCACCATCGTGGAAGTACGGGTGTAGATGACGTCGAACTCATCACCGGTGATGGTTCTAACCTTGTACTCACCGCCGATCGGGGAGATTTGGGATGCCATGGATTTGGGAGGAGGGTTAGGATTAGTGGAACTGCCGTAATGTGAATGGATGGGACGACTAGGAGCGAACTGCCGTAGTATTAAAGGATGTGCGGGGACGAGTAGGAGCGAACTGCCAGCGTGCGAACAGCAGGGTAGTGGCTTTCCATTCTCCCATGATACGGGCTTCCGAGAGCCCTTGGATCTGAGATCGAACGATTGCATGGCGTGATTCTAGACCTATGGGTGAATATCCTATCCTGGAGGGTTATTCTGCAAATTTTAAGCAACTTAGCATGCGACCGTTTGATCTCAGATCCAAAGGCTGCCAGCAGCCCGTATCATGGTCGCGCCTACCACGACCGTCCGTCGCTCGCGCGGTCGCGCCCTTGGAGATTTAACACGGTGCGTTAGGCTATCTGATGTTGGCATGTCATACATAGTCATCACTTAGTCACTCATACTACAACAAGGTTGGCTATAAGGTTGGCTATAAGTGTTTTTTACTCCTCTCTATCTCTTTCTTCATACTCCCTCCGTCCCATAATATAAGAACGTTTTTGACACTAGTGTAGTGTCAAAAACGTTCTTATATAATGGGACACAGGGAGTACTAGTATTTATTGCATTTGCCAAGGAGTGACCTCTTCCAATGAAATGGTGTTGCTAAGTTTTCTTCATTTAGTTAGCTATAGACTCAAAATTGTCTTTTCACCTAGGTACACACGCTTAGCACCGTTTCTTCCTTGGGTCACCAAACTAGTCTCTCTCTTCTTGATTAACTTGCCACTTCAGACTTTATGCCTATGTGGCAAGCTTAAGCACACGTAGGAGCAAGTAAGTACAATAGTGTTGTTTACATGGCATTTTTGCATATGTGGAGGAAAGAGAGGCAAGGAAAAAGTGCAGAAGTGGGCTCTCATGCAAGAGCCCGCCTCTACTAAATGGTGGAGCATTGGGAGAGGCACCTATATGGAGGTGGTCAGGAATTAGGAGACTCACTCCGGTCGTAGCACCGCAGTTAAAATGATAATGGCAAGTCAAATCACGGGGCCCCACCTGTCCAGCAGTAACTCGCAGTCAAATCACACAGCCCTACGTTTGCAGCAGCCTACTCCCTCGTCTTCTCGCATCTCTGTCGAACCGAGGCAGAACTGCCCCGCCGCCTACCGCACAGGAAAAGCCCCGCCCTCGACTTTTAAATAGTATACAGTATACTAATTTTGTATCCATGGATTGCGCCCGCGCCATGGAGTAAAGCGTCTAGAAAATGGTGGTACACATGTACGGAGTATACAGCACGCCCGTTGCGTTCGTGTCGCACCCCAAACGGTCGGTCGGTCTGGCACGCTGCTCTCCGAATGGAACGCGCGTCATATTGTGTTCACACACACATGTGGGACGGAAATTGAGAACCGACCATAGGCACACTCCCCAGCCCCGCAAGTCGGGTGACTTAATAGAAGAGGGAGACGAGCGATAGTACTAGAGAAGTGTTGTACTACGTTGGTGCCTGGACGATCCCTGCAAGACACGGAAGATCAGTTCGTCCATGCATGTGACCAGACTCCAGCAGACACGCTTGGATTGGCTATTGTCTACATATCGTGCAAGCAGTGTTGTACATGGCTGTAGTTGTGGTGAGAAATCTAAAAAAAGGTTTCTTGTCATCTCGCAAAATTAGGTGTCATGTGCTTCGGATCACTGTGAGGGTTAAATAGCGACAACTGAGTTGGGCTAGTCATTGGGGGCACATGCACGAATAGTGACTACTCGGCTGCCATCTAGGTCAAGTCGGCTATGTTAATTAGGACATCTATCAACGGACCCCTTTTCTACGAGTATATCTTTAATTTGAGCTTTGTTCCTCGTCTAGTTTGTCCGTCGGGATTCATGTTGTCTCCTTTGGGCAGTGAGGTTATGATTTCTTGTCATGTGGCATTTTTTCGTGGTATATGTTATAATCTGGCACTTCAGATCAAAATGACAACAAGTGCGCCTCCGGGCCACGTGCATGAAGACTTCTCAACAGTCATTGATGAGGTCAAGCCGGCTCCGGTAGACAAAAGAAAACTAAGTACTACTCCACTATATAGGCAGGAGCCACCGCGTTTGCTTGCTAGTGTTGCTCTCTTCACACTGTCTCGGCCTCTCCAGATCTAAACACGGCAGCGGTGGCCACACTCTCTCTCTCTCTCTCTCTGCTCACCGCTGGTCACAGATCCAGCCGGATCCTCTCCGTCAGGGAAGGTGAGAAGGTGCAACGTTCACGCGGTCATCCTCGGCGACGGCTCTTACCCACTGCTGGGTGCGTCCCGATCAGCCTGCCTTGCCGTTCTCTCCCAAGCACCGCTGGCGAGGGAGGGCCTCCGACCCCTTCTTCCTCGCTGCCGTAGTGTGGGCAGATCCGGCCACCCGCCACCCACCTAGCGACATCCCGGCGACTATCAGGTATAACTTCCTTCGAAACCGGCCTTGCTCTACTTCCCGAGCTCCTGACGTTGCTGCATTTGTATCTTTTACTATTTCTCAAGCCCCCTCGTAGATAGGATCGATCGGCTGTTCGAAAACCACCTAATTTTTTTACGTTTAAGAGGTAAAACTAGTTCATGCACTCGAATCTAGTACTACTTGGTTCAAACAAGGAAGAAAGGGGGTGGGTGGGGGAGGATTTGTTACCTGAATCTAGGACTTCGTCGAAAGAGGAAATAATGGGGGCGAAAAGTAGCAGAGATTGGCTATCCAACTGGTCTCTAGGTCTAATAGGGAAATAAAGGGAAACGCGGTACAAACTCAATATAAACCCGATCTATTGGTTGAAAAGGAAAGAAAGTGGGGACTGGGGGACAAGTCAACAGAGTAAGTCCAGCACTAGATTTACTAGCCTCACACAGTATAAGGTGGCTATACCGAACAAAAATGGGACCAACCCAGATATCCTGTTCTGATGTTGTTGCCCCGAGCCACTCTTATGTAATGCCACTGGCAAAATGTAGCAGTCGAAATGTTAAAAGTAAGGACACATTAAACCAATGTTGTTTTCAATGTAATGCCTCCAGTAATATGAATCAATGGCACTTCTTTACATGTCCTGCTAAAATTTCCCATTAAGATAAGTTGGTTCTTTTCGTTAGAAATGCAACTGTCCTGGTCCGCCTACTCTCCCGTGCCCAAAGTAATGTCATATTTAACGGTTTTCATAGTTAATCCTAATGCCCACACTAATATCTAGCAATGCCACTGCTTTAGAAATTGCTACTGTCCTTGTAGGATTGCCATTCAGATAAGGAACATGCTTCTTTTCATTTGATGCATGTTTCATCACTTGTTAGTCACCCTCCTTTCCACCTTTTTTGTGCAAACAGAGATATACATTTCACGCTGGATCTTAGTTGAACTGCACAAATGATATCCAAATTATAGTTGAACATTCCAGGAGCTTCACAACCAACCTTGATGTTGCTCAATTTTATTGCAACTAATGAAGAAGAAGCTCTGTGGGTTTCGTTTTCTGATGGAAATGGAACCGGGGCTGGAGCCCTTTTCTTAAAAAATTTGAAGAAGAAGCTGCTAGCTCATGGGACATTGCTTCATTTTAGGTGAACTACACCAAAAGGTCCCATGAATTGAATCATCCATGTTGGTGACTGAAAGAGCCAGCTTCAGCATCCCAGTCTAAGCACCCCCGGCCTCCATCCTTGCGATGCACGGTACACCTCGTTTGCCACCTGCTCGACCCTAGTGTCACTGATAAAATGAAGTAATAATACAGTTAAAATAGAGCGAGTGCCATCTCTATCATTTCATTTCCAATGTAGATAAAGAAAGTGCTTCTCTTTGTTAAAGTATGTTTCATCAACTAGTCCCATTGTTAATGTTTAAGCGTTTCTGCAAACTGGGGTGCTTAATTTTAGTTGATATGTACAAAAATAGAGATTTGAATGTCTCAAGGCGCCTCCTTGTACTACCGATGTACACTGATGTTCATCACAGGCAGAAGGTGTATCTGGGAGTCTTGGGACGATGTCCAGTATGAGGCGTACCGTATGAGGCATCGCAGGGCCCATCTCGCCCTTGCAGCATGGCATACTATGATACTATTGCAATATTTTCTTCTATTTATTTTGTGTGTTTCATCAACTAGTGCCACTATAATGTAATCACGCTTTTTCATTATCTGTGCAAACAGGGTTATTCAGTTGCATTTTGGTGGAACTGCACAAATGTACGTATGGAACCGGCATATATGCAGAGTGCGAGGTGTGCCAAGTAAAAATTACCGACACCAACCATGCTGCATGCATGCATTGGCATCCACCACCACCAGTGGGATGTGTGGCACTCTCTGTGGACAGATCTTTCTCGGCAGCAAATCCTCTAACCAAATACTAGTAGCTTATATTGGCAGTTTTCTAGGGAGTACTCTTTTCTGAAAGAAGCACCAATCTATTTTTCTTTATTTGTACACTATGTCACAACTTTGACCCAAAGGTCCAGGGCTATTTTAGGGTGATTGGCGTAGTACTCGAAGACTGATTGTAAGCATGATTTTCATTAGCTGTCACACTGATTGTAAGCATGAGCAGGTGGAAGATTAGGTTAGTGTGAAGCTTACCTTAAACCCTACCGCCGCTGTTGAAACGAGGCGAGCGTCGAGGGAACCGTGGAAAATGGCGGGGAAGCGACGTCGCGCCATCCGGCCTCCTCTTGTGGTGGGAGAACGAATACTCCTGTGGCTCCGGCTGGCTCTGCACCCTCATGAACGGCACACCATACTCGATCGATTCGTTATCCTCTGGGTGCTCGACCTTCGACCTGTACGCCCACCACCTCCGCTTGACTGTCGCCTCGGGTGAATCTGTCTGCTCCATCGCCCATAAGAGATACTCGATGAACTCGGAGGACTGCGGCTTGAATGCCGTCGAGGAGTACATGTACATCGCCGCCGTCTTGCTCTTTCGCATACATTGCCACATGGCCCGCACCGTCCTCGAAATCACCCACTCATTGTCAAACCAACTAAGGATCTCCTTCAACCTAGCTAACTTTGCCTGGTTGCCGCTGGTGATCTGCCTGATTCAATGCTGCATCCTCTCCATAGATGTCCTTCTGAGTGGTCCGGTGCTAGCTTTGGAAGATGGGAGGAGAGACGGTGGTCTTGCAATAGAGAAGAGGGAGAGGCGAGATGGTGGTTTTGGAATGGAGATGATGGAGAGGAGAGGAGGTGGTTTTGCAATGGAGAATATCAGAAGAGGGAGAGGCTAGACGGTGGTTTTGGAATGGAGATGATGGAGAGAAGAGGAGGTGGTTTTGGAATGGAGATGATGGAGAGGAGAGGAGGTGGTTTTGCAATGGAGAAGATCAGAAGAGGGAGAGGCGAGACGGTGGTTTTGGAATGGAGATGATGGAGAGGAGAGGAGGTGATTTTGTAATGGAAAAGAGGGAGAGGAGCGTGCGGCAGCGATTTAGGAATGGGCGAGAGGGCCAGCGCGCTGTGACTGGATCAAAATCAAAATCAATTTACCCTTCAATTAAGAAAGCGACCCCACATTAACTAGTCTCCCTTTTATTCTGGGTCATAATTGACCATGATTTTCGCACATAAAATATATGTTACACGTTGCAAAAATAATATAATTTGAAAGTACATTCAGATACAAACCAAACGATACCATTTTTGGTGACATGCATTCACATGTTGCTTGTCAAATACAGTACGTGGTCAAACTTTGACCCAAAATACGTAAAACAACAAAAAATACTTCCAAGACCAGCACTGCTCTTCCTCTCTTATCCTCTTAAACCACCGCCGCTCCTCTCCTATTCCAATCTAAATCCAGCGCCGCTCCTCTCCTCTTCCATTTCAAAACCACCGCCCCTCCTCTCTTGTTCCAGTCCAAAACCAGCGTCGCTCCTCTCCTGTTCTAATCCAAAACCAGCACTGCTCCTCTCCTCTTCCATTCAAAAACCACCGTCGGCGAGTGAAGGTGCTGTGGAGAAGTAGATCGATGGAGGAGTACAACCGATACGTGAGGATCACAGACGGTGACCCTATGAAGCTAGCTAGGATGTTGGAGATACAATCTTGGTTTGACAACAAGGACCAACTAGCGGCGACGGCGACATCCATGGCCAAATATCTGCAACAGAGCGAAAAGGCAGCGATACTCCCGGAGCGAGTCGTGCCAGAGTACATAGAGCTGCTCCTCTGGGCCATGGAGCAAACAGATTCACCGAATCTGATCGTGAGGGAGCGGTGGTGGGAGTATCGATCCCAGATGGAGCATCCACCAGAGATTGAAGGATCGAGCATCTACAGGGTGCCGTTTGTGAGGGTGTCCTGCCAGAGCGAGCCGGTGGAATCTTCATCGACCGAACCCAACTGCAAGAGGAGAAAAGCAGTTGGCCCGATGACGGTTCCCCGCCATCGTCTCCCTCGTCGTTCACATTGTCTCACGGGGCGGCTGTCTGCTGTCGAGGAATAGGAGGGGGTTGCTCCCCCCAGCCCAATAGTTGGGCAGGTTGTGAATTGTTAGGAGGAGCTTAGGGTTGTCAGTATTTGCAGGTTGTGAATTGTGTTTTGTGTTGTGTATTTTGAGAGTACTTTCAGATATGAATGTCTTTTGAATTTCAGATTTGCAGTATTGAGCATATGAAGAATTTTATGAATTCTAGAGATCTATTTTAAGCACTTAAAAAAATGTAGTTTCATAGGAGTATAAAAGTGCAGACGAGAAGAAACTGCAAGTTTCAGTTTCAGATAAGAAACTGCAACTTTCAGAGGCAGAGCATTTATATTAACACGGCCTTTTCAAACAGGGTTAACATCATGTTGGAAGTTTTATTCATGGTCGAAAATGGAACTACCAGCCAGTTAACATCATGCTGATCAACATCATGCATAGCACATCTTCATATGATGCACAGTCAAAATGCCCACACAATGTCGAGTGTGCGAAACACAGAGAAAACGAGGGACGAAGTTTTGCTAAGTGTTGGACGTGGTTTTGGGCTGCCCCGTCTAGGCTTTCATTTTTAACATGCGCAGCCCACGACCTTGGATGGGAGGGCCTGTTTGTATTTTCTTAGGGCCATCATGTATCGACCGGCCTATGGACCTCCCATCCGAGGTTTTATTTTTGGCAGCCCAATTTATGTATTTTTTGAAGAAAACGCAGAGATTTGTTCTATTTTTCTATATAAGAATAGGAACGCCAGGTACAACTTATGTTTCCCTTCTAACTATATGATACGTCCATTTTGCATCATGCTTTTATATCAATATTTATTGCATTATGGGCTGTTATTACACATTATATCTCAATACTTATGGCTATTCTCCCTTATTTTACAAGGTTTACCATGAAGAGGGGGATGCCGGCAGCTGGAATTCTGGCTGGAAAAGGAGCAAACGTTGGAAACCTATTCTGCACAACTTCAAAAGACCTGATGATGGAGTCATGTACCTAGGGTAGGGTCACAGACCTGATCTAAGTACCCTGCCCGAGGACACCCTTAGAAGAGATCACCTTCCAGTCGACCTACGAGGGACTCACTCGACTGACTTGAAGGACTCGACCACGAAGACTCACTCGACCACCAGAAGGTCAAGAGGCACTCTGCACTGCAATGGCCTGTAATTAAGTAGACTTTATGATAGTAAAGACACTTTATGTGGGGCGTTACCAGTAACGCCCCGGACTTAATGTACCTTAAACCCTTCATTACGTGGGTTGGCTGGGGTCCTGGCGCACTCTATATAAGCCACCCCCCTCCATAGGCAGAAGGGTTCGGCACCCTGTAATCCATATACACATAATCCACTCGACCGCCTCCGGGCTCCGAGACGTAGGGCTTTTACTTCCTCCGAGAAGGGCCTGAACTCGTACATCTCTTGTACTTACAACCTCTCCATAGCTAGGACCTTGCCTCTCCATACCTACCCCCACTCTACTGTCAGACTTAGATCCACGACAGTTGGCGCCCACCGTGGGGCCGGTGTTTTAGCGATTTTGTGGAGAAGTTGCGATTCTTCCGAGTACTTTCATCATGGTAGCTGCTGGAGTTTTGGTCGACGGTCGAGAGATTCGTCTCGGTGCTCTCACCTTCGTCGCCGACGACTCCGCCTGGCTCCAGGAGGCTCCACTCGACGTTGATGCGCTCCCCGTCCGCGGTGCAACGCATTTTCACGCATGTGTCCGCGGCGTTTTGATGCGGCAACCGTCGACCCCATATCGGTCGACTCCCCTATCGACCACCCTCCCGGTCTCCCGCCAGCACAAGCACTCGGGTCGGTCGAGGCTTCAGCGGTGGGTGAGACACGCGGTGGCTCGCCAGACGGCCACCACCCAAGTTGCGGCAATCGAGCCCGACGAATCTCTCTACGGCCTGTTCGATCTGTCGACTGGCTCCGTAGAGACTGCATCCAAATGCGATAGCAGTGATCCAGCGGTGGAAATCTTGATGGTCGACGGGCCTCGCAGCCCCCCTGGCTTCGCCCGTGATGGTGGGGCAGGCGACGGAGGCGACCCCGCACGAGACCACGAAGAGTATCAGCCCGAGCCACTCGACTCTCTGCAAAGAGAGGAACTTCGCCGCAGGAACATGGATGCCCTGCATACTCCCATCGCAGGAGAAACCCCCGAGGCTCGCGCCTTGGAGGAGGCACGTTTGGCCAATTTGGCCGAACGTGCTCGCCTGGAGAATCTTCAGCGAGCACTCGACGAGCGCGCGCGGCAATGAGTTCCCGATGCCAGTCGACGTCAACTCTTCCCGCCGACTCAGGTATATCGAACCCCAATCCAGAATTTAGCAGCTGCGACCCGTATAGCAGAGTCCATCCAACCCTCTCAGTCGGAAGCTGGCAGAGGCTTGATGCAGATCAGGGATCTGCTCCGGGCAGCAGGAGATCAGAATTCAGCCGTGTCGCAGTCGCGCAACAGAATTCACAGTCGATCCGTCGCTGCGAATACGGTTCAGTCGGCTCACAGTCCCAGATCGCCTCCGCGGCGTGAAGGGCGCGAGAATCGGCGAGACCAATATGGAGACCGACACGACCGAGATGATAGGCGTCGAGTGCCCACTTCCCCTTCGAGGGGTGGGTCTTACGCTCCTCGGCAGCAAGATGACAGACGTCAGCTCAGTGCGGGGCGAAGAGTTCCAGTCGACCCCAGAGAACCAGGCTTCGACGCGCGATCCATTATCGTGCAAGGCTTGGTCGACCGGAACAGAGCCCATCGAGGTGGACTCGACAGAGATGCGCCCACGAGCAGTCGAGTGCACGTTTCTGGTCCGGAATGTTTCAGCAGAGCTATCAGAGCCGCGGTGATTCCTCCCAATTTCAGGTTGGCAACAGGAGTCAGCAAGTTCACTGGTGAGTCTAAGCCTGAAACTTGGCTTGAGGACTACCGAGTGCCAGTTCAGATTGGTGGTGGGAATGACGAGGTGGCCATGAAGCATTTGCCCCTCATGTTGGAAGGTTCTGCCAGAGCGTGGTTGAATCAGTTACCTCCTAGCAGTATTTACACTTGGGAAGATCTGTCCCGAGTGTTTGTCAGAACGTTTGAAGGAACTTGCAAGCGACCGGCTGGATTGACGGAGCTGCAAGTCTGCGTGCAGAAGACCAATGAGACCCTCAGGGAGTATATTCAGAGATGGATCACTTTGCACCATACTGTGGAGAATGTGTCTGATCATCAGGCAGTCTGCGCCTTCAAGGATGGTGTCAAGAATAGAGAATTGAGTTTGAAATTTGGTCGAACCGGAGACATGACCTTGAGTCGGATGATGGAAATTGCTACCAAGTACGCCAACGGTGAAGAAGAAGACCGACTCCTAAGCGGCAAGCACAAGCCGAGCCAGTCGGAGAAGGGAAACACCAGTCGGAAACAGAAGCGGAAGGCTGAACCGGCAGCTCCTGGAGAGGCTCTGGCCGTGGCTCATGGAAAGTTTAAAGGGAAACCAAAAGGATCCTGGAAGCCTAAGAAGGTAAAGGATAAAGAAGGGAACGACGTGATGGATATGCCGTGTCATATCCACACGAAGAAAGACGAAGAGGAGAATATCATTTACCCAAAGCATACCACTCGCCAATGTCGACTCCTGATCCAGCAGTTTCAAGGAAAACAGTCTAAAGACAAGGAAAAGGAGTTGGACAAGGCCGAAGACAAGGAGGACAGTGAGGAAGGATATCCACATGTCAACTCCACTCTGATGATCTTTGCAGATGTGGAAAGCAAGAGTCGATTGAAAGTCATTAACCGCGAGGTGAACATGGTTACCCCAGCAAAAGCAAATTATCTGAGATGGTCCCAAACACCCATCACATTCGACCAATCTGATCACCCGACTCATATTGCCACCCCTGGGAGGCAAGCTTTGGTGGTCGATCCAGTTGTCGAAGGCACTCGACTGACAAAAGTGCTGATGGACGGTGGTAGCGGGCTGAATTTGTTGTATGCAGACACACTGAAAGGAATGGGCATTCTGATGTCCCGACTGAGCACCAGTAACATGAGCTTTCATGGAGTTATACCAGGGAAGAAAGCCGAGTCACTCGGCCAAATAGCTCTGGACGTGGTGTTTGGTGATTCGAAACATTTTCGCAAAGAGAAGTTGATGTTTGAGGTTGTGGATTTTCAGAGTGCATATCATGCCATTTTGGGGAGACCAGCTTATGCACGGTTCATGGCTCGACCATGTTACGTGTACCTCAAATTGAAGATGCCCGGCCCCAAAGGAGTGATCACTGTCACCGGTGATCGGAAAAAGGCAGAAGAGTGCTTTCAGAAGGGCTCAAAGATTGCTGATTCCCAGGTGACAGCGGTCGAGTTTGAAGAATACAAGCAAAACGCAGATCCGAGTGATTTGCTGCGATCCAAGAAACCCGCCACAGAATCTGCATTTCAGTCGTCCGGTGAGACGAAGCCTGTTCACATTCACCCGACCGACCCCGATGCAGCCCCGACCCACATCTCCACAACACTCGACCCGAAATAGGGAGAAGCGCTCATCCAGTTCCTCCGTGAGAACTGGGACATTTTTGCATGGAAGCCCGCTGACATGCCAGGTGTTCCCAGGGGACTGGCTGAGCATCGCCTAAGAGTCGACTCATCAGCAAAACCAGTCAAAGAGCATCTTCGGCGGTCCGCCGTCCAGAAGAGAAAAGCCATTGGTGAGGAAGTGGCTCGACTATTGGCGGCAGGATTTATCCGAGAGATATACCACTCCGAGTGGCTCGCTAATGTAGTCATGGTTCCTAAGAAGGACAAATCGCTCCGAATGTGCATTGATTTCAAGCACATCAACCGGGCCTGCCCGAAAGATCATTTTCCCCTCCCTCGCATAGATCAAATTGTTGACTCGACCGCGGGATGTGAGAGATTGTCTTTTCTAGACGCCTACTCCGGGTACCACCAGATCCATCTGTACGAACCCGACGAGGTCAAAACAGCTTTCATCACTCCATTTGGGTGCTTCTGCTATATCACCATGCCATTCGGCCTCAAGAATGCCGGAGCCACATTTATGTGAATGATTCATAAGTGTCTACTCACTCAAATCAGTCGGAATGTGGAAGCGTATATGGATGATATCGTCGTCAAGTCACGAAAAGGTTCCGACCTGCTCGCTGACCTCGCCGAAACATTTGCCAACCTCAGAAGGTATGATATCAAGCTCAATCCATCAAAGTGCACATTCGGAGTTCCTGGTGGCAAGTTACTCGGTTTTCTCGTTTCCGAGCGAGGGATCGACGCTAATCCTGAAAAGATCGGCACTATTCTCCGAATGAAACGCCCTGTGCGAGTGCACGATGTCCAGAAGCTTACTGGATGCTTGGCCGCATTAAGTCGATTCATCTCACGACTCGGTGAAAAGGCATTGCCTCTTTACCGACTGATGAAGAAGGCAGACAAGTTCGAGTGGACTCCAGAAGCTGATGCGGCGTTTGCCGAGCTAAAAGCTCTGCTCTCCACCCAGCCGGTGCTTGCTGCTCCAATCAGCAAAGAGCCTCTGTTGCTTTATATCGCAGCTACAGGACAAGTCGTCGGTACAGTGCTTACGGTCGAGCGGGAAGAAGAAGGAAAAGCTTTCAAAGTTCAGCGCCCAGTGTATTATTTGTCTGAAGTCTTGACTCCATCCAAGCAGAGATATCCTCATTATCAGAAGCTTGTGTATGGAATATACATGACCACAAAGAAGGTTGCTCATTATTTCTCTGATCATTCCATCACAGTCGTCAGCGACGCTCCACTATCAAAGATTTTGCACAACAGAGATGCAACTGGTCGAGTGGCGAAATGGGCGATTGAACTTCTTCCCCTTGATATCAAGTTTGAGGCAAAGAAAGCCATTAAGTCCCAGGCAATAGCAGATTTCCTCGCCGAGTGGATTGAACAGCAGCAGCCGACTGAAGTTCACTCGGAGCATTGGACCATGTTTTTTGATGGCTCTAAGATGTTGAATGGTTCCGGTGCTGGGGTTGTCTTGGTTTCCCCCAGAGGAGATAAGCTCAGATATGTGCTCCAGATTCACTTTGATTCCTCCAACAATGAGGCAGAGTATGAGGCCCTCTTATACGGATTGCGCATGGCCATTTCACTCGGCGTCCGTCGCCTGATGGTTTATGGTGATTCAGATTTAGTGGTCAACCAAGTGATGAAGGAGTGGGACGTAAGAAGTCCAGCCATGACTGGATACTGCAGTGTAGTGAGGAAGCTGGAAAAGAAGTTCGAGGGGTTGGAGCTCCATCATATACCCCGACTGAAAAATCAAGCAGCTGATGATCTAGCAAAGATAGGTTCCAAGAGAGGAGCCATTCCGAGTGGTGTGTTCTTGGAGCATATACACACTCCGTCGGTCAAAGAAGATCCTTTCACCGAAGAAGCTCCACAGCCCAAGAGTGCCACAGATCCGACTGAGGTTGAAGTCCCAGCAGTGGTCGACTTGGTCATGGAGGTCTTGGTGGTCATTCCCGACTGGACAGTTCCGTATATCACGTATATCCTGAGAAAAGAGCTCCCGGAGGATGAGGAAGAGGCTCGACAGATCGTCCGTCGATCTAAAGCCTTTACCGTAATCAAAGGACAGCTATATAGCGAAAGCGCGACTGGAGTTGGTCAGAAGTGCATAACACCAGAAGAAGGTCGAATCATCCTTAATGATATCCACTCGGGGACCTGTGGTCATCATGCGTCCTCTCGGACCATCGTGGCCAAAGCATACCGAGCCGGATTTTACTGGCCAAAGGCGAATGAGATGGCAAAGGAAATAGTGGATAAGTGCGAGGGATGTCAGTTCTACGCGAATATGTCGCACAAGCCTGCATCAGCTCTGAAGACCATTCCACTCGTCTGGCCTTTCGCAGTATGGGGGTTGGACATGGTCGGTCCTTTGAGAACAGGGCAAAGTGGCTTCACGCACGTACTGGTGGCAGTCGACAAGTTCACCAAGTGGATTGAGGCTAAACCAATCAAGAACCTTGACGCCAGTACTGTTGTTAGCTTCATCAGGGAACTAATATTCAGATATGGAGTCCCGCACAGCATCATTACGGATAATGGGTCGAACTTTGACTCGGAGGAATTCAGGGATTTCTGCAACTCTCAAGGCACACGAGTCGACTACGCTTCAGTCGCCCATCCGCAGACGAATGGACAAGCAGAGCGAGCCAATGGCCTGATTCTCAAGGGATTGAAACCTCGACTGATGCGTGATCTCAAGCATGTAGCTGGAGCTTGGGTCGACGAACTTCCCTCGGTGCTTTGGGGACTGCGGACCACACCTAATCGGTCGACCGAAAGAACTCCATTCTTCTTGGTCTACGAAGCTGAAGCAGTCTTGCCGAGTGATCTTCTCCACAATGCTCCTCGAGTTGAGATCTACAACAAAGCAGAAGCTGAACAAGCGCGGCAGGAAGCAGTCGACCTTTTAGAGGAAGAAAGGGAGATGGCTCTGATCCGATCGACCATCTACCAACAAGATTTGCGTCGTTTCCACGCCAGAAATGTGAGGGGTCGAGCCTTCCAGGAAGGAGATTTAGTTCTCCGAGTGGATCAGAAGAAACATCACAAGCTTGCTCCTTCTTGGGAAGGACCCTTCATCGTCACCAAAGTTCTCCACAATGGGGCGTACCGTCTTTACAACGTCGAACATAATATCGACGAGCCCCGAGCTTGGAACGCGGAACTACTCCGCCATTTTACACCTAAGTTTATCACTCGGATGAGTTGCAATAAAGTACTCCTGTAGTTCATGGATTTCAAAATAATAGTGTCATAGTTCCTCCATAATTTTTGTCACTTTTTTATTTTGTCCAATAAAATTTTCCCCTCAGTGGGTGACTTAGCCGCGAATCCGTTTCGCCTAAGTTTGTAAAAATCCTTACCAAGTGGTGAGCCAGACTCCCACTCGGAGGCTTAGCTGCGAATCCGTTTCGCCTAAGATTAAATAAAATCCTACCGAGTGGTAAGCCAGACTTCCACTCGGAGGCTTAGCTGCAGTCCAAGTACTCGCCTAAGTTATCAAAATCCTACCGAGTGGTAAGCCAGACTTCCACTCGGAGGCTTAGCTGCAGTCCAAGTACTCGCCTAAGATATAAAAAATCCTACCGAGTGAAGAGCAAACCTCTCACTCGGAGGCTTAGCTGCAGTCCAAGTACTCGCCTAAGATATAAAAAATCCTACCGAGTG